>NC_134531.1:127415072-127718102 GCF_050624435.1 Tenrec ecaudatus
ATGCTTGACTTCAGCCTTTTCTCTCTTTTTTTTCATGATGTTACCTATTGACCCAGTTATGAGGATTGTGCTTTTCTTGACATTGAGTTGTATTCTCTACTGAAGGCTGCAGTCCTCCATCAGCATGCACCTCATGTCCTGCTCACTTTAAGCCAACAAAGTTGTGTCTTCTGCATGTGGGAGGTGGTTAATAAGCTTTCCTCCAATCTTGATGCCACATTCTTCTTCATGTAATCCAGCTTCTCTGATTATTTGCTCAACATACAGATTGAATGAGTATGGTGAGAGGATATAAACCTGACATACACTTTTCCTGATTTTACACCAGTATTGTTTTGTTCTGTTCACACGATGTGAGATAATTAGTATTAGATATTTCTTAAGTTAAACTATTGAAAGAAGAGGCAGGTAGCCCAAAGCCCATTTGTTGGCCACTGGACATCCCCTTACAGAAGGGTCTTGGGGAGGGGACGAGCCAATCAGGGTGCGATGTAGCAAAGATGAAACATCCAACTTTCCTCTAGTTCCTAAATGTTTCCTCCTCCCCCACTATCATGATCCCTATTCTTCCTTACAAATCTGGCTAGACCAGAGGATGTACACTGGTACAGATAGAAACTGGAAACAAAGGGAATCCAGGGCGGATGATCCCTTCTGGACCAGTGGTGTGAGTGGCCATTACTGGGAGGGTGGAGGAAGGGTGGGTTGGAAAGGGGGAACCGATTACAAGGATCTACATGTGATCTCCTCCCTGGGGGACAGACAACAGGGAAGTGGGTGAAGGGAGATGTCGGATAGGGCAAGATATGACAAAATAATAATTTGTAAATTATCAAGGGTTCATGAGGGAGGGGGCAACGGGGAGGGAGGATGGGGGGAAAATGAGGAGCTGATGCTAGGGGCTCAGGCAGAGAGCAAATGTTTTGAGAATGATGACAATGAATGTATAAATGTGCTTTATACAACTGATGTATGTATGGATTGTGATAGGAGTTGTATGAGCCCCTAACAAAATGATTTAAAAAAAAGAAGAGGCAGACAAAAACTTATTAGACAAAAACTGCACTACTTGATATTTAATTCTTTCCTTTTAACATACCAAGTTTTACTGTAACAAATGATATTTGTTTCACTCAAATAAGATGCACAGTAGGATTTTAGTATCAAATATTCAAATCAGAACCCACAAGACATTTTCTTTCTATAAACAATCTACATGGAAAGTCATATGAAAACTCTAAGGCTCTTTTGTGAGCATGGAATCAGAACTGGGACAGTTCGTTTGTGTGAGTTATGATTGGAAGGCCCAGGCTGCAGGGACAGGGCAATATTTGAATGAGCACTGCTGACACACATTTCTTTGGAATGTTCTCGACCCTAGTGGTGTAGACTATTGTATGGGACTTAGAGATGGGAATGGTGAACATTGGGGATGGAAATCGTGAACACTGAACAGAAGTGTGGTAACTTCCCCTCTTCTCCACTGCATCGAAGTGGGACAACTCAGTAACGTAGCAGCCTCTAGTCTACATGTGAAGCATGTTTTGCATGTGAGTGGTATTTAGGCCAATAAACCATTGCGTCGAGGTAAGAACCGCTGCTCTAGGCCGACCATATCTTGCTCTCTTCTGTAATTATTGGTACTCTTGGGCCTTATTATTTTAAGTGTTGGGACTTGTTTACTTTGTCCATTCCATTTGCCTTAGTAAACATTTATTGTGGCACTTTTAAGCCTTCAGCCACGTTTTAAAGTTTATCGTTGTGCCATATCACATCATTCTTTTAATAATTTTCCTCCTTCTTTTTGCCCACCTGCCTCCTCCTTTGTCCTGCGTTGTCCTTTTCATTGCAGTGTAAATGTCATCATTTTTCCTGTGGAGGCACTGGGAATATTTTTTGCACATATTGAAATGTAGCATTTTAAGATTAAAGCATAGTAGTGTTGGGAGGTCAGAAACATTTTACAGTAAATTGTGTTGCACATAGTTCAGTACCTAGCCTGTCATTTTCCTAAATGTTTTTGCTTGTATCTGTTGTGTTTAAAAAAAAAATCAACACAATATTTTATTCTAAACCTCCCAGAAAAATAATCACTTAAAAGTATTATGTTTCTGTACCTTTAGTATGGTTTAATATTTATATTTTGGGACAAATAAACCTGATGTTTTTTAACAAGTTATTCAGAGAGTGCACTTCAGTGAGTACTTCAAGTTTTGTTATTTATTTTAAAGATTTGTACATTTATTTAATGATGTTACATAGGTTAAGCCGTTTGTTTTAGGATATTTTGTTAATTTGACCTCCCTAACATCATTGTTTATTGTTTATTATATCATAATCTGTTGTCCATGAATAAACAAAATTGTGTAATGAAGTAGGGTGACTTTTGTTATATGATGGCACAATAAAATTTTACTGCTACTAAAGTACATGAGTTAATTCAGACTGACTCAACAAGTTAGATCTGAGTTTCCGTTTTACCTAGGCAGTAGTAGTGATGGAATAAATGATAAGACTATTTTTACTTGTGATTGTGTGAGCATCTTTTTTATATCTTAAGGTTATGCCCTTTTAGAATGTTAACTGACGAGGCAAAGGCAATATAGCCTATGGAATTTCTACTCTGTCCTATATGGTCATTATAAGATGGAGTCAACAATGGCTTTTTAGGTGGAAGGTACTGTCATAAGTACAGTTAATTCCTAGGTTTTACAGATTAGGAAACTAAAATACAGAAAGTTTATGTAATTTTCTGAAAGTCACCCAGTTAGTAAGTAGTAAAGTCAGATTTTGAAGCCAATGTAATTTAGTTTCTATTGTGTCCAGTATGATCTAGTGTGTGCTCTTAACATCTGTACTATTTTACCTTTTACGCACTAAGATGAATTGTTTTCTCATGTACTAATCCTTATGGTTATAATTGTTTTAATTGGATTTGAAAAATTTGGGGGATATATCTATATATCTATATATCTATATATATATATATAGAGAGAGAGAGAGAGAGAGGGGGGGGGGTGGCAAAACACATGCCAGTTCAACAATTTCAATATGTATAATTCATTGATAATGATTATGCTCATCCAGTTACTCCTGTCCTTTCCCAAATGATTTCCACCACCATGAACAGAAACAACGCTTCCTAAGAAATGACTCCTCCTTTTCTTTTCCTCACTTCTGGTAACTTCTTTTTCCTCTATCCATTTGTCTATTTTGTATAACTGGAATCATATTTGACCTTTTGTGACTGATTTATGTCATCCAGTATATGATGTTCAAGGCTTATCTTTTTGTGGCATATGTCAGGATTTAATTTCTCCTTTCCATTTCTCTATTTCATTGCATGTATGCGCCATAATTTATTTATCCATTCATTTGTTGATTGGTATTTAGTCTGTTTCCACCCTTTGGCTGTGGCTAAGGGTGTTTAGTGAGCATTACTGTGTACATTTCCATTGCTGTCCTTTCACTTTGGGGTATATCCCTTGTATTGGGATTGCAGGGTCATACAGTAATTCTGCTTAAAACTGTTCTCCACAATGACTCTTTTACATTCCATCCAGCAAGGGATAAAGGTTCCCCCAATTTTTTTCACATTCTTATCAACATCTCTATTTTTTAAATTAAAAAAATTATTGATAGCCATTAGAGTGGGGGTGGAACTGAATCCTCCTAGGAGAGCAACAGATTTTAGAAGACTCGTGGGTTCCTGGGGAAGACAGATGGCTGATACGCTTGGCTGCTAACCAGCAGTTAGCACATGCCAAGTTCATGCACTTTCCTTTCCTTAGAAGAAAGGGTTTGGCATGCTACGTCTTAAAAATCAGCCTTCACAAACACTATGGATAATGCTAGTGAAACCTATGCGTTAGAATTGTCAGTCACGTGAGATAAGAGAAGGCAACATCTACCCAAGGACCAAGCTGTGAAGGAAGGGTTAGGAAAGGAGGAGGAATGGAAACAGGACACCTAGGGAGGAAGTGTGAAAAGTGATGTCACATTGAAGGGATTGCAGTCCATGAGATGAAATAAAGTGTGTATGCATTGCTGATTGCAAAACTAATGGCCCGCTCTATGAACCTTTACCCAATTCACAATAAAAAGTGTTTTCTTTCTTTCTTTCTATAAAAGTGTTCTTTTTTTAAAAAAATCATTTTATTGGGGAACTTGTCCAACTCTTATCAAAATCCATCCATTTGCTGCCATCAGTATTCTCAAAACATTTGCTTTCTACTTGAGCTCTTGGAAAAAGTGTTCTTTTAAACAAGGAAGTAAACCCCTAGGAAACACAGTGCCTTTTTGTCACACATGAGGTCACCATAAGTTGAAACCAACTTTATAGCAAGTAGGTAATGACTCATGACCCTTCTAATTAGTTTTACAGTCTCTTGTCAGAAGTCTTTGCAGTTGGTCGTAGTTTTACAGTAACATGGCTAACTACATTTCTCTCTTGATAGCTTGTTTGAAATCCACCTTCCTCTTGAATCTGTGATTTGTTCTCCTTCATTTGTCATTGAATTATTACTTATTATCACTTTACTTATTCCCTTTGCACATTTTCTCTCCTCCCTAGATTCATTAAATGTACCTATGTTAGACCTCACTGTTTTTCTCTTCTTTCATGATGCATTCTTTCTGTGTATATGTATATATAGGACGAATGTGTATATATGTATATGTATATTATAAAATCATCCATATTTTAGAATTTTTGCTCATGCATTCTGTATATGTATATATACATATAGATTATGTGTATATATATGAACACATATGTATATACACATACATATGCACACATTCAGAATGCATCATGAAAGAAGAAAAAAATATTGATTAGGAATCTATACAACACTGAAAGCCTTTCTCTCTCTACACACACACACACACACACATTTTTCTTCTTTCAGCTCCCAAATTTTCTCTTCTGTTGTGTTAATGTTTTGCAAACTGATTATTTAAGTTTTGATTATTTTAACTCCTGGACTTTTCGTTTTATTTGAATTTTATTACCTTGTTATGTTTTCCTGTTGGTTCTACTTCCGCTTTCCTGTTAACCTGTGACTGTTTCCTATTCTCTGCAAGTAGCTTTACATTTGTTATTTACTTTCAATACCTAATCTGTCTGTTGCTTCTGTTACTTTACCTCAGTGTGTCTGGCATGTGTGTACGTGGACGCGCATGTACCCTTGGCTAGTTTTACTGCTGACAGGTCGTTTCCTTTGAAGAAAGCGTTGTGGGGATTTCCCGAGGCTTGTGATAGATGTGCCTTTTTCTAGAGAGAATGTGCTTTTGCTTGAGGGTACTAACCACAGAAATCTTAAGCACAGCTGTAAGGAATAATTCTTTTTGTATTTTTCTTTTTCTTGCACTGTTGAATGCCAGGAAGCCTTTTCTCTTTAGTCATTTGAGGCCAAGGAAAGGAAGCCAGGTTACCTTGAGGAGCTAACCCTTTGGTATTTCAACTTAATATGAAGAACAAAGTAAACCTGGAGCTGTTGAGTGGATTCTGACTCATATTGCCCCTATAGGACAGGGTTTATGGAGTATCGAGGCTGTCAGTCTTTATACACACTCATTACCACGTCTTCCTCTTGTGGAGCAGCTGGTGGACACGAATGCCCAATCGTTGTTTAGTAGCTGGGCTCTTTAATCACTGTGCCACCGGGACCTTTAGGCAGTGAAGACTGTTTCTTATAATGTCGGCCTCCTGTGATGGATCGCCTTGGGATTTAACAGTGAAGACTGTTTCTTATAATGTCCGCCTCCTGTGATGGATCGCCTTGGGATTTAAGTTGAGGTGTGCTCATCCCGCTTGTTCTGGAAGCCTAAGTGGAGCTGTGACGCTCTAGCACATTGTCTATCTTCTCCAGACTTACTCTCCGTCAGTTACTGATTCAGCACTAACTCATAGTGACCCCCCTGTGAGTTCCAAGACTGCGACTGTCTACAGGAATGGAAAGGCCAGTCTTTCCCCTTCGGGATTGCTGGTGGTTTCAAACTGTGGCCCATGTGGATCGCAGCGCTACACCTAACCACTGCACCACCAGGGCTCCTCAGAGGTTTTGTTGTTAAGTGTCTAAAAGTATCAGGTAACATAGCTGGATGTTAGGTTGGGTTGTCTAGAGAAATAAAACCAGTGACACTCATATGTATAAGAAAGAACTTTATATCAAGATAAAATCTTGTATCAAGAAGGCATCCTAGCCCACTCCAACGTTAGTCCATGGTTCCAATGCTAGACATAGTCTTCTTCAGACTCACATAGCTTCAGGCTCATGATGCAGACAGGTGAGGGTGGATGCAGGGATATTACAGGCCAGTGGGTGCAGCGTGGATGCAAGGTTGGTGGAAAAATGTCAGGGATCTTATAGGTCAGGCCTCACAGAGTCCCAGCAAGCAAGAAGGTAAAGGGGCAGAGAGGATGGGGGGGTGGTGGTGATGGTTGGAGGTCACACTTCCTTCCTAAGAGGCATCATCAGGCTGTGACCTGATTGAAAGGTTGGACTCCACCCCTAGACTTTCATACAAATTGGCATAAAATCCTAAACTACCATAACAAATGTCATTTTAGATTTTCAGTGTTTTAAAATTACTTTATTTATTTATTTTAAAACATCCTTTCTCTTTGGAAACTTTTCAGGGAATGATTGATATGACTAATGAATAATCCAATGTAACATTACTAGGAACCAGAATTCCCTGGTAGTACTTGTTCACTCTCTGAACTGCCATACCAGACATTTGTCCTTATTCAAAGGTGGTCCACAGTGGTCCCTAAGATGCTTTGCTTTTCTGACATGTAAAAGAAATTCAAATGAATTTCAGGAGAGGACATGGAACAAGGGATATTGCTCATGTCAGCTGCTTTCTTGACTGAAAGCAGAGATTACCAGGAAGATGTTTACTAGTGTTAATTTGCTTTGCACAGTGGACTGTGCAGACACTAGACTGTGTGGATCATAACATATGATGAATAATGTGAAGAAGTGTGGAGATTAGAGAACATTTCATTGTGCTTATGTGGAACCTGTGCATAGACAAAGAGACAGTTGTTCTAACAGGACAAAATAATGAATAGAGTGGTTTAAAATCAGAGAAAAGTGCGCATAATAATCGTATTCTTCAGCAATCGGATTGGTATGGTGAGCACACAATGATGATTTTTTTGTTCTTTGATGCCTGATACCTGATCCCTTCTACACCTTGTGATCACACAGGCTGGTGTGGTTCTTCCACGTGGACTTTGTTGCTTCTCAGCTAGAGGGCCACTTGTTTACCATCAAGACTTTTAAGACCCCAGATGCAATATCTTTTGATAGCCGGGCTCCATCAGCTTTCTTCACCACAGTTGCGTTGTCTTCAGCAATCATGTTGGGAAAGCGAGCATCATGGAATGCCGGTTTAATAGAAGAAATGTTCTTGCATTGAGGGAGTACTTGAGTAGAGGCCCAATGTCCATCTGCTACCTTAATACTAAACCTATAAATATATGCACATAGATATATTTCCCCATCATCATATATAAATATATTTACATATATACATGCCTGTATTTAGACTTCTATAAATGCCCTTTGCCTCCTAGTTCTTTCTTCTATTTCCCTTTACTTTCCTCTTGTCCCACTATCATGCTCAGCCTTCATTTGGGTTTCAGTAATTCCTCTTGGTTAACATTTCCATTGATCAAGCCCTACCAGACCTCTTACACCCTCCTAACCACTGATTTTGGATCACTTGTTGTTCCCTTGCTCTTGGGTTGGTTAACACCACTTTCTTTCCCCCCACCTCCCCCTCTCCCATGTCCCCCCTGAACCGTTGGTCCTATTGTTTTCTCCTCCAGATTGTTTATCTATCCTATCTTTTCTAGATAGATCTGCAGAGATAATAATATGCACAAAAACAAGACAGAGCAAAAACAAGACAAGCAGCAAAAGAAAAGGAAAGACAACAACAACAACAAAAATCAATGACAAAAAACAAAACAAAAAGAAAAGCTGGTGAATAGTTTAAGGTCTGTTGACCTTTAGGAGTGTTTTCCACTCGAGTTCATGGGGTGTCACACCCTGGCCCCAAAGTCTATTTTTGGTATTCCTTTGGGACTTCCTTGCTCTGCTACTCTTGGTGTTCTTTTTCACGCCCTTAGTGTTTGCCTCGGTGTGGTGGGATCAGATCAAGTGCAATTCCCAGTGTCCCCAGTGTTGCACATTGTAGGGCTATGGGTCAGTTAGGGGTGTTGTGTCTCATAGTGGGTCCAGCCCTATGATTCTCTCTGTGCATTGGCTGCTCTGAGCAGGGATATCATCCTCCAGGCATGGTGGGCCAGGATATGTTCCACTCTCTCTTCCTCCCCCTTCATTTGCACCCCTGTGCTCTGATCAGACATGTCCCTCTCTCTGAGCTGTAGTTTCAGTGCTGTCCTCTGAAGTAAATTCTTCTGGGGGGAGGGACCGCTGTCCACGTACTTGGGGTGGGGCTGGCCCCTCAGACATCTCTACTGGTTCCCTGCTTCATGCCGGTATGTTGCATTCACATCTTAGAGTACCGGGTTGAAGTCTGGTCCCTCTTTCCTTGTGGGAGTAACCTACCTCTTTAGAGTCCTCAGCTGAGTGGTGGAGGGTGGGATGCCTCACAGAATATGGTGTCACAGTCAGATAAACTTGGCTCAAGTGCTGGTGCTAGTTCTGCCACTGCTCCTCTTTATGGCGCATCAAGGACTTTATCCCACCCCGTGAACCTTGGTTTCTTATTTCTAAAATTCGAACACAACTGGCACATAGTACACTCCTCTAGTTCCTAAATGCTCCCCCCGCAACCCCACTATCATGATCCAAATTCTATTATGCAAGTCTGGCTAGACCAGAGGGTGTACACTGGTGCAGATGGGAACTGGAAACACAGGGAATCCAGGGTGGATGATCCCCTCAGGACTAGTGGTGAGAGTGGCGATACTGGGAGGCTAGAGGGAGGGTGGGTTGGAAAGGGGGAACCTATTTCAAGGATCTACATGTGACCTCCTCCCTGGAGACATACAACAGAAAAGTGGGAGAAGGGAGATGTGGGACAGAGCAAGATAGGACAAAATAATAATTTATAAATTATCAAGGGTTCATGAGGGAGTGGGGAGTGGGGATGGAGGGGAAAAATGAGGACCTGATGCCAGGGGCTTGGGTGGAGAGCAAAAGTTTTGAGAATGATGAGGGAAATGAATGTACAAATGTGCTTTACACACTTGATGTATGTATGGATTGTGATAGGAGTTGTATAAGCCCCTAATAAAATGATTTTAAAAAATGAGCTGATACCAAGGGCTCAAGTAGAAAGAAAATGTTTTGAGAATGATGATGGCAACAGATGTACAAATGTGCTTGATACATGGATGTAGATATAGATTGTGATAAGAGTTGTACGAGCTCCCAATAAAATGACTGAAAAAAACAACAGTAATTATAAATATTTGATTAAGTGCCTATCTAGACCCGACACAATAAAATATATATCATTTAACATTTAATTCAGGATTTATCTCAATCTCACAGCTGCTCGCGCCCCTTGCTGATTTTACGCACATTTCTTTGTGTGTGTGTAGTATATATATATATGTATATATATATATACTAATTTGTATCAGATTGTTTAGTTTTGCTAGATCATAGGAACAGGAAAGGTAGCTACAGATAGATCATCTCTCTCT
The DNA here is from genome assembly GCF_050624435.1 of Tenrec ecaudatus. Taxonomy (NCBI): domain Eukaryota; kingdom Metazoa; phylum Chordata; class Mammalia; order Afrosoricida; family Tenrecidae; genus Tenrec; species Tenrec ecaudatus. Next base: position 127,424,767 of record NC_134531.1, read on the forward strand.
CTTTTTTTTAAATCTTTATCTATAGTCAGAGGCAATCCAAACCAGCCATTTCATTGAAACGTCCTTCCCTGCCATTCCAATGGGTGATACTTTCTGTGATTTTTCTAACTAAACAGTTCTATAGATGCAGTTAAGTAGTATCTGCGGGGGAAAAAAAGTAAGCAGCTATCCCAATTTTGGGAATTGTTTATGCTTCATAAATAAGCTAAAACATTCTAATAGCATTCTTTTTTATTTTTAACTTATATTTAAATCTCTGCATTTCAATAATGCTCTCTTTTCAAAATGAGTAATGCCACAACTGAGAAAATTCCCAACATTGATTCATAAAAAGATATTATTCTTTTTTATAAATGAATGTTGACTTTTAATTGTAATACCACTCCATTGAAAAATGAGGATATGGAGCAATTGAAACTTGTGAAGGCAAAACTATACAACCACTTGGAAAACTGACAATTACTTAAGAACTATACTGCGTTGCAGTTCCTCACAACTAGATATTTACCTGATAGGAATGATCATGCTCACAATAAGACGTGGACAAGAATATTTTTAGCAACTTTGTTTATAATGACAATAGCTTGGAAATCCACATATTTCCAATAGGAAAACAAATAATTGTGTATATTCACATGTAGTTATTGTGAATGAATGTATGAATATAATTCAGTGAAATAATAGTAATAAACTAGGGCAACAGCATGCATGGATGTTGAATGAAAAAAGCCAGATGCATGTACATAAAACATATACTGTATAATATCATTAATGTGAAACTCAGAAATTGGCAAAACTTATCCAAAGGTAGCTACCTCTGAGGAAGGGATGATGGAATGTTCTGTAGGTGGTTGGAGGTTTATATGCAGCTAACAAAACTGGGGAACCTACCATAATTAAAATATCATTAAAGGCATTGTTACTACTTTGAAAGGTTTCACATCTCCCAAAGTTTTGTTTCTCTTCTCTGTCTTGATATTTACATCAGAAATATGCAGTTTAGAAGAGACTTTCTGGGTATGGGCAAAATGGGATAAGGACTGCCACGCCAGGTCACGAATGCTTGCAGTATATTCTTCATGAGGTCATTGTCTTAAAGACAGGGGAGCCACTTAGCCGTGTGTGTGTGTGTGTGTGTGTTTATGGCATCAGCTTATTTTATCTTAAAAGTAAAAATGATTTTTATATAGCTCTATCTTAGACAAAGATGCCAAGTGGAATAGTATAGCCTAGAAATTTGACACTAAGGTTTTTAATAACATTTGAAATTAGGTCTGTGTGGTTTTTCTTTTTTTAAAAAAACTTTTTTTTTGGTAGCTTTTCAGTAATTTAAATATTTTCTTTTTTGTTTAAACTAGGAACCTATGAAATCCAGAGCACCACAGCTACATTTGGAATACAGATTCTACAAGCAATTAGGATCTGGTGGTGAGATCTTATATTTACTTTTAAAATTTGGAATAAAATAGATTGTCATGGTAAGACCTCTTTAGCTTCAAGGAATACTACTTTTGATATGTTATTATGTTAAGAAGAATCACTTTTGAGGACTTTGGGTATTAGACATTTTTTCTTTTAATTTAAATATAATATTTTGGAGCATCTTATTTAGGTCAGTGCTAATGCAAGTAGAGATATTTTGAAAAATCAAGGTGATAAGATTCCATATTTTAGCTTTTCTGGCAATATTATAGCTATTGAACTGGTTTATTAGACTGTGATTGCCTGAACATCCCCTCCTGTCCCACACCCTCTCCAAACAAGAAGTTGCCTGTATCCTAATCCCTGGAACCTGTAAATGGTAGTGTTATGGCAAAGACTTTGTGGATACGATTAAGTAAAATATGTTAATATACAGAAATTATTCTGCTTTATTGAGTAGATTCAAAATTCAACTGCTAGTATTTTTCTTTATAAGAGAGAGTCAGAAGGAGCTAATAGGCACACAGAAAGGAAAAGACAATATATCTTGCAGGCAGAAGTGAAGGGATGCAGCCATCAACCAATCAGTGATGGTAGGCACAGGAGGCTGGAAAAGACCCAGAACATATTTTCCCATAGAGTCTCCAGAGGGAGTGTGGACCCAGTGAGAGGTGTTTTCGACTTTGGCCTCGAGAATTTATGAAAGGATATATTGCTTTTGTTTCAAGCCACCAGTTTTGTGATAATCTGCTACTGTAGTGCTAAGAGGATAGTGCATTTTTCCATTACACTCTAAATATAAGTGAAAGGGGATATTTTGAGCTAATTGGGAAAGCTAATGGAAAAATATTCTGTTGTATGTTTTTATTTCCTTTACATTCACACTTTTTATAGCTCGACCTTTTTGCTTCTGCCCATTCTGTCTGCGGTTCAAACCCACCAGCACTCTGTGGGAGAAAGATGAACTTTTTGCTCATCTAAAGATGTGCATTCTCGGGCATCCTGTATACTTGGGGTTATCCCAATGGTTTTGGGGTTTAGCCTGTATTGATTTTATTTGTACAGATTTTTACCAAGTAGAGATATTTTAGAAGGAGCTCTGGTAGTATAGTGGCTTATGCATTGTGCTACTCATCTCAAGGTCAGTAGGTTGAAACTAGCCTTTGAGGGGAAAAGACAGGGCTTTCTGCTTATGTATTTAGGCAGCTGCAGTCTCCGAGACTCACACAGACTGCTCTACTCTCCTGTGGTATCACTATTGGTCTGAATCGACTCTGTAGCAGTGAATTTGGACATCTAAGGTATTTTGTTTTTGCAGATTTGAATAAAATACCTTTTCATGTTTTTCTTATAAGCAGACATTTGCATTCTAGTCAGTGAGGTTGTTGATTTTTTTAATATGTATTTGGTTTTATACTTTGCTCCCTAAGAACATAACTTCTAAATGAGTAGTCAATAAGTTTTAATTTTGTATTAATGCATTTATCATTGTAAATTTTTTATAGTGCATATTTATATCTTGTACAGACAGTCCTCGGACTTCTAGCAAAATTGTGTCTGGTAATTTGTACTTTGAACAATTCTGGACTGAAATATAGTGAAAAATAAAGATAACATATGTCTTAATCATACCTTTAAGCACTAGAAGTACGTTAAGGTCTTTAAAGGCAGATTCTAACACAAACTGCTAACCAGTCTTCAGAGTGTTAGCCTTTCTTGCTGTGTGCACTTTTATGAGTTAAAAGCAACCTAAAAGGAATACTGAAATAGAAAATGAAGTATTAAGTGACATTCATTTTGCAAAAGTGAGTGGGGTGAGATTGTATATTCAAATGATATGTGAATTTTATATTTTACTTGTTGTTAAATTTTCTGTAAGAATAAAAGACTTGTCTTAAAAATTGGAGATGCGAATGGGCATTTCTGAAAATGTGGTATTTTAGTCATTATCAGGACTAACTTTTTTTTAGAACTAACTTTCATAAATTCCTGATGCAAGTCTTTTTATACTAGTCGTAATCAAAAATAATTCCAAAGTAGTTGGAACTGAGAGGGTGAGGCAGAGGGTTTAAGTTTGTACTTGTAAGTTTTCTGGGTTTAAGGACAAATGCATGCAAAAACTTGCCTTTGCCTGTGAATTGAATTGTACTAAAAAACAGCAGCATACTTTGATCTGTAGACACAGCTAGTAATTTAATGCTGTCTTTGGCTTCCGTTTTATAATTATCCCCGAACCTCACTCTTCTGTCTTGCCTTTTCTTTTCTTAACTTCCTTCATCTCTTCTCCTACCCCCTCCCCCAAAGAAGAAAAACAACAAACAAAACACACCCTTCCTTGTGGCTTTGCCTTACAGTACTTAAGGTGCTTTGGTGACTTTGTTTTGCGTAGGACGCCCTCCCCTCCCCTATAGACCCACAGAATTTGATAGTTGCAGCTTTTCTTGACTCTTAACAATTGAATGTGTTTGCTTTGTGTTAGAAAACTGCCTGGACTTGTTCTGGGAAATGAAATTCTAGTTTGGTCTTTATATAATGTACCTTCTTTTAAAAAAATAACTTTTGATTACATACTTCAGGAGCATGAAATTTGTTGAAATACTTATAGCTAATAAGTTACTGTATCCATTAACTCATAAAATCATGTGCATATCAAAGCATTATTTACAGTTAAACCACCTATTTTTAATCATCAATTATCTAATGAGTCACACTTTGTGTAAAACCATCTTGAATGATAAAGTATAGATCTCATTAAAATTGGATATGAAGCATCAATTTGCTCAATGAAACAGTGCCATTTAAATATTTTTAGCCATGTCGGATGTGATCAAGGTACCTAATTGAAGACGTTTTGTGACCATGTAATAAAAATATATTTTGGATAAAATTGGAATATTTCCTTGCCTGATCTTTCACTGTGCTATGTTAAGGATGTTTCATGTCAGGTATATAGTAATTCTTCTTCAAATAATGAGCTCCTAATATTAAAGTGTAGCATAAGCTGATTGTTTACATGCTTTTTTTCCATTCGTTACCTGTGAGAATTTCAGTTTGAGTATTATACAGTTTGAGTCATGCTTATTGTGGATAGTTTGAAGAGAAGAAACGTGAAAGTTGGGGCAAACAGAAGGTGACAAGTTGCATGGGAAAGCGAGTGTAGAGACTAAAGCTTTAAAGTGCTTAGGCAAATAGGAGCTTCCTAATGAAGTTAATGTTGATAATAGTACGGATTAGGCTATGTTACTTTGAACATTAGTTTGAGAAGTAGTTGTTCAATTATAATTATTAAACCAAAAACAAAAACGTAATTCAAAGCCAGTGTTGTTGGGTTGATTTTGACCCAGAGACCCTCTAGGCCAGAGTAGAATTGCTCAGTAGGTGTTCAGAGGTTGTGAACTTTATAGAAGCAGACTACTTCACACAAAGCCACAGGGGGACCCAAACAGTTGATTTGCCAGTCAACAGCCCAATGTTTAACCCATTCTACCACCCCAAAACACAGCCGTCAAGTTGATGCCAACTCAGTGAGTGCGTAGACCAGGGTAGAACTCTTTCCGGAGTTTCCAAGACTGTAACGCTTTACGGGAGTAGAAAGCCCTGTCTTTTTCTCAAGGAGCAGCTGGTGGTTTTGAACTGCTGACCTTGTGACTCACAATCCAAAGTGTAACCACTCTGTCACCAGGGCACCTACTGTACCACTAGCCTGCCTCAATTATAGTTGTTAGGTGGAATAAGTAAATCGATCTACTAACCAATAAATCTACCTTTCTTCAATTCAAGTGTTTCTTTGTGATCCCAGAAGGATTTTAAATTGTGCTTTTTTTCCCTACCTTGTTGTAAACATAGGGTATATTTCTTTGAAAAGTTTGAAAAATATAAAGCAGTATAATTCATCTTTTATTCATCTTTCTTAGTTGCCTGGCTTTTGTTTTTAATATCTTTGTATTTGTAAATTTAATAATTTGTTGAAGTTATTTTATTTTAAAAGTAATGTATATTTGTTATAGTAATGCAAACAAAACTAGTTGAGAATTATAAGCAATAAATAGTAAAAATGTGTCACACTTATCTGCAAAGATTGCTCAAGAATGTATTGCATTTTTCAGCATAGATGGGGTGCCATTTATTTAATAAATCCAGCCTGAGTACCTCTCAGATGCATACTGTAGCTTGACCATCATATTATGCAGGTTTCTGATGACTCTTGTAAGGACTTGGGCAATATTCCTTCAAAACTACCAATTTATGGTCATAACAGCAAGGTGTTAACTCCTACCATGTCAACCGTGCCTAATCAACTTTTGAATTAGGAATATTCTTTTGATAGTATACCAAAACTTAAAGCTTAGTACAGTGTAGAATTGAAAATCATATAAAAATGCCTTTTCTGTTCTAGCGTCTTATAAATTCATGATTCTGAAATGTTTATTAATCATTCAGAAAATATTGAATCATTTCCATTTACTTAATATATTTGACATGTTTCATTATGTAAAATGAAATCATCTTGGTTAATATCATGCCAATCTCTCCAGAGTTTCTAAGTACTGGAATGTTGTAAAAGTCATGGTGGCAGATAGAGATTTTGCAGAATTCTCCTTGTCACCCGGCCACTTGAATTTTAACATTGGTAACAGATTGCTAGTGTTTCTTGAAGTAACATTTCTTCATTCATTTTAGACATTGCCTTTGCTTCTCTTTCTTGCTTCGTTGCACCGTTAAACAGAAGAAGTGCGAGTAGGAGCATCTTGCTCCCAGTCACAGGTGGAAGGTATTCAGTGATTTGTCATTGTATGATGCCATCTATCTGTGAGAATTTACCAAATGCACTTTATTAGAATGAACTCCATACCATCCATCCCTGAGTTGCTTGCAGTTTTGTTAAGTGGTTTATCTGCCTTAAGATGATTAGTGTTCATATGTGATGAATCACATTGCTTGATTCTAAAATGTTAAGCTAACCTTTTATTCTTGGACAAATTCCTCCTTGGTCCTGGAATTCACTTGCTAGTATTTCGTAAAGGACGTTTCCCTCCCTGCCGAGCCACGCTGGTCTCTAGCTTTCTTTCCTTAAACTAACTTTGGCTTATTTTGCTGTCAGTGCAACACTGGCTTCCTAGAATGAGCGGCACACCTTCCTCTCCTTTTGGTCAAGGTGTGTTTTTTGTCTTTGTTTAAATTATTGAATAGAATTCAGTAGTCCAGTCAGCTAGGTCTAGAATTTCTTGGAGAGAAGCTTTTAAATTATGGACTCAATGTATTTAGTAGATTTTTTTATTCGTCCTATACCGGTTTAGGTAACTTGTGTCTTCAGAGATTTTCCATTAGGTTTATATTGTGGATTCACAAATTTTTTGGCATAAAATTATGTTGTTGTTACTTGTCATTGAGTCAGTTCTGAGGTTTAGTGGCCCTGTATAAGGAAACACTGCTTAGACTTTGGCCAAACTCAGATTGTTGCTATGCTTCAGCCCATTATTGTAACCACTGTGTCAGTCCATTTCATTGAGTTTCATCTTTTTCACTGACCCTCTACTTGACAATGATTGGTCAGTCTGATTGCTGCCTGAAGTATGCAAGCCAAATTCCCAACCATCCAGACATACTTCTTTCAAAACAGAGGTTTTTTACTTTCTCATTGAAGTCTTTTTTAGGATGTCTCGGTTGTTTTGTCTTCTGATACTTGTGAACTTTTGAATATGTCTATACTATAAAATTTGCTAAGAGATTTTCTTTAACCTTCATAATTTCAATTTTTACATATAGATTATTGATCCATCTTGAGTAAGTTTTAGTGCAGATTAGAAATACCCTGTTCATTTTTCAGGAAAGGGATATCCAGCAGTAGTTTTTAAAGCGAGCCATCCTGATTTAATAGTTTTCTGTCCTTTCTCAAAGTGCAGCATCCATGTACATGTCTTTCCCTATGGGTCCCCAATTCTGCTCTGTTGGTCTTTCATGTCTATCACTGAACCAATTCCAGGGTATTTGACTGCTTTGCTTACATAGCTGGCTTTGAGATTCAGGAGTGAGACCTCCCTTTTTATTTCCTTAAGGAGCAATTTGCCTAATTGGAGTCTTTTTCTCTCCATATACAGTTGATTATTAGTTTCTTTAAACTGTCATTCTTTAAAGAATGGTAATGGAATCTTGATCAGGATTGCATTCTATGTGATGTTGATCCGTGTAGTATTGACATTTTCACAATATTATACAGTACTGTCCATGAGCATGATATTTGTTTCATTTTTGTGGGTCCATTTGATTTCTTAAAACACAATGTTTCATAATTGTGTTGTTATTGTGCAGGCCTTTGGTGTCTCTGGTTGGATTTAATCTTAATTATTCACAAGTTTTTTGCGTGGTTATTCTAAGTGGCACTGTTTTCCTGAGTTCTCTCTGGTAATGTAGATACCTTGGTTTTCGTAAACCTAATGGTTTTAGTACATTCAAGTGTGTGTTTAGGAAATTCAACTTCTCTAACAGTCTAAGTGGTAGTAAAGTACGGTGTTTTAGCTACTTCTCTCCGAAGAGAAGTTAATTTATTTGAATAATAGAATTTACTTGGATATAATGTGCATATTTAGGAAATACATATCATATTATGTGATATGTTTTCCACAGGATAGATTTATTTTGTGATATGAATAGTTAATTATTCAGAAATTCATGTCTGCTTGCTCCTGTGGGAGATTGGGTTATACATTGAGCTTCTTACAACACAGTCAATGGTTAGAGCCCCGTTCCCTCCACAGTAGGATGATGAGACTCCGCGCTTCTAGCATGAAAGCCCTGGATTCTCGGAGGCGCAGTGTAGTGCTACTGTGTCTCACAGAGTTACTATGAGTTGGAACTGACTGGATGACAGTGGATTTGGGTTTCTATTTTTGGTTATGCTCATATAGTATACAACCTCACTAAACGTTTTAGGTGTGTATTTGTTTGTGTTTGTGCTTTAAATTTGTGTAAAATGTTTTCTTCTGCATATGCACAGACAATTGTTTTATCAGCTGGAGTCACTGTATCCTTTGAGATATAGATGAAATAGGTTTAGGCATAAGATATGTAAAACTCAAGCTCAGTGCTACCAAGTCGATGCCAACTCACAGTGACCCGATAGGGTAGGTTGGAGCTGCCCCTGTGAGTTTCTGAGGCTGTAACAGGAGCAGAAAGCTTGTCTTTATCACAGAGTGACTGGTTGTTTCGAACTGCTGACCTTGTGGATCACAGCCTAAATTGTAACGACTATGCTACTAGGGCTCCTAACACACACACACACACACACACACTCACTCACTCACTCACTCACTGTCTCACTCACTCACTGTCTCACTCACTCACTCGCTGTCTCACTCACTCACTCACTGTCTCACTCACTCACTCACTGTCTCACTCACTCACTGTCTCACTCACTCACTCACTGTCTCACTCACTCACTCACTGTCTCACTCACTCACTGACTCGCTGTTTCACTCACTCACTCACTCACTGTCTCACTCACTCACTCACTCACTCACTGTCTCACTCACTCACTGACTCGCTGTTTCACTCACTCACTCACTCACTGTCTCACTCCCTCACTCACTCACTGTCTCACTCACTCACTGCCTCACTGTCTCACTCACTCACTGTCTCACTCACTCACTCACTCACTCACTCACTCACTCACTCACTCATTCATTCACTCACTGTCTCACTCACTCACTGTCTCACTCACTCACTGCCTCACTCACTCCTGTCTCGCTGTCTCACTCACTCACTGTCTCACTGTCTCACTCTCACTCACTGTCTCACTCACTCACTCACTCACTCACTGTCTCACTCACTCACTGTGTCACTCACTCACTTTATCACTCACTCACTCACTCACTCACTCACTGTCTCACTCACTGTCTCACTCACTGTCTCACTCACTCACTCACTCACTCACTCACTCACTCATTCACTCACTGTCTCACTCACTCACTGTGTCACTCACTCACTGTCTCACTCACTCACTCACTCACTCACTCACTCTTTAGTACTGTTAAGTGCCGTAGGTAGTACTTAACATTTTAAGAAACTTTGAAAATGTTGTTTTTTTAAACATTTTATTAGGGACTCATACAACTCATCACAATCCATACATACATCAATTGTGTATTAAAGCACATCTGTACCTTCTTTGCCCTCATCATTTTCAAAGCATTTGCTCTCCACTTAAGCCCTTTGCATCAGGTCCTCTCCCCCCCACCCTCCATAATCCCCCTCCATGAACCCTTGATAATTTATAAATTATTATTTTGTCATATCTTGCCCTGTCCGGCGTCTCTCTTCACCCACTTTTCTGTTGTCCGTCCCCCAGGGACTTTGAAAATGTTTTGGCGGAAACCTCATGCATATAATTGCAGAATACCAAGTCATTTTATATGTACACATGTAATTATGACTGCTATAAGAGAAATAAATAATAAATTATACTAACATTAATGTCAGAGCTGGATCTGTATTTTTTAAAAATCATTTTACTGGGGGCACTTACAGCTCTTGTCACAATGCATACATCCATCCGTTGTGTCAAGCACATTTGTACATAGGTTGCCATCTTGATTTTTAAACATTTTCTTTCTACGTGAGCTCTTCGTATCAGCTCATTTTGCCCCCTCTTCCACCACCTGCCCCCCTCAGGAACCTTTGATAATTTATAAAAAAAATTTTATTCATGTCTTATACCGACCGCTATCTCCCTTCACTCACTTTGTTGTCCGCCCCCCTGGGAGGGGCTATATGTCGACAATTGTGATTGGTTCCCCCTTTCCTCCCCACCTACCCCTTCCCCTCCTGGTTTCACTGTGCTCATAATTGGTCCTGAGGGGTTTATCTGTCCTGGATTCTCTGCGTTGGAGCTCTTGTCTGAGTCAGTGTACATCCTTTGTTCTAGCCGGATTTGTAGGGTAGAATTGGGGTCATGGAGCTGTATTCTTATTCTGTCTCACTCAGTACATGCTCTCATTATCATCTCTGCCTGGTGGAAGCAACATTTTTGAGATTCTATAACAGATTACCATATTATATAAAAGATTACCACATTCTTATATCTGGGAAAATAATTAAATTTCTTTTGGGTTTGTGATTTTAAATAAGTGAGGTTTTTTAAAAAAAAATTGCAGTTTGAACTCATGTTTGTCATCACTATAGAAAGTATTAAAGGCAATCACTTGCACTTTGGTACTAATCTTTGGAATTTGATAGTTATGTGGTATTCTTGGTTCCAGTTAGCTAAAAATATCCATGAATAACTTATTTCAAAGGTGTCAAAATGTTTCTTCTAAGTCTGAGAAAGATGACTTTTAGAAACCGTCATAAGTAATAATTGAATTAATGAGTAAATATTTAAAAAGTAGTACATACATTTACTCCTGTTTTAATTTTGATGAACCATTGATGTAATCAAGTGACTTTATGGTAATTCATTAAGCTGTTAGGTTATTGTGGTTCCTTTTCTGTACCCATCATTTATGTATCATTTGATATTGAAGATTGCGGATAGGCCACCAATTGGAATCTTCGTCTTTCTGCTTTTAGTTTTTAATACTGGTAACAACCCCAATTTAAAAATAAAATAAAATCACACACATAAAAGTGAAATATTATTACTCTACAGGTTTTGGGGGGCTGTTTTATAAAATGAGAAAAATAAATTCTGTAGAGCCTTTTGTAATAAGTTTTGTAGACACTTTAATATTCTTGAGGAGTTTTAAAATGTGAATTACTTAGGTTACGTGTTTCCTGTTTTCATTTTTTATGCTACCACTCCCACTCTCCAAATATAAATTTATAGAGCAAATTTACAAATGCTTTCTGAGAGCAAATATTGTATTTTGCTGTTACCACTGTGTTCTTAATATGAATATTAATTTGTATTTTCAGTCCATAGACATTGGTAGGTATTTTGCATACTTTTATTTCTAGATTTTTTTACAACTACTCTGTTAATTTAAGCCCTAATGACCTCTGTGCTGTTGCAGTTTTGTAACATTTTTTCCCATTTTTGACTTTAATCCACAGTATGCATTATTGCTTAGACTAATTGTATTACAGCATAAGTTCTTTCATGACTTTTTAACTTTCCTCCAAACATTCAGTAGCACCTTTCCTTCTGTGTATGGCGGCAGATCTCAACCTGTGGGTCGCGACCCCTTTGGGGGTGAACGACCCTTTCACAGGGGTTGCTTGATTCATAACAGTAGCGAAATTACAGTTTATGAAGTAGCAACAAAAATAATTTTATTTTGGGGGCTCCCCACAACACGAGGAACTGTATTAAAGGGTCGTGGCATCAGGAAGGTTGGGAACCACTCGTCTATGGCATTTGTGTGACATGTAAGGTTTCCACCGTCTGTTATCACCCTAGCGTTTTCCCACTCTGTTTTATCCAAACTGGATCACCAGTTATTCTCCAGTATGCTGTGTGGTCTTTCAGCCTTTGTCCTGCTGTTTCCACATGGCTAGAGTTTGCATACTTGACCCCTATAATCCTTTAGAATCCTAAATTTTTAAAGCCCAGCTCAAATATCACCTTTTTCTCATGAATTCTTTTATGACTATTTCACTGTCAAATATATTGCTACTATAAACTTAAAGCAATGTGTTACATTTTCTATTTAAATAAAGTTTTTATCCTACTGTGGTCATTGGAAGAGTTCATCTTATCTCTTTCATTAAACCGGAGGATGTCAGGAACAGGGACTATAAGGAGATTTTATTAAATATTTAAAAGGAAGAATGAATATCTTTGAATCTGTTCTTTACACCTGAAAACTATATCTCCTTTCTTGAGTACCATCCCCTTCCCAAATAAAGATGTGTTTATACAGCATCGTAGTAGCATACATTTGTTGTTTAAAGCTCAGTGATGTATTTAGATATGTAAAGTTATGTCAGCAAAAGCAAAGAGACCTACGTTTTTACTACTGTGTTCATTATTCTTAGCTCAAAACTTAGGCACATAGTAGATGCTCAATAAATACTTTGCATCACTTAAAACAGTGACTTCCTCCTCCCCCTGCACCTGTGTCACAAAAACAATGTGAAAGAAATCTGTCTTTAAGAAAAAACAAAACAAGTGCTACCTTATTCAGAAATCACCTTTCAGTAACTTCAACTATTAGGGATGGAGACATGGAGACATGGAGCAGAAGCAGAAAGTACATTTGGCATTCTTTTAGTAAAACAAAGGAGCCCTGGTGGCGCTCTGGATTAGGCAAGGTCAGTGGTTCCAACCCACCGGCAACTCCATTCAGGGGAGAAAGATGAGGGAGGCTGTCTGCTCCCATAAAAGACTTACAACCTCGGAAACCCCATAGAATTGCCATACGTTGAAATTGAATTGATGACAGTGAGTCTGAACTGCTGACCTTGTGGTAATTTCTTATCCTACAGATATTCTATACTAGGTCTCTAGTGGGTTTCATAAAAGAACAGCATTGGCTCCTAGGACTCAGTCAGTCTCATGTCCATTTTGCCTGCAGGGTGCTGATGAAAAGTGTGTGCTCAGTGCTTCAGCACTGACTAGGGAGCTGTCAGCCTCCTGAGCCGACACTGGCCCTCCCTAGGCAGGTTCTTATTGGAAAGCTTACCTTTTCTGCATGAGCCTAGCCCGAACTAACTGAGTGCTCACCTGAGGTGTGTGTATAGCAGGACTGCCTGGGCCATGGACTATAGCGCAGTTCCTGAGCCAGTCTGCCCGTGAACCCCATGCCTCTTACGACACAGGTGTTTCCACAGTGTCCAAATTGCATAATATCCTATTTCACAGACAGCACCATTGATGATCAGTGACACAGTGGCTGGTGACGCGGGTTTGTGAACAGGAGGCTGGGGTAGGCGGAGCCCACTAACAACTCTGGCAGTCTAGGAAGCCACCTTAGGGCTGTGGGTCTCAGCGGGGTGCTGTGAGTTGGTGCATGTACACACACATTCACACGCACACTTTTTGTTTATTTTTAAAACACATTTGATGGTCAGTTTTTCTAGTGCCTCATAGATAAGAAGCAACAAAAGAAAGTATATATGAGTAGTTAGGGGCTGCTAAATTGAGAGCATAAGAAATTAAAAATGTTTGCTGGTATAGAGAAGAAAGATTTTAGAAAGAATTTTAAACTTAATTGAGAGCTGTTCATAATTCTTAATTCCAGCTTCAGGTTTTTATTTATATGACATAGTAAAAACAAGGCTTCATTCAGAGTTGCAAAAAAAGTGAGTGGGCCTCTCAGTCACTATTTCTGAATCTTTCTTTCTGCTTTTACACATATAAGAAATAAGAATGGCCTTGGTAGGTAGGAGTGGATCATACTCAGATTAGGTTAATGCTGGGGGAGGGGAGAGGGAGCAGGTTATATCAGAATCTATTTTTTGTTAAGAGGGCCAATCATGTTGTTTGAACTTGTTCACATTCCTGCCTTCCATAATCATAATATTGCATCTTCCTTTCCCCTTTCTGTTGTCTCTTGTTTCACTACAGTTGTTAAGTGTTGGCCTGAACCTCTGACAGTTACCTGAGAATGTACTGCTGCAGCCATTGTTGCAAGATTTTCAGCAAAATTGTACTTGCCTGGTATTGTTCTGTAGTGTGAACCACTCTATCGTTGCGTCACCTGGCTTTCGATCCCTACTTTGCACAAATAGGGATCCCGTCCAGTCAGTCGGCCAGGTAGCACAGTGAGTGCTCCCAGTGCTTCGTGAGCTTGTTGAAACACGTCATTTCGTATTCCATCAGTCCTGGAGCCTTGTGTTTGGCTAATGCGTCAGTGCAGCTTCAGCTTCTTCCGTCAGCACCATTGGTTCTGGCTCACATGCTACCTCCTGAAATGGTGGAATGTCATCTAGTTCTTTTTGGTACACGTGCTGTTTCTGTCTTTTAAAAATTAATCCTTTTATTAAGTACTCTTACAGATATTATAACATTGATAATTTGATTAGATAAAGCATAATTGTACAATTGGTGCCACAATCAGCTTCCAAATATTTTATTTTTTCTTGAACTCCATGATTGTCACCTCCCCTTCTCCCTCCCCCACCCTAACCCCCAGGAGCCCTTATTATTCTTACTATATATTCTTCATCTTGTCTTTCCCCCCTGCCGTGTCTTACCCTAGCCAATTCATTCATTCACCAAGAATTCTGTTATTTGCTCCCCTCCTGTGGGATTATACAGTCATCCTTACTGTCAGCACCCCCACCCACAGCCCCAGTCTCTTTCCTTCCCCTCAGGGAATTATTGCTCCTGTACTGTGTCTGAAGGGTTATCTATCTTGGCTTTCATGCATCGAACAATCTTAGTTATAAAATGAACATAGGTCTCAGAAGATTAATGAGGTAAAACAGAGACCATAATAGTGAGGGGAGGAAATATTAAAGACCTTGAGTAAGGTAATGTGTTTCATCAGTGCTGTACTGCACTCTGGATTCATAATGCCTTCCATGTGGCCCTTCTGTGAGGGATTACCCAGTTATATTACAGGTGGGTGTGGGATCTTGACATTGTCCCCACTCCTCATCAATTTGATTGCTTGTTTTTGACCTTCTTGATAGCTATTCCTGTCAACACCTCTTGATCACACAGGCTGGTGTGTTTATTCCATGTAGGATTTGTTGCTTCCCTGCGAGATGGCTGCTTGTTTAAAACCAAGTCTTTAAGCCCCCAGATGCTATATCTTTTAATAGCAGGGCGCCATCAACTTTTTTCACCACATTTGCTTATGCACCCATTTTGTCTCAGCGATCACGTCAGGAAGGTAAGTATTGTACAATACAACATTATTAGAAAAAGAACGTTCTTGTACTGAGGTAAGATTTAAGTAGAGGCCCAAAGTCCATCTGCTTCCTTGTTGTATTTACGTATATATTACAGATCCACCTATATTTACACACCTATATTTATACCTAGACATAATTTTACGTTCTTTTCTTTTCTCCTGCCTGCCTATCATGTTTACCCATTGTTCACCTATTAGTAATTCCTCTTAGATATATTTTGATTGATCAAACACTACCAGGACACGACATCCTCTCACATCAAATTTAGAACCCTTAGTCTTCCTCTGTCCCTGTCATGATTGGCTCAATGCCCCCCCCCCCGCTCCTCCTCTCCCATGTCCCTCCATGTAACCATTGTTCCCATCACTGTCTCCTTGGGATTGCTTATCCTGCCTTCCTTATATCCTTATATAGATAGATGCCCCCCCAATAAATAAATAAAGAGAAGAAGGAGAGAAGAGAAAGACCATACAAATAATTCAAGTCTAACTGGTATCCCAACCCAGAGTAGATGGGTATCCCTCTGTTAAATAGCAAGCAGGACCTGTTATAATCCATCAGCCCAATCCCTTGTTCTCTCAGGGTGCCATATCCCAGAACCTGCTTATCTAGCAGCCCTTTTACCCTTTAGCCCTCAGCATTTGTGTCCGAAAGGTTTGTATCCTGCAAGCCCCCATTGCTCTTCCTGCAGTCAGGGGTCTCCATCTTCTTTTGATGCTTCCTGCAAAACCCAATATTCGTTGGTAGAATCTTTCAGTATTGCAACTTGAGGCTTGATTTGTTTCCTTCCGTTCTTTTATTTTCAGAAATACGGAGCGTGTATTTCCCTTTTGATTTTCTAACTCTAGGTCTGTGCACATTTCATTGTAATAATTGATTTTATCTTCTCAGGCTGCTCTTTGAAATTTTCTATGCAGCTCTGTGACTTCAGCCTTTCTTCCACTTTCTATAGCCATTCCATGTTTGAGCAGAGAAGTAAATATCAGTCTAAACCAATCTGCTAATATTAGAGATAAGAAAGCTAGCGAGACACACTATAGAGATTGGGTAGAAGGCAGCCATTCGGTGGTGGTAGTTACCAGACTAGGGTTATTGTCAATTCAATATTTTCTATTCCACCCCTGTAGTGAAGTTATATATATATATATATATATATATATATATATATATATATATATATATATATATATATATATATAATTTAAAGTGATAGGATAAACAACAAGAGTAAAGTTTTGCTCCACAAACTCTCTTTAAAAATTATGGTAAAATGAAGGTTGAGCATGGTAGTGGGACAAGAGGAAAATGAAAGGAAATAAAGGAAAGAGCTAGGAGGCAAAGGGCATATATAGAGGTCTAAATAAAGGTATGTGCATATATATATATGGATGTGGAAATAGAGCTATGTGCATATATTTATAGGTTTAGTATTAAGGTAGCAGATGGACATTGGGCCTCCACTTAAGTACTCCCTCAATGCAAGAACACTTTGTTCTATTAAATTGGCACTGCATGATGCTCACCTTCCCAACATGATTGCTGAAGACAAAGCGGATGCATAAGCAAATGTGGTGAAGAAAGCTGATGGTGCCTGGCTATCAAAAGATATAGCTCCTGGAGTCTTAAAGGCTTGAAGGTAAACAAGGGGCCACCTAGTTCAGAAGCAACAAAGTCCATATGGGAGAAGCATACCAGCCTGTGTGATCATGACGTGTCGATGGGATCAGATATCAGGCATCAAAGAACAAAAAATTATACCATTGTGAATGAGGGGGAGTGCGGAGTGGAGACCCAATGCTCATCTGTAGACAGCTGGACATCCCCTTACAGAAGGGTCTTGGGGAAGAGATGAGCCTGTCAGGGTGCAGTGTAGCAATGATGAAACATACAATTTTCCTCTAGTTCTTTAATGCTTCCTCCCCTCACTATCATGATCCCAATTGTACCTTACAAATCTGGCTAGACCAGAGGGTGTACACTGGTACAGATAGGAACTGGAAACAGAGAATCCAGGACAGATGATGCCCGCAGGACCAGTGGTGAGAGTCGCAATACCGGGAGTGTGGAGGGAAGATGAGGAGGTAGGGGGAACCAATCACAAGGATCTACATATAACCTCCTCCCTGGGGGTTGAAAAAACAGAAAAGTGGGTGAAGGGAGATATTGAACAGTGTAAGACATGACAAAACAATAATAATTTATAAATTATCAAGGGTTCATGAAGGAGGGGCATGGGGAGGGTGGGGAAAAATGAGGAGCTGATACCAAGGGCTCAAGTGGAACGCAAAAGTTTTGAGAATGATGAGGGCAACAAATGCACAAATGTGCTTGACACACAATGGATGTATGTATGGATTGTGGTGAGTTGTATGAGTCCCCAATAAAATTATTTTTTTTAAAAAGAAAAGTACCAGGCAGTTAAAGTTTGGTTATTAAAAATATAATAATGGTAAATGAGTGTTATATTTAGAAATTTTTTTGCTTTAAAAATTGCAAAAATAAGCACAATAACCACACACTGAGAGGTAAAAGTGAGAATAATAAGGTAGAGGAAGTTCCTTTTCTCATGAATCAATACGTAATTGCAGTTTTAAGGTAAATTGATCACCTATTAGCTCTTTGTTTAAAAGAAATATCTTAGTTACAAAATTGAAATTGTTCTGGACATTCAGATTTTTTAATTTACATCCAGATTTTGTAGTTATATTAGTTTTCTAAGGCTTTTGAATGAATTATCATTAATTTCGTGGCTTAAAACAAGAGACTTCACTGTCTCTTAGTTTTCTTGGAGCAGGAATCCAGGCACCGCTTAGCTGGACTTCTCCACTGAGGGCCTCCTCATACTGAGCTAGAGGTGGGACTTCAGGATGATGACCGTATCTGAAGCTCAGACTTCTTTTAAGCTTACGAATTCTTGATAGAATTCAATTCCTCATGTGACTATAGGACTAAAGCTTTATCATTCTCAAGCATGTTTGACTCTCTTCTCATATGGCTGTACTTCTTTCAAGACATCTGTTTATTCTTTTAGCAGCCAAATGGTGCTTTCCGTATTCTTTGCCAGCACCACTTCTTCAGTCTGTCCAGTTTCACACGCATCAAAAATATCACGGCTCGGGTCAGCCGTACCCTAGTCCTCAGAGTAACACCCCTGCTTCTGGTACAGCAGATTTACCCAGTGCATTGCATTGTTTGATCTCTTAACTGCTGCTTCCATGAGCATTGGTTTCAGATGAGAACTCCATAGAAAGCGGACCCAAATCCTCACAACTGACCACTATGTAATATCATGATGAATGGAGCAAAGGCTGACGTTGTCAAGGACTCTGTCTTACTTGGAGTCCCATTCAGTGCTCATGGAAACAGCAGTCGGGATCAATAGAAGAGTTGCATCGGGGAAATCTGCTGCACAAGACCTCTTTAAAGGATTGAAGAGCGAGGATGTTTCTTTGAGGGCTAAAGTACATTTGACAAAAAACAGGTCATTTTCAGTTGCTTCATGGATGTGAAAGTTGGACATTAAATATAAAGAAGGCAGAAGAAAAATCGCTGCATTGTATTTGGTTGTGGGAAAAGAATAGTGAAAATACTATGAAGTGCTAAAAGGATAAACTGATCTCTCGGATAAAGTTTGACTAGAGACTTCTTAGAGGCAAGGATGGTGAGACTTTGACGTACATATTTGGGCATGCCAGGAGAGACCATGTACCGGACATCATGTATGGTAAAGTGGAGGAGCAGCAGAAAGGAGGAGGGCACTCAGGAAATGGATTGACACAGTACTTACTACAACTATGAGTTCAAGCATAGGGACAACTGGACTGGGCGGTGTTTCATTCCTTTGCACATAGGTTCTTGATGGCCCCTAAACACAACCCCCGCCTGTTCCAGTCGTGAGGATTTGGGTCTTATTTCTATTGAGTGTAATCCACTGTGAAGGATGTAATCCATCATCAGCAAATGCTTCAAGTTATCTTCCCATTTAGCAAGCAAGGTTTTGTCATCTGCACATCACAACTTGTTATACGCCTTCTTCCATTCCTGATAACGCATTCTTCTTCATGTAATCCGTCTTCTCTGGTTATTTGCTCAGCTGATTTTCAACCAGGTAGTATTCCTTTGTTCTGCTCACATAACTGCTTCTTGATCCATGTGTAGGCTCTTCGTGAGCACTATTAAGTACTCTGGTCTCCCCATTCTTCTTAGGGAATGCAGTTTGCTATGACCCAGTCGTATGCCCTGGCATTGTTCAATAAAACACAAGACAACATCCTTTTAGTATTTTCTGCTTTGAGCCAAGATCCTCTGACACCAGACATTGTATCTTTTGGTCCATTTCCTCCTCTGAATCAGGCCTGAACCTCTGGTCGCTCCCTGTAAATGTACTCCCGCAACTCTTTTTGCATGGTTGTCAGCAGCATTTTACTTGCATGTGATATCAGTGATACTGCTCTAAATTTTTAGCATTTTATTGGGTCACCTTTCTTTGAAATGAGTACAAATTTGGATCTCTTCCAGTCAGTTGTCCAAGTAGCTGTCTTCCCAAATTGCCTGGCATCGATGTGTGTGTGCTTCTCCAGCTGTTGAAACATTTCATTTGGTATTCCATCAATTCCTGGCGCCTTGTTTTTGGTTAATGCTTTCAGTGTAGCTGAAATGTTCTCCTTCAGTAAAAGTGGATCTTGTTCACATTGCTACCTTGAAATGGCAGCTTTTGAGCAGTGACACAGTGTGTTTTTTCCATCTTCT
Source organism: Tenrec ecaudatus (assembly GCF_050624435.1). Lineage (NCBI taxonomy): Eukaryota > Metazoa > Chordata > Mammalia > Afrosoricida > Tenrecidae > Tenrec > Tenrec ecaudatus. Next base: position 127,444,735 of record NC_134531.1, read on the forward strand.
TTTGATGTTTCCGGCATCATTCAATATTTTACCCATGGAAGCTTTCAGTATGCACGTTAGGATTTGACTTTTTTCCTTAAATTCTTTCAGTTTATGGTATATAAATCAACTGATAGAACCTTAATTATGCCACCTTTGCTATCTAGCATTATCCTAATTTGAGGAGCAAAATTCCATTTTTCTTGCCTACATTCAATGGTTGTACACAAGGTTAAAGATATTAATGATTCCTTCTTCAATAAAAGTGTCTTCTATGCTAGGCATTTCTCTAGGCCATGGAAATACAGTGCTAAAAATCCTAGATTCCAAAAAACGTTGATTTCCATAGTAAAGTGGTAAAGGCACGCACTGAAACACTGGTATTATGTACTTCAGTAAGCACTGTGATAGAGATGTACTCGGAGTGCAATGTGAGCATCAGGAGTAAGATCTAAGGAGGGAGGTTTGGTTACGATAAGTTTATTATTTTTACGGAAGCAATGATCATACTGTTGTTTAAAAACTATAGTGTTAAAACTAAGTATTTTCCTGGGAAGGAAAGTTTGGTATTTAAGTTGATAAAATTATTTCATGTCTTTTTCTTTTCTCTTAGATGGTATACCTCAAGTTTACTATTTTGGCCCTTGTGGTAAATACAATGCCATGGTGCTTGAACTGCTGGGACCTAGTTTGGAAGACTTGTTTGATTTGTGTGACAGAACGTTTTCCCTCAAGACAGTTCTGATGATAGCTATTCAACTGGTAAGTAAAGCAGAATGCTTTGGCATCGTTTGAGTAACTGGGTGGTTTGTTCATGCATTGATATGCAGGTTAGTCAAAAAGTATTGTCACTGAGGGTTCAATCCATACATTCCATATCAGTTTATGTGGGCGTCTCTGTTGTCGAAGGTGCCTCCTCTGCACAGTCTACCATAGTCCCTATGTTTATACCTCCCAGATGAAACGATGCTTACACGTGTCACCACAATCAGTGGATGCCTGAAAACAAGTTCTCTGTAGTACAGTGCCCTTAGTCTCATCAGGATGCCTTCATAAAAAAGGCCAGTCAATAGAGTGACTTCTGAGGTCTGCGTGGTCTGTCAAATTCAAGGCAGAGAGGTCAGATCAGCAATTTTGACCACTATTTATTGGAATTCCAAAGAGTTATCTTGATTGATTTTCTCAAAGTTGTCAGGATGATAATGGGGACTTATTATTAAGATGTCTTAAGAAAATGGCATTGTGGAGAAAAAGGTCAGGAAAATTTCACCTAAAATTTTGTTAATCCATCGCTGTAATGCACTTACTCATTCTTACAGGGTAGTTGGAGTTCTCCAATTAAAATTTACTGGAAACCCTCATCCCACATACCCTATATCTCCGGTCTTTTCCTTCTAGACTTCTTAATGATCCCTAAACTAAAGGAATGTTTAAAGGGAACATAATTTGAATTCCTTGAGGATGCCAAACCTGCCCTTTTAATGAGGTATAATTTGAAGAACATGGGAATCTGCAGAGAATGTTTAGAGAGATGAAAACAAAAATATAAGAAACAATTTCATGTTTGGATGTTTTGGTTTAGTTGAGGTTTCTATGGTTTTGCAGCAATACTTTTGGACTCCTTTACATTATAACTTTTGTGACATTACCTTGCAGAGCATTCAGGTTAATAAAGGTGCTTTGCTTTTCATATGTCGTCTTGTAATATGCAGACAAGTTAAAATAGCTCAGCTAAGATGATTTTACTTATATGCAAGACTTACTATTTCTATAGGATCAGTTTTCTGAATTTGAAAATTGCTTCTAGCACCTTTTTCATGTAGATTACTTTGAAAGAAATGTCTCAGAAACATGCATTCTTAATCTTCATTGTAGATGGTGATAACTTACAGAAGGAGAAATAAACTAATAAGTCTTAATAAATTACTATGATTTATAATAGTCTATGGAAAAACAATATAGAGAGTGGGTTTAAATCAGCTTTAAATTAAGTCCAGTAGGATTATGTTGCAGAAGTTTCTTAAAAAAGGTATATCCTTTGACTAATCAGTTCTACTTCTGTACTTCCATGTTCTTTGGAAAATTTCACATTTCTGCTCCTAGGCGTTTTCAATTAAAAATAGGGAGGAAAAACCCACAAAAGCAACAAGGTTAGCTTGCATAGGTTATGAATAGTCATAAAATGATATTCAGGATTAAAGGTGTGTTCTAAAGGAATATTTCTTTAATTAAAAGAAAACTCGTGTGTATTGCATTGTTAATCTTTATTAAGTTGTTCCATCTATAATGTTTTATTTTTGAAAGTTTGTACCTCAAACATTATTTGAGAACTTGTAAAGTAGTTTAATAAAGTGTATTTAATTCCTATTAGAGTTGAGTTCCAAAATGAATAGTTAGAAGCTGTTTTAATAAAGGAAAAAAATTATTAAAAATACTGAAAATTGCTTTAAGTATTTTTTAAAATAATTTATACTCTTAAAGCATTCCAATATCATTGTCAAAGTCGCTTGGTTATTGAGCTAAATACGTATACAATGTAACATTATAAATGCATGTTAGTATTTTCAGGTTAAAGAATTCGTATCAGTAAACCTTTTCAATCAGAATTATTAATGAAGTTTACTTGATGTATACAATTCACATACTTTGTTTTCAGTGACCATACTAGTAAAAAGTCACTATCTAGTTGATTCTGATTCATTGTGACTGTTTATGGGTTTTCTGAGGCTGAAGACATTTATGGGAACAGATAACCCTCTATCACTCCACTATTAGAAGTACAGATGTTTAATCGCAATTGGATGTGTATTTGAGGAACTATATACTGATATTGATACTTTGAAAGAATTAAATAATTTCAGACAGATTTTCTTGTTTAAGTGGTTTTCATTGGGAAAATTGTCTTTCCTCTGTTATGTTTTCTTACGCTATTTGAAATCTAAGTATAAACTTAACCCCACCCCACCCCCTTTTTTTCCCTTGAATCAAGATTTCTCGTATGGAATATGTCCATTCAAAGAACTTGATATACAGAGATGTAAAACCTGAGAACTTCTTAATAGGACGACCAGGAAACAAAACTCAGCAAGTTATTCATATCATAGATTTTGGTCTGGCAAAGGAATATATTGATCCAGAGACAAAGAAACACATACCATACAGAGAACACAAGAGTCTTACGGGAACAGCTAGATATATGAGCATAAACACACATTTAGGAAAAGGTATGTTTTCCTTTTGTACGTATAGAAGTTTGCATTCAGCAACTGTGCTAATAATATGAGTTTTAATATGTTATTGTGGTTCACTTTTGGCAGGTTGCATTGCTTCGATTGCATTTTTTATTTATCCCATGCAGCTTGAACTTAGTTTCCTTTTTAATTTAGTAAAATTCTACAGTAAATAAGTTTTAATTTAAAGAATTTAATTTAAGAAGTCTGGGGTAAATTTTCTAGAATTATGAAACGTCTCTTTTATTGTAGCATTTCTAAAGAAATGAAAGTTATCCTTCTAGTCACTACATCTTTAAAAATATTGTAACTTGAAACGCTCCACCTTCATAACTAGTATGCCACACGTGATTGCCTCTGTTCTAGGGTATGAGAGGATGTCTGTTTTCAGTGGATTCAGTCCTGATGACGGACTATAGCACTCTAATAACCCTAGCCAGGTAGATAGCAATTTGCCAAGTAAACGTAATGCTCAGACACCTACTGAGCCCGTGTGCAGCTGTGGCTTCTGGTCCTGCCTTAGCTAGGGACTGGCTCTAGGTTCGTGGATGAATTATTTATCTTTTAAAGAATTTCTTGTTTGTGAAATGGGTAAAAATAATATCCACTTTATAAGGGTTTAGTGAAAATGTATTATTAGAATATATAGTTAGCACTTAATAAATGCCAGGTTAATAATAGATCTTTAAATGAAAATACACATTTAAAACCAAATATCGGTTATAATGATCTTTTCAAGTTGTCACTTATTAAAAATATATCTTCACTCTGCCACTTTGGCTTTACTGAAAATGCTTGAAAGGTTCTTGTTAAACATTTGAACAATAGAGTTCCAAGTTTCCAGCCCCCTCTTTTCAGAGTGTTAAAGATATAAAATTCTTTATATCTTTTTTTGTTTGTTTGTCTATAACCATAAAGTTGAACCTTTGCAAAATATTCACAGTTGCATATGATTAATCCATTTCTGGTCTTTCATATGTGTGTATTTGTCATTCACATACTTACTACTTGGTTAGCCAGCTTTAATCTAGTGTATTTTATAGTAAAGAAATAAATTTTATCCTTCTAAATAAAAGAAATGTATGCTAGTCAATGGAATTGGAATTTTGTTTTTAAGTGAAAATTTAAGAACAGTAGGCATGTTTGGACAAAACGTTTAAAGAGTCTTTAGATAAAAGTAAGTTTCCCAACCTTCTCTGTTCACCAGCCTCGTAATTCTGCTTAGGCAGCAGAGGCCTGTATGTCCTTACTTTCCAGATAGCTCCTCTTTTCCTCAAATGGTTATATATGTAGCAATAGCATGGTAATTTCTCTGTTCATTTAACGAATTTAATGTTGGATGTGATACATTATTCACATAACTGTATAGAAATAACAGAACAAAGAAAGTGCTTGATGATAATGGTCTGATTTCAGTCTTTGTTCAACCACTGGTATAAAAAGAAAACAAGTACCGGGTGCAATATGTGTTAATAGATATTAATGGAGACTGCGAATAGGCAAGATATGACAAAATAACAATCTGTGGATTATCAAGGGCACACGAGGGAGGGGAGAGCGGGGAGGGAGGGGAAAAAAAAAGAGAACCTGATGCAAAGGGATTAAGTGGAGAGCGAATGCTTTGAGAATGATTGGGGCAAAGAATGTACAGATGTGCTTTATACAATTGATGTATGTATATGTATGGATTGTGATAAGAGTTGTATGAGCCCCTAATAAAATGTAAAAAAAGAAAAGAAAAAAAAGAAAACCAGAAAAATAACTAGTAAACAGATTACAATGCTGATAATAAAAGCAGCCATATATATATGTTAATAAATAACTTTATTGGGGGCTCTTATAACAATTTGTACACATGTTGTACATATGTTGCCATCATCATTTCCAAAACATTTTCTCTCTACTTGACTCATTGGTATCAGCTCCTCTTTTTGCTCTTTCCTCCCCTACCCGCCCACTTTTGAGAACGCTTGATAATTTATGAATTATTTTTATTTTCATATTTTATACCATCCTCTGTCTCCATTCACCCACGTTTCTGTTGTTTGTCCCCCCCGACCATAACATTTACATAATTTGTATGTGTGTATTTCCCACACAATGTGCTAGTTCTGGGGATACAGCTGTGAAGCGACTTCACGCAGCTGCTTGTCCTCCCGGGATTGCTGGTCTCGTGAGGGGTGAGGTGGGAGAGAGGGGCGGAAAAGATATGAAAAGACTAAACAGTGCTCCGGAGATCAGGAAAGCGTGCAGGAGGAAGAGTGACCCTGGGAAGGTTGTAGATGGGCGGTTTTAAGTGGATGGTAAGAGAAGGACTCAGCCCAGCAGCTGGCCTTCAAGAAAAACTTGGAAGAGGTAAGACTGAGAGTAAACAGTTAGGTTGAGAAGAACATTCTCATCAAAGACAATAATAAATACAGCGTGTCTTGCTTTGTTCAAGGAATAGCAAGTATATCAGAGTGACTGCCTCCAAGTAAACGGGGAGCGGGAGCAGGTGGAGTGAGCAAGGTGAGGGGTGGGAACTCAGCGTCAGATTGTGCTTGCTCGGTGCCAGAAGCATAAATCAGATGTCATATTCACTTTCCACAGTATTCTCTGCGGTTGGTACAATTCCCATTTTATAGGTGAGTAAATGCAGAGTGCTTAAGAGGCTAAAAGTGGTAGAGCCAGGCTATAGATGATGGAAGACTGATCTGAATCCCTGCTCTTCAGCACCACTATACTGCGCGCCCCAAAGGACATGCCGAGCACATGAGGCACAGCACATGCTCAGCATGTGGTTCTCACTTTTGCCGTCAGCTCTCTTGTAGGTCTCTAACCTATGCTGCAGGGAGGTGCTTTTTCTTTGAGACATCTTGACAACCATGTTAATGTTGTTTAGATTTAGTATGGACCGTGGCTCAGAATTGTTGTTACATTTTTTAAAAATCTCTTGAAATATTCTTACTATGCATGGGAAATGAATATTTTTGGACATCTGATTGATTAATAGTAAGAAAGGGGTGCCTCCCTTTGTAATGCGAGATTAACTGTTTAATGTGTATTACTGTCAACTGTATGAGGAATGTATTGACAGGTATGCAGCTAACCTCTGTGTATGAGATTCTCGTTACTGTGTGTAGCATGTGGCTTTTAAATTCAATCAGAAAGTTAACTCGCCAACATTTGATTAAGAACATACATGGGTATATAATTTAATGTGGATCCAACTTAGTGTTTGATATGTTTATCACTCAAACACTATTATAATATCCATTTGTTCTTATGTGTATTCCTTCCTGTCAAAATCATTTCTGACAGTAAATTACAGAACTGTGGCTATGAAATACTTGGATGTGCATTTCCTAAAAATGCATATCATGTCTTATAGAAATGAACACACACCAGTTATCAAAATCAGGAAAGTTAGTGTTGAGGTAATACTCTTATTTAATCCATAGCCCATATTTTCAAATCTTGTCAGTTCTAATAGTATTTGTTACATTGTTGTTAAAAGAGTTGATTATAACGCATTGCAACCTTATGCACAACAAAAAGAAACACCGTGCAGTCTTATGCCATTCTAACAGTAATTGTTAGGTTTGAATTCACTCTTGTATCCACCGTGTCAGTCCACTTTGTTGAAGGTCTTCCTCTCTCTCGTCACTGCTTCTCTACGTTACCAAGCACAAGGTCCTTTCCCAGTGACTGCGCTCTCCTGATAACATGTCCACAGTAGGTGAGACCAAGCCTTGCCATTCCTGCTTTTAAGGAGGAGGCTTGTACTGGTCTTCTGGCAGTGCCTGGTACCTTCAATGTTCTTTAATTAAAATGCATGAACTTTTCTGCAGTTGTCCTTATCCCGACTTTCACATGCACATGAGGCTGTGGAACATACCATGACTTGGTTATTAGGCACACTTTAGACTCCAGAGACATTTCCTTGCTTTTCATTTCTTTAAAGAAATCTTGTGCAGCAGATTTGCCCAATGCTATATCCATTGTTTGATTTCTGGATTGCAGTTTCCATGAGCATTGATTGTGGATCCCAATCAAACAAAATTCTTGACAATGTCTACCTTTTTTTTTGTTTATTATGATATTGCTAGCAGTAAGGATTTTGCTGTGCTTGTTTCAGCTTTTTTTCCCTTGTTCTTTTTTTATCTAGGATCCAGCCTTGTATCATACATTGCATTTATTTGTCAAATCTCTTTAATATCTTAACATCTGGAACATTTCTTTAATCTTTCTCTTATAACCTCAATATTTTCTAATGTAAGCAAACGCTTCCTCCCTTTTCCACCTTTATTTATTTGTGTTCATATGAAGTCATGAGTTCATACTTTACATGATGTGTTAATACTCTAATTTGTTTGGGTGCTCACTTTGCCCCAGAGCTGAGCACTGGTTGCGGTGTCAAGCGGGCTCCTCCTCTGTCTGTCTTTCTGACCACTGCCTTACCGTCTGATGCGACACATTGTTCTCAGCTCATCTTGTACTTTGCTCACTTCAGCCTAGAACCAGCCATTCCTCTAAGAAGTCCTGAATCGTTTCATTAGAGATGAGGCTTAAAACCAAGAATTGAGCAGTGGGTGTGCTCATTGCTGCTGGTACATTAGCACAGTATACTCGGCCCTAACTTTAGACATAACGAGGAAATTATATATGTGTATGCACGTATACATACGCAAATATAGAAATGTATAGTTCTTAAAATATTCAATTATAGTGATACTTCTAATTTTAATCCAGTACCACAAAGTGGTAGTTCCCTTTTTCTATTTTTGCATTTTTTCCTCTTTTCTATATTTGTACTTCCCTTTGCCAACAGTCAGAAATCTGTTCACGTCTACTCTCATTTTATTTATTTATTTATTTTTAGAAGGCTGGGATACTCAGAAATTAGTTTCAGGGTTCCTAATGAGACCACTTTGTAAAGCAAACATGCTACAACAATATTTTTAGAAATAGAAAATCTTATTTTATAGAAAAGCCATTGGAACTGAAATAATATTTAGACCGAGTGAACTGCACATTTGAGTGTCTAATTTTCTAGTTTTGATACATCGAGCTATAGCAAACTCTCAGAAGTCTGTAAATTCCTTTCTTGCACCTTTTCAGTCAGACCACTTCTTCTCCAGTAGCAATCACTGAATCGATTTCTGTCACCATAAATTAGTTTTGCTAAGTCAGCTATTTTATATACATAGAATTTGTTTGCTTTATTTGCTCAGAATAAAATGAACTATATTACTCTGAGATTCAGCTACATAGTTGTAGGTGTTAGCAGTTTGTTTATTTTTAATCTGAAGGGTAATCTATGATACAAATATAGTCCTAATTGTGTATTCATTTTAATATTAGTAGGTACTATGTCTGTAACAGTTTTGACTGTTAGGAGTAAAGCTGCTATGATCTTGGAAGTCTGTACTTGAGCACATACTATGTTTTGTTTTCTTGGGTGAACATCAAAGGTTGGAACTGCTGGGTCATATTGTAGGAAAGAAAGAAGAGACACTGAACTTTAATTTATAGCTGGAAAAGAAACTGCTCCTCATGTCTGCCGTGGGGCAGACATGTCACTTCTTTTGTTCCCTGGTATAATGCTGTCAGAGCAGAAAGCAAGGGAGGATGTATTAAAGCAGAAAACCAACTATGGGAGACGTTTGTTGTTGTGTAGGAGACGTAGGCCGTGCTGGGTTTTCGTCTTTATACAAGATTTGGAGAGAAGTCCTTATTTGGCATATTCTCCCGACAGACTTGCCAGGGCTACAGAGGAATTGGACATTATGGGTAACTTATAGAGGAAAAGGGAAGACTAGCTCTTAGAGATTTGAGAATTTAATGCTTTAGCATGTAGTTTGTTAGTGTTGATACCTGCAAATGGAACACTAATGCATGTGCAAGTTATTGTTAGAAAGCTAAGGTTGAAATAAAATTTCTAATTTGCCCATGTTAAATTGGAGCCTGCTGTGACTAACCCACGTGAAATTGTTGGGTCAGCAGGTAAAGCAGAGTTTCACATTATAAGGAATTAATAGAGAAGGAAATTGGAATTTGGAGGCACGTGCGTATAAGTGGTGTTGAGTTTGGGATCTAAGGAGAGAAGAAAAGAAGAAACATGCCATTGCCCACAGCAGTCTACTGTTCAGTTGTTTCAGCAATGATTCATTCTTAAGCCGCGTTCAATATCAGACGAGACCAAATTTAACTTGCTGCTCTTAGCTTCTTTTGCTGCCATCTTACTCATAAGGGTGGATAGACAAAGATTATAAACTATTTCAATATATTCATCATCACTGCTGAAAAGTACCTTATATAATACACCGTCACAGATTTGGCCCTGGAAGTTACCTGATCCGACCTCCAGAAGCCATCGCTTCTTCCTCTTTCAGTCAGAATTTAAAAGTACTTGATATTTTCTGATATACTACATGATAGTAGGCATATAGTATCTCCACTCATACTCACTCACTGTCATCTAGTCGATGCTGACTCATTGCAACACCCCGTAACTGTTTACAGTAGAAAGCCATGTGTTTCTTAAGAGGAACAGCTGGTGGTTTTAAACTGCCGACCTACAGATCGCAGCCCAACACATAACTACTACACCACCGGTATCTCCAGAGACATGTGAAATGCCTGAAAAAATGTAATTAGTCTTTCTTTAAGAAAGTAAATTTTAAACATTTAAAATTATAAAGCATAGTATCCTTGCCCTTAAATTTTTTATTTTTTGCCAGACTGTCATTCAATAGCAAACTTTCCTAGTAGATTTAGGATATGCTTGGGTATACATATATCTTCTTTTAAAACCATGCATACTTGAATTTACATGTATAGCATCTATGACAAATCTTCAGGGTAGTCCTTAATGATTGCTAACAATGAACAAAGGTTCACCACTGTTTTATTGTGAGACATGAAGTCACAACTTCCTTATGGTCTCATGTCTGAACAATGGTAAATGTAAGAGTATTCTATTTGTAGAAATGGCAAAGCGAGGGTGTGTCTGATATGTTAGTACTTATTAGGGAGAAGCCTTCAGAGCCTTGGAAATGACATTTATAGCATTACAATAATCTCTTATTTCTCAGTCAGGAAGAAAATAACATTATTTCTTTGCAAGTATTGTAAACAGCAACAGCTTTAGTTATTATTTTGCCTGAGATCGAAAACCCCTGGTTTTCAGTTTCAATGTGGAGCTTGGGAGTTGTAATAGTTGTTAAGTGCCTTCAAGTAGGTTCTCTTTATGCTCCTGAATAACAGAACTAACCCCACTCCTGAGCCATTCTCACAATTGCTGGTTTTGTTTAGTGCATTGCTGCTGCACTGTTTCAATACCTCCTTGAGGGTCTCCCTCCTTGTCACTGACCCTCAACTTGCTAAGTATCATATTCTTTTACAAGAGTCTAAAGTACAGGAGATGAAGTCTTACCATGCTCGTTTCTCAGGGCATTCGCGCTATCCTTCCAGGGCAGACTTACTGGTTCTTTTTGCTTTCCATGGTACTTTGATTATTCTTCAAAAACTCCACAAGTCAAAAATCAGTTCTTTAGTCTTCCTAGTATGTACACTTCACCTGCACGCGAGGAGAATGAAACTGCCATGGTTTAGGTCAGGTGCACCTTAGACCTCGAAGGGACACCTTTGCTTGCCTACACTTTAACACGGTCTTCACCAGCAGATCTGCCGAATGCAGTATGTTATTTAATTTCTTGACTTCAACTTCCATGGGTGTTGATTTTAGATCCAAGTAAAACAACTTCAATGTTTTCTCCATTTATCATGTTATGTTGATCCAGTTGGGAAGATATTTTATTGCCTTACGCTGAGGTGTAATCTGTTCTGAAGTCTATAGTCTTTGCTCTTCGTTGCCTTTCAGCAAGCAAGATGGTTATCATCTGCTTAGTTGCAGGTTGTTACTAAGTCTTCTTCTAGCCCATGTTCTTCATGTAGGTCAGCTTCTAGGACCGGGATTCTGAACCTTCCTAATGCTGCGGCCCTTTCATACAGTTCCTCATGTTGTGGTGACCCCTCAACCATAAGATTAACTTCATTGCTACTTCATAACTGGCGTTTTGCTACTGTTATGAATGGGATGACCTCTGTGAAAGGTTGTTTGACCTCCAAAGGGGTCATGACCCATGGGTTGAGAACTACTGTTCTAGGATTATTTGCTCAGCAAACGATTGAATAAGGATGATGAAAGTGTACAAACCTTATTTTAGGCTGGGTTGACTGGAGAGACAAACAAGAGTTACTCATGTGTAAGAAAGAACTTTATTTCAAGAAAGAATTGTGTATCAAGAAAACACCCCAACACAAGTCCATCAGCCCGATACTAGGCCATAAGCCCCTCTGTAGATTCACGCAGCCACTTGCAGTGATGCAGCATGCAGGAAGGTCATGTGACTGCAGGGTGGTGACTCTGGCAGCAATCAAGTCCAGCCAGCGGGCAGGGGAAGGCAGAGAGCAAGGGAGAGTCAGCCAGCGGGCAGGTGATGGCAGAGAGCAAGGGAGAGGTTCACAGGACCCCCTTATGAGAAAGCCAGGCCCACAAACATCAGGATGTGACCTGATAGACAGGATAAACTCCACCCCTACACTTTTATATATCTTCAATTTGACATGAAATTATGTAACTACCACAACCCACTTCATCTAAGCACAATTCTGGATGAGTGCAATTAATGTATTCTGGACACAGCATAATCAGTTATGATTACATAGTTTACAAAGATGTGTTCTGCATTTTATTTTGATGAGTAGTGTATGGGATCTTTCAAGCATTTGTGTGACCATATATGATAACAATGATTGGTTTATGTAGCAGGTTATGTAATGTTATAAGTGGAGAGTACTGGTACTTGACTTTATGAAGAATTAGTCATGAAAATATAGGAAGCCAAAATATGACCATTAATGGTGATTTTAATTTGTGCACATACATTTTGTCTTCCCTTTGCCTTGCAACTACATTGAAAACCTTATTAATTCATTTATTTGTTGTGCATTCAAAGATGTTCTGCTTACAGGAAATTTTCAAAATAGAGAATTATGGTTACAGAATTTATATTGGTTTAGAAATAATTTCCTTTTTGAGGACAAGATAAAGGACTGGCAATCTATTTGTAAACAAACTGATCAGTGAACACCTTTTGAGTAACCACAGAGCATTATTTAAAACAATACCACAGCCCCTCAGATTAAAGACACTTCAGCTATGGCTAGGGGAAGAGACCTTAACGAGGTGGACAAGTAAAGTTTTTGCGACCTTTATTTGCTGATGGAACAAATTGTGAATAAATAGCTATGAACACCCATTAATAATTAGAAAATGGAACACACAGTATGAATCTGTGAAAATTAGAAGTCACCAGGAGTGAAATAAACGCATACAGCCATTTTTGTAGGCATTACTCAGTATGGACTAGAATTGGTTATTTTGAATCAGACAGTCTACCATATCTACTAAGTCCGGAATGACAGATGAAAGTGGAATGGTGTCACCTTCATCATCAAAATGAGCATTTCAACATCTTTCCTAAAGTACAGTGCTGTTGGTGACGGGGTAGCAGCTATACAGCTACAAGGAGGACAAGTTAACACAGTCCTTATTCACACTTACACATCAGCCACTCATGCCAAAGATGAGGAAATTGAAAGTTTCTACTCCCTTTTGGACAGCAACCAAAATGCATTGATAATCATGAAGTTAGAAACAAAAAAGTAGGGTCGGTTGCTGTAAAATATGGCTTTAGTGATAAAAGTGAGGATGATGTATTTACAAAATCCGTGACTGATTCATTGCAAATAACTCCTTGCTGCAAACATACATGACAACCATATAGACGGGGTTCACACCAGATAGAATACACAGGAGTCAAATCAACGGAATCTGTGGAAAGAGAAGATAGAGAAGGTCACTGTCATTAGAACTGGGCAGATAGACAATTAATTGCTCTTGTGCGAGTTCAAGAAAAAGTTGAAGACATTTAAATCCATGAGTATCAGTATGTGACCTTGAATATATCCCACCTTCACTTAGAGACTATCTAAAGAAAAGATTTAATAGACTGAACAATCATAACTGGAGACCTATGTATGAAGAAAGACAAGATCATTAAAACGTCAGGAAGGAACAAATTGGCTGTCAGAAGAGCTATAAGACTGGAAAAACCATCAGGCTTAAAACATACTGCCAATAGTAAGTGTAGGGCATATAATATTAAAAAGTGAGAACAGCCTCACTTTTTTAGTGCTAACAAATCAGGAAAAATTTTAAAGTTGATATTTACTAACACTTTCTCTAAATTCATGTAGATAAAAGTATAATTGCACACTTTAATCCTCTCTAGATTGAAAAAAAAATCATTTTATAAATAGTTGTTGTTAGGTGCTGTTGAGTGGGACCTTGCTCACAGAGACCCTTTGTACAACAGAATGAAATATTGTGTTAGGCAGGGTTCTGTAGAGAAATGAAAACTGAACACTTTTGATTTTATATGTATATGTATATGTATATATATCATGGAGGAATATAATGGCTAATTATATATATAGATACAGCAGTACAGAGGACTCAGTTCAACTCACTTCCTTGGAACAGTTAAAATACTGGAAATCCTTCAACCTATGAGGGCTCCCAGATCCACAGTCAAGGAAGCAGACAGCTGAGTCTTCCCTGGGACAATGCAGGCAGAGTCTGCCCACAGACTGCCAACAGCAGGGTGGGTCACCAACAGTCAGCAACTCAAGAGTTTCGTGAAGCAGGCCTGGATGGGATGTTGAACTCAAGCAATGCAAAATGACAGGGTCTGCCAGCCTCAAGCTCAAGTGATGTACACACCAACAGGGTGGCAAAGCAGGTCTTGAAGGAACCTCAAGCTGTAGCGACACAATCCACAGTTTGACTGTCCCACAGATAGTGCAGCTCACAAGTTGAGGCAGAGAACTAGCTAAAGCAGCCTCACGTTGGTCTTATCACTAGAGAGCAAGGGGCAGGCCTTGCCAAGTCATTTATCTATTTGCCCTCCAATCAAACTGTGACTTCATTAATTCCATATGTTTCTATGGGCCAGGTTGGCACAATAAATCTACCTTTCACTTATATATGCGTATTCCTAGTTAGTAGTTATTTGAGCCCATTGCTGCAGTCACTTGCTAATCTATCTCGTTAAAGGTCTTCTCTTTTTGCTGATCCTCGACCAAATGAGATACATACAGTTACATTTTGGCTTCCACGAACCTGTTTCCATTTTCTTCAGCTTTAACCTGATCTTGCCAATGTGCAACTGATGGTCTTTCCACAGTTGCCTCTTGACTTTATTTGGCTGAGGAGATGTCTCTTCCCACAAATGTGGTCAATTTCTTATGTATTTTAACTGCCACAGTGCATATGTATAATCAGTTTATTTAAAAAAAAACGATATTTGGTCAAGACCAACTCCTTGGTCTTGCAAATTATTAAACCAATTATTATTGTATTTTTTATTCATAAGAAATTATTCACACTTTAGGGGAAAATTCTTGCCGTTTGAGTTCCTCTTGGCTGGCTACTGTTCACTTTGGTGGAAAATGCTGCAGTAACAAGTTTAGTTTTTAGATTTATATGTAGTTGAAATGTTCTACTTCAAAGTATTTGATGCTTTTCATCAAAATGCTAACATTAGAGCTAATGAAAAGAGAATATGTTTATATTGTTGCAATTAAATAGAAAGTATAATTGAAAGGGAAACAGTGCTAGGCAGATGACAAATGAAGGGATATTTTAAAAGAAAAATTATCCTGACGTATAATCACAGAATTTTAATATAGAAAAAGTATGCTGAAAGTTCACCATAAATGTTTAGTTGATTGGTTATTTCCCAGAGATGAAAAAAGTACATATGAGTATAAGTTAAAAAGTGTTACTTCTAGGTTTCCATTTCATTCATGCGTGTATTTATTTTGAACAAAATATTTTAAACTTGTCTCTAATTTATCAATGTATGTCTGCTTTCTGAAATAGGTTAAATCTTAATCTCACTAGGGTGTGTTTACAAACAGGATATTTTGTCATTGGGGAAAAAACAAGATTTTGAGGTAAGGGCTAATGTCACATTTTCGACCAACTGTGAGCGGACACAGCTTCCCAAACTTTGAAGCATTGCAAGAAGTTTACAGGAGTATTGCCCCATAGAAAACAAAAAATTATTTGGTCAAACCTTTTAAGGAAGTTTTGGAGACCTCAAAGGTGATCAAAGGGAAGAAGACCATTGGTCTTGGTGAGCTGGAGAACTGTGAGCGACGTCCAGAAACTGGAAGAAAAAGATGGTTGAATTAGCACTGATGTGATAGCTATTGAAGTTGGATCTCACGTTGTTTCACATTTTCAGTTTTAAGTGAACATTTTGCCTGAGCGGTACAAAAAGCCTGTGCAAAAAACAAGTAGCTCAAAAAGCTGATCTTTTCATCAGTCTTTTAAGAAAGAGAAACCAATAAAGACCACTGTACTGAACAAAGTGTAACCAGAGACAATCTTGAATTTATCAATATGATTCAGAGAGCATTGTGTGTAACCAAGGCAGTGGCTTCTGAGGGGAACTATTTTGCCAATGAACTTGCGAAAATTCATGGCAGAGAGGCCAGCTCAGAAGATATGTTGATTAAAGAAGGAGGAAGTGGTATGGTGAATGATTTTGGTATTCCAAAGAGTAAGTAGGTTAGATTTTCTTGAAGACACAGGTTGATCAGAGGTATTTATTATGAAGTGTTAAGAAAATGGAAAAATGCACTGATGAGGAACAAACCAGGAAGGCTTTTTTGAGGAATATTTATTTTTCCATCATGGATTGTTCCTGCTTATTCTTTCAAGGTACTGATCGCTGTCTTGATAGGTTTTGTTGGGAAACCTTACTCCATATACTCTCCATTTCTGTTTCTGTTCTTTCAGACTTCTTTTTGATCCCCAGACCCAACATGTAAAAGAAATACGATCTGTTCCTCTTGAGCGCGCCTGTGTTATACTTGATTATTGCGACTCTTCCAGCCAAAATCACTTGTTCTTGTTGTTAGATGTCATCTAGTCTGTTCCAACCCACACTGACCAGACGGAACAACGCCAAACGACATCCTCACAACTGTTCCTGTGCTCGAGCCCACTGTTGCAGCCACTGTGCTGTTCCTGTGCTCGAGCCCACTGTTGCAGCCACTGTGCTACATTTCACTGAAAGCTGTGCTAGTCTGGGTTGACTAGAGAAACAAATTTATAGACACTCATGTTTATAAGAAAGAGCTATATATAGAAGAGCAATTGGATATTGAGAAAACATCCCAACCCAGTCAGATCAAGTCCATAAATCCATTATTAACCCATATGTCCGATACCAATTCATAAAGTCTTCTTCAAACTCACGAAACATGCAATGATGCCGAATGCAGGACAATCACAGGCTAGTGGGTGGAAAGTCTGTGGATCCAGTGGTGGTGTAAACATCTCAGCACTCGCAGGGGTCTTGGATTCTCCACCTCCGAGGCTCTGGTTGCCATCAGCCTGTCTTCATGTGGCTTGTCAGCAATAATATCTCGCAGAGACTGTGTGTCTCACCTCAAGCAAGCTAGTTATCTTAGTGCCTCCAAATGAGGTCATCAAGCTGCCACCTGATTCACAGGCTAAACTCTACCCCTTCAGTTTTAATCCTCTCAAACTGACAATAGATCATGTAATTACCACTAAAGCCTCCTTTTTCTTGCCCCTCTGCTTTACCAAGCCTGATGTCCTTCTCCAGGGACTCGTCTCTCCTGATAACATGTTCAAATGTATCCATTCTTATTTGGTCTTCCTTATTCAATGTCCAAATTTCACATGCATATGAGGCAATTAAAGAGGCTATGGCTCCCTTTTAGACTATCCACCACCACTGTACCTTACTGAATACCTACCCTCCCCCCCAAAAAAAACCCTTATTTGACTTGCTGTCCCTATAGGTTGATCAGACCTGGGTTTCATATACTGGAAAAAAGAAAAACATAACATAAATCCAAGAGGGTGTCCCCACCAATGACATCACATCTGAGATAAACCCAACAAGCAAAAAAAGAAAGAAAGAAAAAATACAGAAAATGTTGAAA
This sequence comes from Tenrec ecaudatus, assembly GCF_050624435.1. Classification (NCBI taxonomy): domain Eukaryota; kingdom Metazoa; phylum Chordata; class Mammalia; order Afrosoricida; family Tenrecidae; genus Tenrec; species Tenrec ecaudatus. The sequence goes on from NC_134531.1 coordinate 127,462,038, forward strand.
ACCATATCAGGTCTTAATGTGCACCATAGCGGGCATCAACCATAAATTAACAAGGTTTTGAAAGGAAGCCAAAATAAAATTTAAAAAAATAAAAGGATGGGTTTGGGGTTCACACTAAATCCTAGCTCCAATTTAAATAACAATTAGTTTTAAAATTATAGCCCTGTTCAATACTCGTCCTCAGGTAAGGAACACAGAAGATATGAGTGCTATAGAAAAATGTGGTGATGACAATCAGAAAAAATAGCATCAGGGGGTCTCAAAGTCTTGTATCCAAAGCAAGCAGCCATCTAAGTGAGATGTCAACTAAGTATTTTTTTTTACAATGAATGTAAGAAATTATATGCTACAACTGAGATGAGAAAGAAAATTTTCTGGAATGAACTGAGAAAACCCTTGCCGATTAAGATTAGTAGGAGGCCAATGTCTACCAGTTACATCCTGCTAGAGGCCCCAGTCATGCGTGCATAAGTAAGATACAATCCAGGGGTAGAGATTCATGGATCACATTTGGATGGAATTTGTTTACACCGTGTAACTCCAGCCAAATGACCTTTCCCTGCATGCATCTGGTAAGAAAGTTTGGGAAGATACTGATAGAATTCACTTGTGAGTGGTTGTGAACAGGATAATCTGCAGTGCCACTCTGCTGCATTTAAAATAAGTCCACTGAGAAGGACGTGGTGTGAGCTGATCCCCTGTTAGATCCAGGAGTGGAGTATGCCGTCTGGCCCCAGCATCTGCCTTCTCTCTGCCTGGCGTACAAACTGGACTGAACTGCACCCATCACCACGTGGCTCGTTTTCTCAGACTTTCGCGAGTTCTATGGACACTGCAGCAATCAACCAAACCCACAGACAAGAGGGAATATAATCAAAGGAGTAGTGGGGAGTTGATGGAGAAGACTGTCATCTTGCCAGAGTCAGACTTTTGCAGTTTCTAATTTCTTAGGACTAGTTTGCTATTAATTATTATAAAAGAAATCATTACAGTGCCCCAAGCTGTAGCTTTGACGTGGTGTAAATCGAAGAGCGCAGAATTCCTTCTGGAACAGGTGAGAACGTTCGGGAATGGCAAGCACCACCTTTAGAAGTAGATACACAGACGGAAAATGTAGTGGGCAAAAATAGCTTCACAATTTGATATTTTTGTTAAAGGTTTCGATGATTTTGCTTGACATTGTTAGGTATTTTATCTTGTATTTACAATCAGTGTTCATGGATGCAGCATTCAAGAGATCAAATGGCACACTGCATCAGGTAAAACTGCATATGACATCTTTGAAGTGTTGCAAAGCAAGACTGTTACTTTGAGGACTAAAATGCACCTGACCCAAGCCGAAGTATTCTCAGTCACCTTGTAGACATGTGAAGTTGGACATTGAATAAGGAAGAAGGAAGGATGTTTGCATTTGAATTAAGAATATTGAAAGTATCAGGACCGATAAAAGCACAAACAGTTCTGTCTTGAGAGACGTGTCGGAATGCTCCTTAGAAGCCAACGATGGCAAGACTCGGGCTCATACACTTTGGACAGACCAATCCCTAGAGAAGTACCGTATATACTCGTGTATAAGCCGAGTTTTTCAGCACAAAAAAATGTGCTGAAAAACTGGGGTTCAACTTATACACGGGTCAGTGGTCCCCAGTGACGTGTAACATCTCGCTGGCCTCCCACCCCACGTAACTGGACGAGCTCCCCTTATCTCGCAGATGATTGCCGTTTCTCCGCTGTTCATTCAAAGCCCTGCTGACACTGCAGGGCTTTGAATGTTTGTTTACTCACATCTCACCGATCAGAGCTGTCCTATGACATGTATCTTTGAATAAGCCTTTTAAAGACCACGTGCGAAGGATGTGGCATGAATGCATGTCATCTGGTCAAGCCTGACTAACAAAAGGAGGAAATCTCATAAAGCCTGACATAGAATTAATAGCAAAGTGGGTTTGAGATGCATGGGAAGACATTCCAGAAGACATGGGGCGACGTGCCTTCCAGAAATGTAGTATTAGTAATGCTATGAATGGCAGTGAAGACTGCGCTTTGTATGAAAATGACAGCAGTGATGGTGATTACGGCAATCTCAGTGAGGACAGCATCTATGATGACCTCACACCAGCTGAAGCTCTGCATTGGGATACGGATGATGATGAGGAATCCAGTTTTGAAGGATTTTAACTCTTTACATTTTAGCTTGGTTGCTGATTGAGCTCAGGGAATAGTACTCGTAAGGTTTCATTGTTGATACCTTATTGTTTTTGTTGAACCTATTTTCCACTTACTGTGCTGGTTTACTAATGTTAAATGACTTGTCCTTTTATGTTTTTTATATAAAATAAATATTTAAATACATTACCCCACTGATGTCTCAATTTTTAGTAATTTTATTTTCATTTGTCTTGATCATTGAAACTCACCAGTAGCATCTCCATTTTCCACCTTAGGCTTATTCTCGAGTCAATCAGTTTTTCTGGTTTCCCAGGTAATAATTATGTCCCTCGGCTTATATTCGGGTCAGCTTATATTCGAATATATACAGTACATCATGCTTGTAAAGTGGAGGGCAGTGGAAAGGCGAATGATCCTCAATGAGGTGGATTGACACAGTGGCTGCAACAACGGGCACAAACAGAAGAGCGATTGCTAGGAGGGCACGAGGCCAGGCAGTGTTTTGTTGTGTTGTGCAGAGTAGCTGTGAAGGACATGGCTCAGTGGCACCTAGCAACAGCGATTGTGAGGCAGTACTTTTGACTTACTCTTGTGCAGGTGGGCTGAAATCCTACCTTCTGCTTATTAAATGCACTACTTTGTGTTACTTAGTTCCCTTATTTGCGATGTTAATACATGCTTTTCAGGATAGTTAGAATTTTATAAGCTCGTGTGTACGAAGCATTGAAACATCATACCCTTAATGTGTGTTGGTTATGTTTATTTTAGATGATTCATTATTCCTGAATTATATCAATTAAAGCAAAACTTTAATTGATGATTTATCTTCTAAATTAACTTGGAGAACTTATTTACATGAATCTCATTGATACCTTTTGGAAAGTAAGTCGTCACTTTTAAATTTCTGTATTGCTCATAGTGTCATTATACAGGGATTCTATACTTTGAGGGAAAACATCCTTTTTCAAGCACACCTTTACACTTAATTATTAAAATTATCCTGGGTTTAAAACAGGCCAAAATACCTTTGGGAGATTTCTTTCTCTTTTTTTTCAGTTGCCAGATCTATATGTATATACATATATTATTAAGGTACATCTGACCCAAACCATGGAATTTTCTTTTTTAAACGTTTAATTTTAAAACAGTTTTATTAACAGTGACATATAATTCACATATCACACAATTCGATAGTTTAAACTCATTTAAAAAATTGGGCATTACTCATCACTACAATCAATTTTAGAACTCCAATCTTTCTTGTACTTATTATTAGGTACTTATCTTCCCTAGCCTTCTTTTTTAAAATTTATTTTTATTTATTTTTTCCTCCCCAACCTTCTGTGCCATATAATCCTACGAAACAATGAATGTAGTTTTGTCTCTCTAGATTTACTTATCCTGAATGTTATATAAAGATAAACATACAAAATGAAAACACAAAGACCAAAAACCAATAACAATAAGAAAATAAAACAAACAAACAAGAAACCAATTGAAAAGAAATCAGAAAATCGTAACAACTAGAAAAATTTAAAAGGGGTCAAAAGGGATGTCAAATGATAAGGTGTTACATTTTAACCAAACTACATAAGCATTGACCAAAGGAGGTCAGATATGTCCACCTTCACTGCTACTTATAGGACTAATAAAATACTTCAGACACATCAGTTTATGCTGTATGATTCCTCCATTCATGTGAAGCTTTATAAAAAAAATCAAATTCAACCTATAGGAATGAAAAGCAGTAAGTGGTTACCTGAACCTAGGAACTGACTGGAGACTGAGGGAGCAGTAAGAAGGGGCGTAATGAGAAGACTTGGAGTTTGAGGGAGTACCTCACCCCCCAAACTGGAATATATTTTTCAAAGCCATGTATTTAAATTTTTTTACAAAACAATCTTAGCACCTTCAAAGTACTCTCCATTACACTTAATACATTAGTCAAATCTGTAATTCCAGTCTTGGAAACATTTTTCAAACTCTTCTGCTTGGATGGCTGACAGCACCTCCTTTTGTTTTTTTCTTCACCTCTTCTGCTTTGTCAGATCGCTGCCCTTTCGTATCCCTCTTCATTTGTAGAAACAAAAAGAAATCACACAGAGAAGCTCAGGGTTGTGGGGCAAGAGAGGCATGCTGTGTTTTGCCAAAAACTGGCTCACTGAGAAGGCTGAGTGAGCAGGTGCATTGTTATGGTGGCAAAACCAGTCTGCAGTCTGCCACAATCAGGCCTTTTTTTGTCGCACAGTTACGTTATCTTTTTGGAATCTCTAAATAGAAAGCTTGATTAACAGTCTGACTTGGTGGAATGAACTCCAAATGCACTATCCTCCTCACATAAATGAATGAATGAATGAATGAATGAATAGCCATTGTCTTGATCTTTGATTTCACTTGATGTGCTTTTTTTGAGTGAGGTGGTGATGGCATCTTCCACCCGCTTCTTTGTGTTTGCTTCCGGAGTCGTAAGAATAGCACCATGTCTCATCACCAGTAATGACCTTGGAAAAAAATGTCTGAGTCACTTATGAGCTGTTCTTTCAAAGCACAGCATGTTTCCACTTGATGCTTTTTTCCCTGGTCAGTCAGAACCTGAGGCGCAAATTTCACAGAGATCCTTCTCATTCCTAAATCTTCCGTTAAAATTCACTGAATGGAGCTCCAAGATAATCCAGATAACTTCCCCAAATCTCTCTTCAGTGGTCCCTTGTTCTTCAAGCACAAGTGCACTAATTTTGTTGACACTTTTGTCCATTCAGGATGTTGACTGATGTCATCAGTCAACATTTCACCTTTTTTGAAATGAGCAAAGTACACGTACGCTTGAGTTTTTCCCATAGCCTTGTCCTTGTGTGTTCAACATCACAACAGTTTCTGGGGCATTTTTCCTGAGAAGGAAACAAAATTTCACAGCCACATGCTGTTCTCATAAATCGGCCATCCCCCCAAAACGAATTTCAAGCGAAACTGCTTTTATGAAAAAATTCACTGTGACCAGAAAAAACCTTCCCAAGTGACGACACGGGGTGCACGACCTCGGAGTGAACTGCTAGGTGTCCACCTAGTGGGCAAAATGCGCCCTCTGAAAGCTCCACTCCAGGGAGTGGTCCCCGTGTTTTGGAGGGGGAGTTCCCTCCCGCTTGTGTGTACTGGCAATTACACAGGTGTATATGTTGTGCCTTATCACACTCTATCCTTATCACGAGTGTGTTTTACTATGTGTAAATTATGTTTCAGAAGATAACTAAGGTCCCATTTCAGTGGTCATGACAACTGCCGGCACTTCAGAATTATCTGCTAAACTTTTTAAAGTGTATTCTCCTGTACCTTTCTTAATTCTCATGAATCAGAATCTCCAGAAGTAGACCTGCTAATCTGAATTTTTTACCTTTACCTTTCAGAGATAATTCTGATTCTCAACTGCTTTTCAGAAATAATGTTCTCTTTACATGGTCTCTCTCTCTCAGGACCTAATTGAAGTGAAATCTTAGTTATAAAGGATTACTTCCCTTTCATGTATAGATTTAAACCGACTTCTAAATCCACTTAATTATTATGGAAATCTTTATTGTTTTTCATTAACACATCAATCAATTCAATGCTTTCAAGCCAATTCTGACTCACAGAGACCCTTGCATAATGTGCACATTATAATAAAAAAGTACAAGAAAGAAAAAGTATTCCCATATGCCATACTTTTGATTCTATGAAATAAGAAGGAAAAGTTCCCTCGCTGTTGCCCTAATTCCATGCTCCTAATTAGTAACAATTTGATGCACATGATTGTAGATATTTTTACATGCTTATAGAAAAGGAGCATATGTGTAAGATATACTGCCAAATGTTCACTTGTTATGTCTTTGCTCTGTGCCAGGCATTATTGATTAAATAATAACACAAACTTATTTTTAACCTTTAGGAAGTATTTTAAAAAGCAGGCATACAATATTATGAGGGTATATAGTACAATTAAAAACCTTTTCTAACCTTTTTGCTGTTGATGAAACCCAGGTTTTGAAGCTTTTTGAAAAGCATGTAAGTTCTGAGATATTGTGAAGATTAATTATTTACTTGGGTAGAAATCTTGTTCATGAATATCCTCTTATTTTTCCTTTCATTGCTAATCTATACTTTTTTATTTTAAAATATTTCAAGAAACGTTAAGTATTTCAATGCAATGTCAAAAATATTTATATGGCAGCAAATATTTTTAAGAACTTCCCCTGTGATTTTCACTAACATTGTATATCACTAAAACGAACATGGCTTAGTGATTGATGGTCGAGAGGCTAGTAATTTGGAGATACATTTCTTGAAACATTTTACAGAAAATACTGTGTATAATGTTAATAGAGAATATGTGGCATGGAGGTGTTGTGCTCATTTAAGTTTAGAAAAGAGGGTTAAAAGGACTTAGCAGTCAAACTGTGGACCCTTTTGGAAGCTTTAATATTTTAACTCTCTTATTTTTTATTACCTAGACTTCCATGGGTGTATAAATGGGGAGCTAACTCGGCACGTCTGAAAACTCATCGTGACGTATGGTTTTAAATGTATAGTAATGTTAGAGTAAAAATAACTTATTTAACCAGGAATGCTTTTGTCATTTATAGTAGGAGATCTATATTTTATGTTTGCATATTGAACTTTTTGGAATTAATGTATACACAATGAAAGAGCTCATTCATGAATCCTTAACATGGGAAAATAAACATGTTTTTCTTATATTTCAGAACAAAGTAGAAGAGATGATTTAGAAGCTTTAGGTCATATGTTCATGTATTTTCTGAGAGGCAGTCTTCCTTGGCAAGGTTTAAAGGTAATTATTTTTGTTTCCTTATTGAATTTTATAAAATGCTAATAATATACTACGGTTCTCTTTTACAACTAAATCATTTAAAAATTATTATTTTCTCAAGATTTAAAAAATTTTCTGTTTTAGGCTGACACATTAAAAGAAAGGTATCAGAAAATTGGAGATACAAAACGAGCTACACCAATAGAAGTGTTATGTGAAAATTTTCCAGGTAATGAATGATGCTAAATTGATACATATGAATGCGAATTGATACACTGGAAGGTAGGACTGTTAATTTCCATTGCTTGAGTTTGTAAATTTTTTCCCCCGTGCCTTCAAAAATTGTGCCAAAATGTGATTTAAAAGAGGACATCATTTTATGCAGAGGCCACAGGGACAGATTATAATATAACTCTATTTCTTAATAATGTTGACCAATACCAGCTGAATGAGTATCTTCTCCAAGGGGATTCTCTCATTGTTAGATGCTGTTGAGTCTGTTGCAACTCATGGGAACTTTATGTTTAATAGAATGCAATCCTGCACTGAAATCGACTCAGTGGCCCTGAGTGAGTTTATTGCTGGTTAAGTGTATGTCAATAGTTGCAAAGGAATTCTAGCAGGCCATTGTGAATACTTTCATATAAATACATAATCCACTAACGGTGGATTGTGGTGCATTGTGATTAAGTAGCATGCATATTATGTTGCTAATTTAATCTCTAAGGGTCCCTGGTGGCGTAATGGGTTACTTATTGACTGCTAACTGCTAGGTCAGTAGTTCGAAACCACTAGAGAAAGAGGAGGCTTTCTACTCAGAAATCCACAGAGGGCAGTTCTAGGGTCACTGTGAGTCAGAATGGACTCAATTGCAGTGTTTTAATTTTATCCTTATTACTATCAAAGCTATAAAAATAATATAAAACATTTCATCTTTACTAATGGAACAAAAATAATGGTTCTAATTGAAAACTCATTTCTCTTTGATCCCTATTTTCTTTCCTTCTTCCTATTTTGATTTCGTTATATTAAATTCAGTGAATTCTAAATTGCATTAGAATTTTGTTACTGGGCTCAGCTTTTTATAATACAACAGTTTTATCCATTTAAAATGTTTTTATTGATAATTACAGAAAAGTAGAATCGGCATAATATTAATTTTTCTTGTAGAAGAAATGGCAACATACCTTCGTTATGTAAGAAGGCTGGATTTCTTTGAGAAACCAGACTATGACTACTTACGAAAGCTTTTCACCGACTTGTTTGATCGGAAAGGATATATGTTTGATTATGAATATGACTGGATTGGTAAGCAGCTGGTGAGTACTGTGCTGTATAATAACATTTTTACCATTATCTTTCTTTTTTCCTGAGCCATTTTATCTAGGAGCCAATCCAGACATCTCATTCCGTAGTTCAGTCACACCATGCAGCGTTGTACAATTGCCAACACAGTCGATTTCAAAACATTTTCTTCCTTCTTGAACACCGTGACAACACCATCCCTTTTCCGCCCCATCTCCCTCACTGTACTCCTCGGGAACTTTATCTGTTTCCACTACAGGTTTATCAATCCTGGGTTACATATTACCAAAAACCGGACAAACATAACAAAGATTCAAGGTTGCTCCGCACAATGAAAAAGTATGCCAGAGATAAACCCCAATAGAACACAGAAAATATTGAAAACCAGGTCTAGCCCCAAGTCTATCAGAGGGGAGATGAGGGAGAGGGTTTTAGCCAGTCAAGTCCTTTGAACCACTACAGCCACCTCTCCAGTACTCTGGTGACCATTCCGTTCCCGTCCCTCACCTGTGGTTGAAGGGAAAGCAGATGAGGCTTGCTTCCTGTGTAGATCTGGCAGATATATTTTGGACTTCCATTGTTAATCATAGCCTTCTGCAAACCAGAATCTCACAATTTAAGCTCTGATACTATGGATTATATAATTAACTATCCTTGGATCACAGATATTAGTGTGCTTCCTCCAGGTGGATTTAGTTGACATCATACTTACATGGCTGCTTTCTGGGAAACAAGCCTGTAAGACTCCAGAGCATGTCTACTGAGAGCTGGACATCATCTAATTTCTTCACTACACTTTACTATGGCTCGCATATGTTCTGTGTTTCCTTCATGAGGGCAAGTATCAAGCAGGGGCATTTTGTAAGGACAACTTTTTCCTAGATTGGAGCTAGGATTAAGTGCAAGCCCAAAATCCATTCCTGGATCTACCTGATTTTTATCTGCCTCTGGCTGCCTGGAGGCCTCTTTGTTAATTTATGGTAGTGAATCCTATTGTTCCTCATTTTCTTTTTAAGATTATAAACTCTTCACTTGAAAAGATTTGAGAATAAGCAATTTTAAAAAATTGGTTTTATTTCCTTTGTGTGAACATTTCTTGACATAGCACAGCTCTAAAATTATTCCTAGAATTTTTTTTCAACTCCTATACTTTAGAATAAGTTATTTTCAGTGTTTTACTTCTGATTTAGTTCTTATATGAATTTTTTGGGGGGGCATAATACCCTGATGGTATGGTCATTTAAAAGGGCCAGCTAATTTTGTTTTTTGTTTCTCCTTGGTAGCTGATAAAATACCTGTTGCTTTTAAAAAATAAGTTTTAATTATTATAGCACTCAAGACAGTGATAATATAAGTAGTCTCTTAGATTGGTACATATAAATTGGAGCATGTTTAAATTTTTTAAATGTACTCAGTTTTTACAGATTTAAAATTATTGTCACAATTGTGAGATGATTGCTCCTTATTTAAAGAAATGTTATTAAATTCTTTCCTTAAAGAGACAATTCTTAAAAAAAATATATTCATTAAAAAATAAGTAGACTTATTTTAAAAATTTCAATTGTGGCAGTGTTAGTTTATCTTTACTCATACTTTGGACTAAAAAGCTCAGTAGTTTTGAACAGTAGATTTACTGCAGAATTTATTAATTTTAAACATGTGTGAGATCTGTGATGTGAATCTTGATTAACTTATTTATTGGTTTTTATGTTTGCATCAGGTTTTAAATTATTTGAATTAAAAATTTATTAACCAATCTGAGTCAAAAAGTTGGCAGTAGCAATTTTACTATTTTGTATAAAATTACTTCTTTTTACAAATAATTTATTTAGCCTATTCCTTAGTTTTGGAAACCAGAGCCATTAACAAATATGTTTTCATTGTGATGACAGGAAAAATAGCTTGAAAGCAGCAATAACCTTTAGCTTTTCTTTGATCTAACTCAGGTCTGTTGTAGATATAAAAATAAATACTTAAAGTAGTTAAATATGTTTAAAATACTCTTAAAATAGCTCTGGTGTCTCTGCTTAATTTGTTAGCTTCAAGAACCCCTTTTTGAGCTATCTTTTAAACCATTAAATTAATCTTGTTTTATATTTTTGTGTTTTTCCCGTTACATAAAAAATTATCTTACCTAACATTTTTGCAATAGAACGTATCAGTCAGTACCAATTGCTTCTACATTGCAGCCTACTCCAGTTGGAGCGGTTCAGCAGGACCCTGCTCTGTCGTCTAACAGAGAAGCACAGCAGCACAGGGAGAAGATGCAGCAGTCCAAAAATCAGGTGTGCTGTTATTTTGGATATGAAATTTCCAGTTTGTTTTTTAATTGCCTCTGATAATTTAAATATATTTGTTATAGAACCATATCCAGATGGCAGCTTTATGTATCTGTGTATACATACATATATACATATTGAAGAATCGAAATAGATATTTAAAAAATTAACAGATCATGCACATACACACATTGAGCTTGAAAATGTAATTTTTGACAATATATTCATCTTTTACCTATACTCCCTTTCTATTAGCCTAAAGAAAAATGTCTTTACAAAAACCATAACTAGCCTATATCTTTGTAATCTTAAATTTCTAATTAGTGATATAAATTAGTAGAAACTTAGAGAAATATTTGATATTCTATTAGAATATCCTGTTGGAATGAATTGTAATAGTAGTTGATTGTTCTACCCATGGTTGTAATTTAGTTCAATTACATGTTAACTCTTTGAAAGGTACTATTCTACACACTGCTTAAATGCAGAAAATGTAAGCTAATATAAGCATAATTTTCTAATGAGTGGCTAAAAGCATTGTTGGAGATAAAAGTTCACTCAATCTTTGACTTCCTGTGTACCTAGATGTGACTCAACTCTGGACAAGTTAATTTATCTCTCAATGTCTCAGTTTCCTTATTTTGATATTAAAATAATTGATGTTAATTCCTAGCACATAGTAAATCTCCAGTAAATCGCATTTGTTGTGAGTGGTTTTGAAAGGACTATAATGATAAATATCTTACAAAATAGACCTCTATTAGGTGAAAATTATTTCTACAAACTGCATTGGAACTATACACATTTGATGGAGCAGGAAACCTGAGGAATGAATGGAATATTTGAAGGCAGATTAAAGGCATGTTGTGGAGAGTGAACAGTATAAAATGTGAAGCAGAGGTTTTAAAATGCAGAATTTAAAGAATAGCAAGGAGTCCAGTCTGATTGGAGCAGAGAGTATATAGAGAAAGTCGATTGAGATAAAGTAGACGGGATTGGTCAAGAGTGACGAGTCCATGTTTTCTGGGTAAAGTAATGGAAAGGTGTTGATGTTTTGCAGCCATATTTTCACCTTTTTTTTAAAAAAAGAGCCTTAATTGAAGCTATCTTTACATTAAAAAAAACAAACAACAAAACTATCACCCTAAATTGAAAACAGTGCCTTTGTAGGACTTTGTAGCTTTTGCCCTTTTGGAGAAGAATACGGTGTACTGTCCTTTTGTTTTTTTACGTTTGTCCCATCAGAATTTACGTGATAGTTAGAACAAGTGGGGAAAACCAAGGCAAAGTACACTGCTTTTTAAAAACCACAGCAAACAAAACACTAGACTTTAGAGAAATTTAACCACATTGTGATATAAAATACAGGTAGTTTATAAAGCTTTGTCTTAGAATTTGACTTTCACAAAACTGGGACAAATTGTTGTGGACCATCAAGGATGTTCCAACTCAAAGGTACCCACTATGATAGCTTAGAATCGCCTACAGGGTTTCCTAGGATTGTCTTCAAGGGAGCAGTTTGCCCTGTTCTCTTCTCTTGCTGAGCTTGTGGTGGGTTTGAGTCACCTTTTGGTTAGCCACTCAGCATGTAGCTGTTAAGTCTTAGGGATTCCATAAATAAATTACTTCAAATACACATTGTAATGAGAAATAACTCTGTGAGGAAATGAAGGCATACAGTTTCTGGCTTTATAAATCAGACCTATAAATTAATTTCTTGAGTGTACTTGGAAGAAGATAGCAATTGTTGTTCTCTGACGTTTTCCACTTGAGCTGTATGTGTTGTAGTAAAGTAAAACAGTTATGGTTGATTGAATTTGAGAAACATTGAATAGAGTGACTTCTTATTCACAAGAAAAATGTATCTAGAAAAGAACTCTTATTAGCTATCTGAAAATACATTAAACTTTACATTTTTTGAGAAGCCCAGAGTTCACAATAAAAAAAATTTTAAATTAAGATAGAACTTTCAAATGGTCAAATCCTTTGTAATGTCTCCAGGTAAAGATTCTTACCCTCTTCCTGGAGTTGTGTATGAAACGTTGAGTACCTGTGTTAGGCCAGAGTGTCTAGACAAACAATTCCAGGGACACTCATACAGGTGTAAGAAAAAGCTTTATATAAAGAAGTATTGCTAGATCAAGAAGGCATCCTAGCCCAATCCGAGTCCAGTCCTTAGGTACAGTGCTAGTTCCTTAAATCCCTCTTCAGACTCACACAGCGGTTGGCTAGAGATGTAGAAAGGTTGGAAGCAGGAAGATTGCAGGCTGATGGGTCCAGAGTTGGGGATCCAAGGTTAGTGGGAACATGGCAGGGAATGGCAGGGCACCTGCAGCTCTCAGGGGTGGACAGCCCACATGGGGCCAACCCTCAAGAAATTTAGAGTTCCAGCAGGCAAGCAGGCTGAGGGACAGAAAGAGAAGCAGTTCCCAAAGTGCCTCACTCTCATACAAAAGGCCACCCCAAGCTACCACTTGATTGACAGGTTTGACTCCTCCCCTGGAGACACCCAGTGTCTCACTCACTGTCATGGGGCCAATCCTGATTCATAGTGAGCCTCGTTGGTTTCTGAGATGGTACCTGTTTATGGGAGTAGAAAGCCTACTCCTAGGGAGTGCCTAACTCACAACTCACATAAACTCATTCAGGTACCACAGTGCCACCGCTTATCAATTATCATTTAAAGTACAGATCTGCTATTTGTGGGTTAAGGATTTGGTGGGTTTAATAAAAAGATATTCTAGAGCTGTCCTAATTACTTAGAGGATATAATTGTAACAAACTTTCCAAACATAGATGATAGACTTTTGCTTCTTACAGTTTAGTATAGAAATCTTAGTGCCATTGATCAATTGTATCTCCTGAATTTGCAATTTTCTTCCCCAAAAGATTACCTTGGTCAGCAATATCCTTAACCCATGTGCTCCCTTCATATAAATCAAACTGCTGCCTAAACTCTTTGCTATAATGTAAAGTCATAGAGGTCTCTTCAGAAATGCAAATATTAGGGAAATTCGAGAACTACTAGACTGCATATCCCATATGTACTGTCTTTAAAGAACCTCTTGAATTCTCATAAGAATTGCAAAGCAAATATTTATGTTCTTTTTTTATGTAGTATTGAGCCAAGCTTCATCTAGCAAAGAAGCCCACTGCCCGCTTCTGTAAGTGGGCCATACTGACACTAACCCACACTCGGAACCTTGGGATAGAGCTGCTGTAGTCTCAAGCCTAGGAGTAGAGTTTGAAAATGTTGGAGAAATACAGAAATCTGTGAGGAAACTTTACTCGACTGTGCACTTGAGAATCATTAAGGCAAGAGATCAGTTGGTTGGCATTTGAAACCAACCCTAATTTAAAGATATGGGTTGTAGCCAGCAGCTTTAAAATATACAGAAATATCCTTTATTGTGGTTTCTTAGACTTAGGCTGGGTTGGGGAAACGGGCGGTGCAGGGGGTGGGGAAGAAAGGAAAGAGCAGACAAAGTCTTTAGAATATGTGTAATTGTGGTAAAGAGCCAGGTGCATACTAAGAAGAAGTAGCACGAGGCTCTGAATTTGAATATTTCTTATACTCCTTACTAGCTTTGTGACCTTAGAGAAGTATTTAATATCTAAGTGCTTCAATGCCTTAATAAAATGGGGATGATATTGTTTTTCCTTAAAATTAAATAACAAACATAAAACAGCTAAGACAGATCAAATGTAATTGAAATATAAATACTGCGGACTTCCACCATCTTAATATTCCACATTCCTGGAACACAGAAAACTTACTACACAATCATTCTTAATTTTGTTATAGGTTGCTACTTGTATGTGGTTATTAGCATGCAGATTTATTAAGGGATCTAAAAATATTAAGAGTTATTAGCTTGTTTCTTATAAATTCCTAAAATAGTTTTTTGATTTGAACCAGTAAAAGGAGATCAGTGAATTAAAGGATCTCCTATAGCAAGCGTCCTCAAACTGCGGCCCACTGAGGACTTTTATCCGGCCTGCCAGGTGTTTTTGCCCCATTTGTTTTTTTACTTCAAAATAAGATACGTGCAGTGTGCATAGGAATTTGTTCATAGTTTTTTTAAAAAACTATAGTCCAGTCCTTCAATGGGTCTCAGGGACAGTGAACCAGCCCCCGGTTAAAGAAGTTTGAGGACCCCTGTGCTATAGGATGTAGGATGTCTTCTGTTGTGCTTACAGCCTCATGGTGTTCTATTGCGACATCTCACTATTTAAAAAGAAATTTTCTATTTTTTTTCATATCGTCCTCATAATCCAAAGCAGGTTATCCTAAGCAAGAGAGAAATGTTTTCTAAGTCTCTAAGTAAACTAAGGACTATGAGTTTTTTTTGTTTTTGTTTCTGATTTTAACCCTGTTAAAAGTAGATCCTCATTTGAAAACCACTGGGATCTCTGTGGTAAGAATGCAGACAGATGCCTTTTTAATGTGTTCATTATTTACTTGGAGTTCTTTCTTGGGCATCTCTGGGTTCTTAGTTAACTTTTTAAAGTTTAGAGGATTGGGTCTGTAATCTCAGTCCTTTCATATATAAATTTCTAAATTCTGTGGTTTTGTTTTATTTCTATTGTTAGTACATAATTTCAGTGCTTTTACTAAAATCTCTCCACATCACCATGCAAAGATAACTACATGGTTCAGAATAGTGAAGGCATTTTAAATTTCCTATTATACACTTGTTTTAATATATTTAAGGATGCGATGTATAACGTATTGGGTTTTTCTTCTTCCATGCATGCCATATGCATTAAATAAATGGCAGTCGGCAGACCACAGGGCAGCTTGGGACTCCCAGCAGGCAAATCCCCACCATTTGAGAGCTCACCTTGCAGCAGACAGACATGGTGGCTCGGTACAGGTATTTTCTGATTTTTGCATGAGTGATTATTTCCCAAATTTATACAACTAACCCTTTTTTTGGAACTCATGGCATGATTTCATACCTTAATGAAAAATTTGTTGCTGAACTGTGTCCATAATCCTATCCCTTTGTTATTTAACCAAACACCAAAGTTAACTTGGTCTAAATTGACCACCAGAGATACTAAGATTTTGTCTTGGTTCATTTTTGAGAGAATATGCAACAATATGTCATTCTCACAACAGGCTAGAAAAACAGTTGTTAGCATTCGCAGTATGTGTTAAATTTGATTTTCCAATAGTGGGAGCACTCTTTTTTTTTTAATGCTTTATAAAACAACGGAACATTTTTTATATCTTTTCCCTTTCATTGGTTTTGACTTACTAACTTGGCATCTGACATTCTTTATCCTTAATTGACTTTCTCTTGTCAGTTTGTTCATTTTTATTAATTTTTCCTTTCAATGAGTTAGGAACTCTCAGACATATAGCATATAAATAGTAGGCACTCAGTATGTACTTTGTGAAAAAATGGTTCAATAAACATGACTCTAATTTTATATAATTTATTTGTACTTGTAGAAAATATCCGATGGGGAAAGTGATCGTAATAACAAGTATTCAACTCTTCCCCAATGAATGGTGTGCACTGAAAGCAGGAGGTTATGTTCTATTTGTTCTGTTTGTTCCTTTCCATTTATTTATAGACAGACACTATATGCTCTATTGTTATCTGCCCCTAAATTTTAACATTTTATTTTATTTATATTGTAGATAGGTAGATATGGTTGAGTCTCTTAAGTCTTTTTAAATGTATGTTTTAATGTAATTGAAGTAACATGTTAGTTACATCTATTTTAATTAAATACGTTTCTTTAAATCTTGATTAATTTCCCTCCACATATTTTCACTTGAATGTTTTTTCATTATTTATTTAACCAAATTTAAAATTTTTCTTAGTATCTATTTTCACTTAACTGGATTTCTGTATCTGAATTATATTTTTATATTTGCAAGTATACTTAAAAGCTCTATGATTATTCACAATTACATTTGAAGTAATTAAATTGTTAACAAGCTATTTCTTAAAAACTTATATTCAGTAGATTTCTTCAGCAATAATAGATATATTTGATGAGCTTGTAAAATCTTAGAGTGAGGAAATCAGTCTGAATTATAAAACGTTTGACTTCCTCAATACATATTATTTGAAACAATAATTAAACAAATTGTATATCACATATATAACAAATAAGATTAAGTATCTATTACTTATTTAAGTATCGAGTTTATGTGTACTTAATAAATGTTTGTGCAGTGTTCAGGAGAGTCTCCAGCAATGAAGAAATTAGGTTGGTTTTCTACCCCACCTCCATCATTGGCAACATGCACTTGGTGGATGTACACTGTACATAGGCAGCTGTGTTCCTTACCTGGTGGCCAGGGTATATGTTCTTATGAATTGTGCATGGCACACCCATTGCATCCATGGTTGGCAATGTGTATCCCAAGGATTGGGTGGCATGCACCAACCACCTCAGGTTGGCTGCGTATGCTTGTGCCTGCAGCTGCACCACTTGTTCTTTTTGTTCCATCTGGTGGGAACAGTGACTGTGTCCTCACTAGCCAGCCACACCCATCCAACCTGCCTCCCAACCCACTGGACAAGCGCCATCACCACTTCACTACTGGATTGACAACAGATAAAGGCCAACTCCTGCTCTGCTCTCCCTCCGTTGTTCTACATGACCTAGAAGCAGACTTGTACCCTTAATCCCACCTACTATCCTCCCACCAGCAAGCAAGCAACGAGCACCAAGATGCTACAACATTAACGATCAAAATAGTAAATCTACCCCACCGACCTGGATATATCAAAATGAAATGAAATATTAGGGCAAAATAAGTGTACATATTTCAGTATAGTTATAAGAATACTACAATCTCTTGGAGACAAGAGACATCTTTAAATAATACAAAGAAATAGGACACAGTGGCTCAAGCAAATGAATCAAATACGGGGCCAGAAATTCTTTCTGGGGAAGAAATGGTAATACAGCTACCTAAGTAGGAATTTCAAAAAATGGTTTTTAGGACTCTTCGATAGTGAAAACCCACACAACTGAAGAAAATTATAGGTAAAAATCAAGAAAACAAACAAAACTCTAAAATTCACGAGCATAATTCAAGAATCAAACCAAACTTGTCATTGAGTTAACCTGACTCACAGCAACCTTATAGGACAGAGTAAAATGGCCCCTGTGGGTTTCCAAGGCTATAAATCTTCACGGAACAGAAAGCCTCCTTATGCTTCCATGGAGTTGCTGGTGGGTTGAAACTACTGACTGAGTTAGCAGTCCACCACATAACCCACTGTGCCCAAGGGCTCCTTCAAGAACAAATTATCAAAATAAACAGGTAATTAGAAACCATACATAAAATAGAAACCCAGCAGTTAACACTTAAATTTCAGAAGTAGGTAATGCGTTCAAACAGTGGTTCTCAACCTTCCTAATGCTGCGACCCTTTAACACAGTTCCTCATGTGGTGGTGACCCCCAACCGTAACATTATTTTCGTTGCTACTTCATCACTGTCATTTTGCTACTCTTATGAATCAGGCGACCCTTGTGAGGGTGGTTCGACCCCAAAAGGGGTCGCAGTCCACAGGTTGAGAACCACAGGTTGAGAACCGCGTTAAAAGGACAAAGGAGTATCGATCCTTGTATCAACTACTGTGGCGGTTGGGGAATGATGTTCTTGACGGGTGCCATTGAGTCAGCTCTGACTCATAGTGACCCTATGCACAACAGAATGAAGCACCATGCAGTCCTCACAATTTCTCCTGTGTCTGAGCTCCTGTTACAGCCACTGGGCCAATCTATCTCGTGCAAGGCCTTCTCTTTACACTGACCCTCTGCTTTCCTAAAGCCTGATGTCCTGCTCCAGGGACTGATCTCTCGACACATTTCCAAAGTGTGTAAGATGAAGTCTCATCATCCTTGCCTCTAAGGGGCATTCTGGCTTACTTTCTTCTAAGACAGGACAGTTTGTCCTGTTAGCAGCCCATGGTACTTTTCGGTTATTATTTTCCAGCACCACAACTCAAATGAGTTGGTTTTTCTTTGGTCTTCCTTATTCATTGTCCAACTTTCACATGCCTATGAGGTGATTGAAAGTACCATGGCTTGGGTCAGACATACCTTAGTCTTCAAACTAACATCTTTGCTTTTCAACGTTTTAAAAAGCAGTGCATTGTGTGATCTCATGACTGCTGCTTCCATGAGCATTGATTGTGGGTCCAAGCAAGATGAAGTCCTTGACTGCATGAGTATTTTTCCATTTATCAGATATTACCCACCTGTTGGTCCAGTTGTGAGCATTTTCGGTGTCTTTACATTGAATTGTGATCCACACTCCAGGCTGCAGTCCTCAGTCTTCATGAGCAAGCTTATCAGGCCCTCCTCACTCCGTGAGCAAGATTGTCATCTGAACCTCACAGGTTGTTCATAATACTTTCTCCGATCCTTACGCCTCATTCTTCATCATATGATGCAGCGTCTCTGAATGTTTGCTCAGCCTACAGGTTTTAAGAGTATAGTAACAGGATGCAGTCCTCATGTATACCTTTTAGGATTTTAAACCATGCAGCATTTGTGTCAGTCTGGGTCGACCAGAGAAACAAACTCATAGACACTCGTGTGCATAAGAAAGAGCTTTACATGGAAGAGTAATTGTTTATTAAGAAAACCTCCCAGCCCAGTCCAGATCAAGTTCAAAAGTCTGACATTAGCCTAGTCTGTACATTCTTCTTCAGATTCATGCGGCACATGCAGTGAGGCCAAATGCAGGAAGATCACAGGCCAGTGGGTGGGAAGTCTTGTGGATTTAGTGGCAGTGGAAGCATCTCAGCGCTGGTGTGGCTCTTCACGTGGCTCCTCCAGATCCAGGCCTCTGGCTCTCTCAGCATAGCTCTTTGTGGCTTTGTCAACAGGAGTGTTTCACAGTGTGTGTGTGTGTGTGTGTGTGTGCGTGTGTGTGCACGCCCCACCTCCAGCGAGCTATTTATCTCCATAGTGCCTCCAAATGAGGTCATCAAGCTTCACCCCTTCACTCATAATAGTATCAAGTTGGCACCAGATTGTGTAACTACCATAGTATTCCTTCTGTTCAAACAACTTTCTATTAATGAGGGGGTACCCCCCCAAAAAAAACACCCAGAATTGCATTGGGCAGAGCTTTTGTAGTACTCTTGTTTCCTACTTGGCAAGCATTGAGCACATCACCTTGAGTCAATGCACTCAGTGGTGTCGCCTGGGAAGGTTCTGGTCACAGTGCATTTTTTTTGTAACAGCAGTTTTGCGTGAATCTTGTTTCTAGTGATGGTAATTTAAGAGAAAGCAGGTGGCTGTGAAATTTTGTTTCCTGCTCAGAAAAAAATGTCTTCAAAGCTATAGTGATATTGAACACAGTTTAAAAGGACAGCACTATAGGAAAAACTCAAGTGTATGAGTGTTTTTCCCATTTCACAAAAAGGTGAAATTTTGATTAATGACAACCCTTGTTCTGGACATCTGTTAACTTCCTGAACGGACAAACATGTAGACTTGTAGAACATTTGGAGTTCATTTCACCCGGTCAGACAGTTGCTCAAGCTTTCTATTTAGAAGTTCTGAAAAGATTGCATTAACAGTGTGCAAGAAAAAGGCCTGATTTGTGGCAGATAGAGACTGGTTTTGCCATCACAACAATGCACCTGCTTAAGCAATCTTGCATCTCAATGTGCCAATTTTAGATTAAAAACAGTATGCCTCTCTTGTCCCACACACCTTACTCCCTTGACCTTGCTGCATGTGACTTCTTTTTGTTTCCACATGTGAAGAGGGACATGAAAAGACAGCAGATTGACCCCTTAGAAGAGGTGAAGCAAAAAAGAAGGGAGGTGCTGTCAGCCTTCCAAACATGGGTTTGAAAAATGTTTCCAAGAATTGTCAAATTGCAAATTTGACAAATGAGTCAAGTGTAATGGAGAGTACTTTGAAGGTAATAAAGTTGTTTTGTAAAAACATTTTAAATACTGAGCTTTGAAAAAAATCCATTTTTTTCTGGTTACCCCCTCGTGTACAGGTATCAAATGAATACAATTATGAATTCTGGAATTCTTTCTTCTGAAGGCTATCCATAATTTGTTACATACAGTAAAATATTTTGGCATAGTGAATGAAACACAGTTAAACATCTTTCTGGTATTCCCTGCTTTCAGCCCAGATCATCTGAGGTCAGCAGTGCTGTCCCTTGTTCCGTAGCTTCTCCTGAACCCCTGGCAGATCCCTGTTGCAACCATTGCTAGAGAATCTTCTGCAAAGTTCTACATGCATGTGAGATTGACGATGCTGTTCTATAATTTGTGCATTCTGGTGGGTCACCTTTCTTTGGAATGGGAGCATATATGTATCTCTTCCAGTCAGTGGACCAAGTAGCTCCCTTCCAAATTTACTGACATAGATGTGTGGATGCCTCCGGTGCTTCATCGGCTTGTTGAAACATTTTGGTTGATGTCTTGTTATTTCCTGGAGCCTTGTTTATGGTTAAGGCTTTCAGTGCAGCTCGAATTTCTTCCTTCCATACTCTTGGTTCTTGAAATGGTTGAATGTCAGCTAGTACAGTGATAGTGTATTCTTTTCAACTTCATCTCAAGCTTCCTGCATCATTCAATATTTTGCCAATAGAAGTTTTCAGTATTGCAACTTGAGGCTTGATTTTTTTTTTATTGTAAGATATGCTGAGTATATTCATCCTTTTTGATTTTCTAACTCAGGCTGTGCCACATTTCATTATAATATTTTACTTTGTCTTCTTAGATTGCCCTTTTGAAATTATCTGTTTAACTCGTTGGAATCACCATTTCTTCCATTTGCCTTAGCTACTTAAAAATGAAGAGCAAATTTCAGAATCTCTAGTTAAGACTTATAAAATTGAGAGAGAGTGATTTATCAAGGGCCTCCTGCTCTGGTTCCCAAGCACGAAGGGAATGACTTTAGTTTTCACCTGTTGAGTGAGTTGTTCACCATTGGCTTTTCATATTTGACCTTTATTATGTTGAGAAATTTGAGCGTTTTTATCAGGAATGTTCATTAAATATTATCAAATGCCCTTTTTGGTGCCAACTGCTATGGCCATATGGTTTTTATCTTTTGTGTACTTGGTGGATTACATTTAATTGTTTTTCTAATGTTGAGCCATCTTCGTGTGCCTTATATAAATCTCATTTGATCATGTTTTTATTATTTCTTGATGTATTGTTGGGTTCTGTTGGCCATGATTTTGTTGAGAATTTTTGCATTTTATGTTAATGAGAGATGTTGGTCTGTGGTTTTTTAGTTTGATTATGTCTTTGCCTGGTTTAGGTATCACTGTTATGCTTGCTATGTGAAATTAATTTGGGAGTCTGCTGTCCTCTCTATTGTAGAATAGTTTGTCTAAAATTAATGTAAGATCTTTTTTGAATGCTTGGTAGAAATCCCCAGTGAAACCATCTAGCAATGGACATTTCTTGGTTGGAAGACTCTTAATGGCCTGTTATATTGTTTTTTGGGTTTTTTTTTTTTGGTATGGGTTTATTGATGTTTTCTACCTCAGTCTTTGTTAATGTGGGTAGATAGTGTACTTCTGAGGAAGCCTGAACTGCTGAGGTCAGCAGTTAGAAATTCATAAACTGCTCCAAGGGAGAAAGAGGAGGCTTTCTACTCCTGTAAGAACTGATAGTCTCAGAAATGCACAGGGGGCAATTCTACCGTGTCTTACGGGAATGCAGTGAGTCAGAATGGACTCGATGGCAGCGAATTTTAGTTTATAGTATGGTCCTAGGAGTGTTTCCATTTCCTGTAGGCTTTCAAATGTTTGCGAGCACAGTCTTTCATGTGGTTGCTACTAGTGCCATTGAGTTGGTTCTGACTTAAAGCAGCCCTTGTACAATAGAACACAAGACTCCCAGTCCTGCACCAGCTCACAGTTGTTCTTATGTTTGAGCCCATTGTTGAGGTCGCTGTGTCAGTCTATCTTGTTGAGAGCCTTCCTTTTGGGGCTTGTGGGGGTGGACACTATTTTACCAAGAATGATGTCCTTTTCCAGGGACTGATCTCTCCTGACAACATTTCCGAAGTCTTCCAGAGTAACGTATCACTGGTTTATTTGTTTGCTTCCCCCTTTGGATCCATCATGATATCACCCCGTTCATTTCTTATTTTTGATTTTTGAGGCTTCTCTCTTTTCCTTTAAGTTTGCTGATTTTGTTAATACTTTCAAAGAAATAACTTCTTGGCTTGCTTATTTTTTCTGTTGTTTTTCTTTCTGTACTTCATTTATTTCTCCTTTAATTTTTGTGATTTATTTTTCCTGGTGATTGAAGGCTTATTTTGCTGCTCATGTTCTTGTTTAAGATCTCGGTGAAGATGTTGATTTTGGTTCTCTCTTCTTTTTTCATATGTTCATTTATGGCTATACATTTCCCTTGAATATTGCTTTTGCTGTCATCCAAAAGCTTTGATTCTTTTATTTCAAAGAATTTAACACTCCCATTTTCAAAGACTTAACACTCCCATTTTAGTGAAGGACCGAAATAAATAGAAAGAACTCAACTAAGATACAGAAAGTCTAAACCAGTGGTTCTCAACCTACCTAATGCTGCTACCCTTTTATACAGCTCCTCATGCTGTGGGGACCACCCAACCATAAAACTTTTCGCTGCTACTTCCTAACTGTAGTTTTGCCACTGTTACGAATCAATGACCCCTGTGAAAGGGTCATTCGATCCCCACAGGGTTGCAGCCCACTGATTGAGAAACGCTGGTCTAAACAGTACAACCAACCAACATGACCTTGTAGAAATCTATAGAATGCATCACTCAACAGCACATTCTTGTCTGGCACAAATGGATCATTTCCTAGAATAGACTATATGTTAAGCCACAAAGAAAACCTCTATAAAATTTAAAAACATTGAAATAGCATCTTCTCATATGACAAGATTATAAAGTTAGAAGCCAATAGCAGAAATAACAAGGGAAAAATAATTACCTGGAATCTGAATAGCACCCTACTTAAAAGTTATTGAGTGATAGAAGAGATAAAAATAAAAATAAAAAATGTTCTTCAATGAAAGAAGAATGAGAACATAATATTCCAGAAACCTTTGGAATATAGAAAAATAAATACTCAGAGGTCAATTCATGTTAATTTAAAAATAAAAATAAAATCAGCACCTTAGTCTAACAACTGAAACAACTAGAAGAAGAGCAGCAAGCAAAGCCTACTGCAAGAAGTGGCATGGGACCATGCATGACTCCTCTGGCTTCCTTGTCACCAAGAGTCTGGGGTCATGCCTGCTTCCACACTTATCCTTCTTACCCCAACCATTCGTCCCACAGCACTGAACGTCTATGCTGAGTTTGATAATTCATTACAATGGCCACATAGAACTCACAGACAGTGCGCACAATGAAGGCAGCTTATTAGGGAAGTTAATAGGTTACCACAAGTCAGGATCAGCAAACAGTAAGGGTAAAATCGTTGGTCCACAGTAACACCTCTCCTGGTCCCTCAGCCTCTCATCCATTTGGTTTGGTCTCTGGGTCTTTGCCTGAGTTGGTCAGGAAGCTAGCCCGTCACTGTAGGTCACTGTTCTGTAGCTTTGGCATTCCTCCTCTCACTCCAGTGGCTGTCGTACCTCCAGGCCACGGTCTCTGATGTCTCTAGGCTTGGCCTCCACCACATCAGAAAGAGAGCTGGAATGTTCTTTGCCAGTAGTCCTGGGTTTTCTTTCTGTGCCCCAGATGGCTCTTACACACTAATGAATTGCTTTGATGGAGATGTAGTGTATTCTCTTTTAGCCAGTCACACATCCAAGGAAAATACAGGATGGTGCCTTACATCCTACCCCCTAGTCGGTGGTACCCTCTAGTAGTCTTAAAGATAGCCCCAAGGAAACAAAGGGTGCGACTTGCTTCAGACTCTTGGTTAAGTCTAAGGTCAGGATTTAACCCCACCATTACCCTGCCAATTAGTGTAGCTGATAACTTCCTCCATTATAGCTGCAGGCATATATAAAATATGGAATTACGGCGAGAAGTGCAGAAATGCAAATACAGGTGATTCCATCTCACCCACAGTGACCAGAAGGAAGAAATAATAAAGTTTCAAGTAGAAGCAAATGAAACTGAAAAATGAAATAAAAAAAAGAATCAAGACTAGAAATTGGTTCTTTAAAAATCCTTTAAAAATACATTAATAAGAAATAAAATTAGTAATATTACAGCAGAATAAATGAGAATAAAATGATAACAATATTATGAAGAACTGTTTTCTAACACATTTAGAAACCTGGAATATAATGACTGATTTCTAAAAATAATATTTAGAAACATAAGCTGATGTAGAAAAAACGAGCCAACCTATTACAAAAGAATAAACTCAACAGATTCTAAAAAATACACTAACAAATATAGTCATGGCCTAGATATCTTCCCTGGTGAGTTCTATGAAATGTTCAGTGAAAAGGTGACACAAATTCTACTCAAACTTTCCAGAACATAGAACAGAATAGACAAACAGTGAGTTACTTGTATGATAAAGTATAACCGTAATACCACAGCCAAAATAAAATCTTAGGCAATAGTAGCCAACACCATATCTAAAGACTAATACATCCGATCTAAATGGACTTCTTACAAGGTATGCAAGGGTAAGGCTTATTGGTGACACTATCTACTATATAAATATAACAAGGGATAATACCACTTTAATCATATCGGTAGGTGCAGAAATACAAACACGGGTGATTCCAACAGAAGATTG
Source organism: Tenrec ecaudatus (assembly GCF_050624435.1). NCBI lineage: Eukaryota > Metazoa > Chordata > Mammalia > Afrosoricida > Tenrecidae > Tenrec > Tenrec ecaudatus. Next base: position 127,487,319 of record NC_134531.1, read on the forward strand.
GATAAATCCATCAAACCTTTGAAAATGTAGAACTGCTAAGGAAGAACAAAACTTAATGATTTTCAGTCTTATCTGTTGCTCAGAGTATTGAAATAGGCAAAAGAGAGGTTGTAGGTGGAGTGTAGTTACATACCTTTATTTAAATAATTATAAGACTCATCTCTTTGAATTTAGGAAGTTTCTTTGTCTAGCTGTCATGGTAGTAAATCAGTATTGGGAATTTTTGCTGATATTATTTTACAGTGCCATTTACAACAACATTGTCAAATATTGCGATGCTTGAAAGACTATAGCTCTTTCATAAGTCACTCTGAAGTAAAAGTTGAATTAAAAAAAATCTCAGTTTATCTTTGTTGAAAGTCAATGAGAATAGACTCTGCCTTAAAAAAAAAAAGAATAAACTACCTATGGGCACATCATTTCTTATACTTAAAATGGGCACCAGGGAAGCAAACGACTGTTAAATTACTGGACTTCCACCAGTGCTCAGCGTGGCTGGTAGTTTTGAACTGCTGGCCTTGTGTGCGGCCCAACTATGCCAGTCAAGTCTTTATTATGTTATTGCAAGTGAAGAATTTAGTGTCAAGACTATGAACCATCGAGGTATAGTCCTTTAGACTATGTAAGAAAGTTGGTTTCCTATGGTAAACGTGTACCCCAGCATGAGTCCAGAATATGCTTTGGCAATTATTTGTTTAGCTATCCCTCATTTGGTCGTAGTCTTTCTTGTTAGATACCTTTTAGGATAGGTCGCGTGTATATATAAAACAGCCTAAAACATTTTTCAAATGTTTACCGGATAGATGATCACTTAATATGTTTAGCCTCAACTTAACTGCTTTCTAGTCATACTTAAAAAAACTCAAAAGAAGTTAGATGATAGTTATAGCCTTTTTAATTCATTATATTTAGAAAATATATCTACTGCTGTTTTAACATCATTGTACAAAACTCTTATTATCTTTGAATGTGTTTACTTAAATTCCATGAGTATGAATAGTATTGGAATTAGACTTGACTGGCATAGTTGGGCTGCAAGCCACAAGGCCAGCAGTTCAAAACTGCCAGCCACTCTGACCACTGGTGGAATTCAAGTACTTTAACAATCGGTTTGCTTCCCTTTTAAATATAAAAAATGATGTACCTATAGGCAGTGTATTCTTTTAAAAAAATATCATTTTTAAAAATCATTTTATTGGGGGTTCATACAATTTTTATCACAATCCATACATCCATCCATTGTGTCAGGAACATATGTACATTTGTTGCCATCATCATTCTCAAAACATTGCTTTCTACTTGAGCCCTTAATATCCGCTGCTCATTTTCCCCCTCCCTCCCCACTCCCCCCTACCTCATGAACCCTTCATCATTCTTAAATTATCATTGTTTTGTCATATATTACACTGTCCGATGTCTCCCCCCACCTTCTTCTCTGCTGTCCCCCTTTCAGTTTCCCCTTTCTACCCCACGTTCTCTCCACTCTCCAGGCATCGCCACTCTTACCACTGGTCCTGAAGGAGTCATCTGTCCTGGATTCCCTGTGTTTCCAGTTGCTCTCTGTACCTATGTACATACTTTGGTCCAGCCAGATTTGTAAGGTAGAATTGAGATCATGACAGTGTGTGTTGGGGGGGCGGAGAAATATTTAAGAACTAGAGGAAAGTTATATGTTTCATTGTTGCTACCTTGCACCCTGCCTGGTTCATCTCTTCCCCACAACCCTTCAGTAACGGGTGTCCGGTTGGCTACCATTGGGCTTTGAGTCTCCACTCTGCACTCACCCACATTTTCAATGATAAGATTTTTTTGTTCCTTGGTGCTTGTTACCTGATCCCTTCAACAGCTTGTGGTCACACAGGCTGGTGTGCTTCTTCCATGTGGGCTTTGTTACTTCTGAACTAGATGGCCACTTGTTTATCTTCGAGCTATATCTTTTGATAGCCGGGTACCATCAGCTTTCTTTACCACATTTGCTTATGCACACCTTTGTCTTCATTGATCGTGTCAGGAAGGTGGGCACCCATTGATACGATTTTGAGTTTTTTGATCTGACAACTGGTCTCTTCTGCACCTTGTGGTCAGACAGGTTGGTTTGCTTCTTCCATATGGGCTTTGATGCTTCTCAGCTAGATGGCCTCTTGTTTATCTTCAAGCCTTTAAGACCCCAGACGCTATATTTTTTGATAGCCGGGCACCATCAGCTTTCTAAACCACATTTGCTTATGCATGCATTTTTCTTCAGCAATCGTGTTGGGAAGGTGAGCATCCTGGAATGCCAGTTTAGTAGAACAAAGTGTTCTTGCATTGAGTAAGTACTTGAGTGGAGGCCCAATGTCCAACTGCTGCCTTAGTTCTAAACCTATAAATATCTGCACATAGATCTGTTTCCCTACACTCATATAAATATATTTACATATGTACATTCCAGTCTTTGGACCTCTATAAATACCCTTTGTCACCTAGTTCTTTCCTCTATTTCCTTTTACTTTCCTCTTGTCCCACTATCATGCTCAGCCTTCATTTGGGTTTCAGTAATTTCTCTAGGTGACCTTGCCCTTGCTGAATCCCTACTAGGCCTCTGAAACCCTGCGTTGCTGAGCACCACCTCCTTGCCCCTCCCCCCCCTCCCGTGTCCCCCAGGAACCATTGGTCCGTTGTTTTCTCCTCCAGACTATTCACCCAGTCTATCTTATCTAGATAGATCTGTAGAGATAATAATATGCACCAAAAATCAAGTCATTGCAAGATAGGTGATGAGTGAGAACACAGCTATGACAACAAAAAAGGAAACCAATTACCCATAGAAGAATAAATTAATTTAAAGAAAAAAATTTTAGAAAGAAAAACCTGTAAATAGATCAAGGTCTGATTTTTGATCTCCAGGTGTGTCCTTCATTCAGGCCAATGGGGTATCATGCTTTGGCCTTAGAGTCTGTCCTTTGTTCTGCTCCCACGGTTGCTGTGTCACACGCTTTTACTGATTTGCCTCAGTGTCACAGGGTCAGTCTGGGCCAGTCCCAGCCCTGAGTCTCCAGTGTTGTCCCCTTAGGGCCCTGGGCCATTACGGGATGGTATGTCTCATAGTGGAATCAGCGATATTGTCCACTTTGTCTATTGGCTGTTCAGCGCGGGGATATCGTCCTCCAGGTCTGATGGGCCAGGATATGCTCCACTCACTCTTCCTCCCCCTTCATTTGCTCCCATTTGTGCTGATCTGACATGTCCCTCTCCCCTAGCTGCAGCTTCAGTGCCGTCCTCTCAAGTAAATTCTTCTGGGGTGAGGGCAGTTGTCCATATAGCTAGTATGGGGACCGAGAAAAAAATCATTTTATTGGGGGCTCTAACAACTCATCACAGTGCGTACATCCATCCATTGTGCGTGAAGCACATTTGTACATTTGTTGCCATCATCATTCTCAAAACATTTGCTTTCTACTTTAGCCCTTGGTATCAGCTCCTCATTTTTACCCTCCCTCCCCAGTCCCCCTTCCTCATGAACACTCGATAATTTATAGATTATTATTACTTTGTCATATATTACACTGTCCGACATCTCCCTTCCACCACTTTTCTGTTGTCCATCCCCCATGGCAGGGGTTATATGTAGATCCTTGTAATCGATTCCCCTTCTGCCCCCCACCTTCCCTCTACCCTCCCGGTATCACCACTCTCACCACTGGTCCTAACGGCTTCATCTGTCCTGGATTCCCTGTGTTTCCAGTTGCTATCTGTACCAGTGTACATCCTCTGCTATAGCCAGATTTGTAAGGTAGAATTGGGATCATGATAGTTGGGGGGAAGAAGCAATTAAGAGTTAGAGGAAAGTTGTATGTTTCATCATTGCTACACTGCACTCTGACTGGCTCGTTTCTTCCCTAGGACCCTTCTGTAAGGGGATGTCCAGTTGCCTACAGATGGGCTATGGGTCCCCAATCTGCACTCCCCCTCATTCATAATAATTTTTTGATCTTTGATGCCTGATATTTGATCCCTTTGACACCTCATGATCACACAGGCTGGTGTGCTTCTTCCATGTGGGCTTTGTTGTGTTTTTCATATGGTTAGTGCTTAAATCTGGACAATAAAGGTACACAAAACTAGATTATCCTCAAAAAAAGTTAAACTCATTTGAGAAATTAAATAATACCTCACAAAATGAAACTATTATTTATGATATTCCCTTACTGCTTCTTGATCGGCATCCTTACTTGCAATAATCTTTTATCCAACATTATTGACTATATGACTTATCCTTAACCATCTTTTCACTGTAGGAGCAAGATCCCCTTCCTTTAGAGATACGCCAACTCGCTAATAGTCATTGTGTTTGCTACATATTAGAACCAGGCAACTTCTCTTCTCTGAGCATATTATGTTTACCTTTGAAAAACCCTTTTCTGTTTTGTTGATCTTACAGCAGTTGTTCTGAAAATATCTTTAGCTCTTTGGGCACATTCAGGAGTTGCATAATTCACTCATAAAGTTTCACGGGAATTTGTGGTGTAACACAAAGCTGCAACGCATGGCAGGTGTCACCTTCAGGTTTGGCATTTTTTCTTTGTACATTTTATGTTTGCTTACTGAAGTACAAACACAATGGGGGGAAATGTAGTATTTTATCAGAAGCATAACAAATTTTATGAAATTAATAAATATTACAAGCATAGTTCTGTCTAATTTTTTATACCCATTGACAGAATGAACATTACTGTGGGTTCTTAGGAATGTTTAGAACAGCAGTTCTCAACCTGTGGGTCGTGACTCTTTTGGTCCTTGAACAACCCTTTCACTGGGGTCGCCTAAGACCATCGTAAAACACATATTTCCGATGGTTTTAGGAACCAACACACCAATCCTCTCTCTGTCTCCAGGAGGGTCCGCCCACATACCAATACGCCCACTCCGAGTACCCAGGGTGAAGACTGTCACCCATGTTACTCCATGCTTCAAGACGAAGTGTCATTTATTTGTAATTAGAAAGAAATATTTCACAACATATAATACATATTGTTTTGTGATTAATCATTATGCTTTAATTATGTTCAATTTGTAATAATGAAAATACATCCTGCATGTCAGATCTCCACTATGATTCATAACTATCAAAATTAGTTATGAAGTAGCAATGAAAACAGTTTTATGGTTGGGGTACGCCACAACATGAGGAACTATATTAAAGGGTCGCGGCATTAGGTAGGTTGAGAACCACTGGTTTAGGAAGAGTAAGGAATGTAAATTTGTGGTCTCTACTTTGGGTGGCTGCCCACGCCTCACTTTAGAGAGAACCCTGGCTACAAGTGCCATTTTAACATCTGGTCATCGAACTCACCAAAATATTAGATATGGGTTCTGCTGAACTGCTGAATCCCACCGCTGACTCTGGGGTACAAAGCTGCCTTCTCCTCCCGTAGGATTTACAGTCTCAGAACTCACTGGGGGCAGTTCTGCCCTCTTCTATTGGGTCAGTTGTTGGCCATCGACTCGAATGCAGTAAGGTGTTTTGTTTTTTGGGGGTGGATCATCTGTTAAATTAAGTTGCTTATCTATCATGATTAACCTCAGGGCTCTGCCCCACTTCCTCCTCAGCCTCTGATACACTAAAGAACTGTAGTCTGCTTGCCTTACTTTTTACCTCTTAAAATAAGAGTTGTACTAGCAAAGTGGGAATATCAGATCAAACTTCTTTAGGAAGAAGAACAAGAAAAATAAGAAACGAAACTGTAAAATGCCTAAGCTTTTAAAAAATGTCAAACCTCAAATCATCTATTATTTTAAAATATAGCTTACGCTTATCAGCCTGTAATCCAAAAATAAGTAAAATTGTTTTAAAAAGTAAGTCTGATAAACATTAATATTCCAGAAAATCATGTTCTAGTTCAAGTTGGAATTATAGAAATATCATCTAATTAAAATCACTCTTTTAGGATTTGGCTCATGAAAATAATTTTTGTATGTATATTTGATTTATTTATTTAGGTTTCCACAATATAGTATTACAGATGATTAATATTTTATCATTTTGTTTTGTTGCATTACCTGGTGTTTTTTGCTTTGCAAAGTTCCTTCTAAAACAGACCATTCTTTTTTAAATTAAAAAAAATAATTTTAACACCAAATATACCATTTTAACCATTATCAAGTGTATAATCCAATGCCTTCAATCATATTCACAATCATGGAAATGGTTTCAGTGCAATGATGCACTCTCACGTTGTCGGTATTTAGTAGAATAGCCGCAGTACCACCATCTCTTGCCTCTCTGACTGTATTGATTCTATTCTAACCCTGAGATATTGGTCTTACTCAAAGGGTTAGGGAATCTGAAAATCCCAAAAGAAATTAGCTGAAGGAGGATGTTGCTTCTTTCTAGGGCTTGGTTTTTATTAAATCGGGAAAAGTTGGATTAGAAGCATCTCACTGAAATAGAGTTAATATAAGTCAAGTTCAGAAAATCTTCCTTTCTGAACTGAAGTCAGCTTATATAATTACAATGGGTACATAGTGCTCTCGAAGAATATCTGGTTTAGCATTTCTGAGTTTTTAATTTTGTAATCATACTGCTTAAAGTTAGAGGAGATATCATAGAAGAGCTGCTTAAAACTTAAGGTAGGCTCCAGCTATCCTCATACGATTGAACAGAAAGGAAAAGAGGACACCTGCTGAATATTGCAGGATGAGTAATAGAAATTACGTCATGGATTATGTAGTGGTTCACTATGTACAAGGCATTCTGCTGGTTAAAAACAGTGGAGAATAAAAAGTACCAAGAATTTTGCTTTGCAGCTTCTTTCCAATTCAGCGTAGAAGTTGTGACATTTTGAAGGTGACCCAAACTATGTTCAGTGTAATTGTGATATCCACAGAGGGGGGATATGTACAAGAGCTCAGTAGCATACCTGAAAGAGAAATGTTTCGGTCTCAGAAACAGAAAGATGAGCTGACATGTGAGAGTATTTTTCTCTGCTGCCTCCTTAGGTCACTTCTAAAGATCACCACAGAAATCTTCGGTGTTTTCGGCAATATGTACAAATGCAAAGTTGATTTCTAAGTATGGGGCCCACATAGGCTGTAGGGAAATGCATAGGGAAAACAATTCCAAATTAACTTCGATATACTGGCTGATTTCAAATTACTCTTTTTAAGGCAGAAGAGAGGGCCTTATTTTCTACAATAGAATATGAGGCCAGCCAAGGGAGGGCTATTTGTCATGTTTACTGAAGTATCCTGAGTGGTCGGGACAGTGTTCATTGCAGATCCTCAGTAAGGAATTTTTGAGTTAATTTTATAAATATGAGTCTTGATATTTTAAATTTATTGGTTTATAATTTTTTTAATGAACTACCAACTATAGTGTAATGATCATTTTAACCCATAATAAAGAGATTAGGGCATGAGGAAAGGAACCGTCATTGATGGTTCTTAGAATTTAAACCTGGGGATCTGGTAGATGGTATGTTTTTGATCGAAATAGGAATCATAAGAAAATAAATGCATTGAAGCGGGAAGATGATCAATTTGATTTGGGGAATGCTGAGTTTGAAGTGTCAAAGGGAACTCTCTAGCTAACTAAAGATGTGGCTGAGTGTCTAGGTCCAGGGAGTCTTTTACACAGTGGTGATGGTGAAAACCAGGGTGATACATGCAACTGCCGATAGGAATGATGACCATCAATTGTTACACGCAGACATCCCAGCCTACCGCATTTAATTGTCATAGCAACTTGATGACGTAGGTTCACTGTCCCATTTCCTGTTGAGAATACTGAAGTTTAACAAGATAATGCATCTTTCCCTAGCTCCCATAGCTGGGAAACAAGTGGTAGAGAGAGATTTTGAATGTAGTCCTGTTGCAACCGAATGTAATCAATCAGCTGGTGTCAGATGATGATATAGAAATATACAAGAAAATGAGAATTTTGAAAAGGCTACTTTATATGTGTTGTAGGAATCATTGATAACTTTTAGGAGAGCTCTAAACCGATTTCTGGTGCACAGGCAAAGGGCCAATTGCAAGCAGTTAAGGAATAAAATCAATGGAAATTAAAAAGAAAAATAACTATTGCGTTAACGCTATTTTCTCCTAAGAAGTTTTGTGATCCAGGGAGAGGAGCAAATAATACAGTCAGGCAAACTTGCAGGGCCAAGGGAGGTGGGCGCTGGGGGGAACCATGGCATTTTGGTCGTGTTTTGGTCTTGCGTGATTTTGGATATCATTTGCACAAGCATGTGTTTATTTGAACACATGCTTTTTGAGTATGTATTTTGTGCCAGATATATTAAAGAGCTGTAGTGGAGTACCAGGTAGACAAGGTTGCTGCTGTTGCGAAGCTTAGATTTTAATGGGAGGTAGTTCTGGATATTGAGAAAAACAGTAAAGAAAGAAACATCAACACTGATATATACTCTCTAAAGCAGTGGTTCTCAACCTGTGGGTCACGACCCCATTGGGGGTTGAACGACCTTTTCACAAGGGTTGCCCAATTCATAACAGTAGCAAAATTACAGTTATAAAGTAGCAACGCAAATAATGTTATGGTTGGGGGGGGGTCAGCACAAATAAACTATTAAAGGGTCATGGCATTAGGAAGGATGAGAACCACTGCTCTAAGGAATTTGGAGAATGTATTTTGGAGGAGTCCAAGTAGCAGCAGAAAGACTAGTAAGAATTGATCTTAAAAACCAGAAGGAAGAAGACGGATGGCAGAGATGTCAAAAAAGAAATGTCTGACAAAATCCCAAATTGGGTGGCGTGGTCTTTAGTAAAGCGCAGTACTTATTACTGCAAGGGGCCTTCAGAAAATTCCATTTTTCCACAAACTTTGTAAATACCCCTTGTACATTCAGTGGTAGACAGCTACATATGAATTGCTGTGTGTTCCTCATATTAACTTTCTAATTTAAATAATTTAGACTTACTTATGTTGACCCTTGTGTAAACTATTACTTAGTGCATTTACTGTCATGTACCATATATTTCCATTTGGCAACATCTGACTGCTAATATACCTGCAGTTCCAACTGTCGTAAAGCCTGTTCTATTAAAAATTCATGGTATATACATTGATTCTTATGAACAAATAGGGAATACTTTGTAATGTACATCAAGACTACTACTATTACAATTTATTATGTTAACGAGGTACGTTAGAGTATCTGAAGAGTTTCTTTAATTTTTTAAGTGTGTACTCTGTATAGAAGGGTACACTATGTAGCACACGCTAAGAAAAGCTAACATAGTAGGTGTGAACAGTACCTAACTTTTCCAACTTATTTACAAACTTGCCTTTAAAAGATACAGATGAATGGAACTCATCTGTAATCTGGAGTCTACTTGTATATCATGTTTGTACACGGTTCAAATTATATAGCATCCTATTTCACAGAATATATTAGGGATTTGAAGTGACACATGAATGTACATACACACACACACATATATACATATATCCATATTTTTTCCAGGTTGTAAGCTCTACAAATGGGGAATTAAACACAGATGACCCTACTGCAGGGCGCTCAAATGCCCCCATCACGGCTCCTACAGAAGTAGAAATGATGGACGAAACCAAGTACGTACTCATTTTGCTCATTTAAATAATAATTTTATAAAGCTCTGCATGCGTAAAGTTTAACAGTCATGTACAATTACTTTCAGAATTTTTTTTTCAAGAGTCAGTGCATGCAAAACAGTGTTTAGTCACTTAGGTTTAATCATTAGACTTATGCTAGTGCTACTTCAATGAATAAATCCGTAATAAAGACAGGTTTTTAAAGGACCTTATACACTTGTTTTTATTTAGAATGAACAGCATATTTTATTTTGAACTTTTGATTTTTAGGAGTGTTTATGCATGAAAGTTATTGCTGTATGGTATATGTTCATTTTTCTGTAAGCTTAAAAATAAACAATTATTTCATAGTATCCTGCATGCCTTATTAGTTTTTAATCAATTTTTTTTCTGAATGTAAATTATGATAAGCATGCTTGGAAAAGTTAAGCATGAAAAACAATGTGATCATTTCAATATGTTGGCCGTTTTCTGATGATCTCTCTCTCTTTTTTTTCCTTGTATTTTTCTTTTTGTGTGTGTGTGTAGCTGCCAGAAAGTGTTGAACATGTGGTGAGTTCTAAGTGCAGGCAGGCAGAAATAGCTCCGTCCTCTGTAATTTCAGAGATTTAGAACCATTCGTATTTTAAAAAACAAACCTCTCAACACAGTCATGGTAATTGGTTTTTTCAAAAGCATTTAATGTCATTCAGATAAGCTCTGAACAACACAGAACCATTGCTTGAGGAGCTCTTTTGCCTGCTGCAGCTTTGTTTGCTTCAAGTGACAGATTTGGGAGCACTTTTTCCTTGAATAGCTGCTACATCAACCTTGCTTGTGCTTGTGCATTGATTGTGTAACACAGAGGCTTTGTTTGCTATATTTAATAGAAAGGTAGGTTTTGGACTTGTTTTCTTTTTCTCTTTCTGAATACTCATGCTAGCTTGCCTCTCCCCTCTTTCCCCTCCCCCCTTTACTAACTGATTATCTTTGCTATTAAGTATACCTGGTTTATAGTGATACATATGATGATAAACTATGAAGTAATACTAATTTTAAAATCCTCATCTAAATAGTTAATCCTAATTTCAGGTATTACTAAAGTTTAATAGTCCTATTAGTAGAAATAGCAGTGAACCCAAATTATTAGTTAACACCTAATTTTGGTTGTAAAACTGTTTGAAAAGCTTCTATTTGTTCAGGACAATTTAGAGTCAGTCTTTCAAAAGTTGTTCAGATTAGAGTAAAGGTTTGAAATTGTTTACTCATGGCCACAGGTGAACCTTATATACTCTCTACAGTAATGCTCTTTACCCAGATACCACCTGAAGAACCTTGTGCAATAATTTCTTATTAACAAGCGATGATCAGTTTTGACAGTGGAATTTGACAGTGCCCCTCCTTTTCATGTCAGGTAAAACTAGCTGTAGAGAGTACGTTGTAAAGAATAAACCATAAAAATGGCTTATTATTGGTAAATTCTAGGTAATGTACTAAGCTCAGTTATATAAGTAGTGAATTTGGAAGTTATTAGTATAAAAATGATTGTAAAGCAGTAGAGATGGATGGAGATGGCCTAGATCGTGAGTATCATGAGTGAGGTGAAAGGGCCTAAGATTGAAACATGAAGATCTGCTGCACCGAGGAGAGTGGAGAAGTCAGCACAAAATATTAAGTGAATTCAGTCAGTCAGCAAATATCTATTGTGCTTTTACCAGAGAGAGAGAGAGAGAGAGAGAATGAGAGAGCACGAGAGCGAAGCTGCTGAGGCTGCACAGCCAACCACCACCAAGCACTTCATGGGATTTGGAGTCTTAGTTTGGAGGTTTTAGGTCATGGTTTCATGAGCGTCCCAGGTAATTGGCCTAGTCTCAGTTTCAGGGCTTCTGTTGGACCTTCTAGTTCCTAATACCCAGGGTTGTAAAGGCTCACAAGTGACCTCGCAAGATCTGCCAATTGACCCCTATTCGTCTGGAACAGCAGGCAGTAGGGGAAGAGGGAAAGTCAGAAATAAGAACAAAAAATTCAAATATTTGCCTAATTGCTTCCAGGAACAAATATATCCTTTGCCACAAGATCAGAATAACTGGCACAAAAATAAAAGAAAACAAAACAATAAAACTCACTGCCGTTGAGCCAGTTCTGTCTTGTAAGGCAGTCAAACTCCTCTGGCACATCGAGTAGAGGCCCCCATCCTTCTCCTGCGGAAGAGCTCTGTGCCTAACTCCGGTTCCACCGAGCTCCCAGCGACTATTTCTGAACATTAGATCCACGATTCAGTAGAAGAATCTTAATCAAGAGGAAGAAAAATATGAACAAAGTTGCAAATTTTTGTGGAGAACAAACTTTCTGGAGCCGCTGAGGAGAAATGAACCCCAGAAACAGTTGCTCTGATATAATAATCTTTAAACTTTGAACCTTAAAGTTAAAATATCCTGTGAGGTCTTAATTAAACCCAACAGCTTGACTTATTTAGGTAATAATGTTTAGTTAGAACATTTCAACAAAGGATATTTCAATATAATTTAACTTTTTGTTGATTCTTTTCAGTTTATTTAGATGCTTTAACCTTACCTTTTGTTTCTATAGTCAATATAGGTAAATTAAATGTCTGAACGTTTCTCGTTTGGCAAATTACTATTAAAATACTTTATTTTTCAGATCTGCTAGTTCTTAGTCATGAAGGATTTGATGTGCTGATGTAGCCTTTTGCTGTGTGTAGTAGTATTGCAGTTACCTGACAAAAATTTTTTTTAAAGCTTGAGAGATCATCAAAGTGAATTTTGAGATCTATGCACAAGACCCCAAATCATCCTTTTGCCCCAGACTTGATTCTGATTCCTATCAACCTTGACAGGCAGGCGGGACTGCTCCGTAGGTTTCTGAGGCCTTGCGGAAGCCCACACCCCAACCTTTCTCCTGTGGAGTGGATGGTGGTTCATCCCCTGACTTTTCAGTAGCAGCTGAGCACTTACCTACTGGATTTCCGGGACTCCTTCCTGTGCCCAATAATGGCACGCAGCATTTAAATGTTTATGAGCGTGTTGTGTCTTACGGCTTATGGTCATGTCTGACCATCTGTTTCAGCTATGTCCCTTTCAACACTTACTCGCCAGGCTGGTATGTGTTCGGAGCTCTGGTGATTCTGAAGGAAATCCAAGGCCCTTATATTTCATCAGGGAAAATAGCAAGCATATTAATGACTTCCATAGTAGTTCCCAACATTGGCTTCACATTTTTATTATCCAGAGAGTTTTTAAAACACACGAATGCTAATTAGATGCTCTGTGGAACCCTGGTTACCACTATTTCTAAACGCTTCCCCTTAGGAGCAGCCAGGATTGAGACTCAAAGGCATGTAGAAAGTATTATAGGAGAAGGCTAACATGGTTTAGACTGGGCTTCAGAAAATGCAGTCTGTGCTTACAGCTGACAGTAGTGTAGCGAAGTCTTCATGAATAAGGGTGCCTTTCACTAATTGTCAAGTGAGATTTGCAGGGACATAGGGGAGCTGGGCAGAGACAAAAGGGTGAGTAATCTTGTGGAGCAAGGAAGGGATGGGCGTGCTTGAGGAGCACTCAGGTGGGCATCAAGGGCAAGGATTGCATTAACAGGGTCTGAGATAGGCTAAGTGCCTAATCTTAAAAGGGCTCTGCAACCAGGTAAGGAATTCTGAAGCAAACTGGTTTTCAGTCAAGGAATTCTATATTTCTGAGTTTAGAAAAATTAATTTGGCCCCAGTTTATGAGGATTCTGTCACCCCTGGGACCCGTCCAATTATAGACAGTAGTTCAAAATATAAATGAAGCTTTCTTATGAGACTAGATAGTTTACCTTTTTGGTCAGTAGTCTCTAGTAATTAGAATAGTGTTTAAAAAATTTTAAGACAGTTGTAATTGATTAATTTAGGTCCTAAATTGGTACTTTGATGGTCTCTAGTGCAGTAACCTTGAGTCAACATGTCTTCTCAAGAGGTTAGCGAGGAAGAGAAAGGGATTAGAGCGCAGTTCAAAGCGATAACGACTGTGGAACTGTTTTTTGGGGAGACGGTGAGTTGATTTTTACCCACAAGAAGGAACACATGCAAAGCCAGAGGCATGACTGCCGTAGTGTGTTTTAGGAGTGGAGACTAGATTTTGGCTTTTTGTCCATCATATAAGCTACATAAAAAGGGTGCTTGATAAGATGGAGACAGCAAGGAGTGTACGAATATGTTAGAATCAAATTATGAAACATTGTAAGGATTTACCAGTGGAGAACCATTGGTTAGATTTCAGAGAAGAGCTTGGGCATGTTTTAGATCAATGAATGGGCTGGTTCGGGTGGTAGGAGAGAGAGAGAGAGAGAGAGAGAGAGAGAGAGAGAGAGAGAGAGAGAGAGAGAGAGAGAGAGAGAGAGAGAGCGAGAGCGCGCGCGAAGAGGGGAGAGGGGAGAGGGGAGAGGAGAGAGACATGTAGGTAGTCAGTTAAACCAGTGGACAACTCAACAATGGTGGAGACATTGAGAAGGTCTGAACAAGGTACATGTGTCACACATAGGTTATTGTCAGAGATGATCATGACTGTTAGCCTAGCAGATGCCAGTCATCCCCCCAAATTAATATCAGTGTGCTCATAACTTTAAGTGTGAGTAGTCCTGGTTGTATTGTGGTTACTTATAGGGCTGCTAAACGCAAGACCAGCAGTTCAAAACTACCAGGTGCTTAGAGGGAGAAAAATGATGAGGTTTTCTCCTCCTGTAAAGAGAAACCCTTAGGGGAAGTTCCACCCTGCCCTAGAGGGTCTCTGTGAGTATGGATCAACTCGATGGCAGTGAGATTAGTTAATCAATGCACTTATTTGGGGGTGGGGTAAGTAAGTATACTTGTGAAAGTCATTTTGAAGGCAGCTGGCTGGATGTATTCCTGGCACATAAAGCGATGCTGCCCTCTAGTGGTAAGCAGTTTAATAATATACCCACTTCACTTTTGCTAACACATTTCAAGGGTTTAGTTGGGCAAATTGCGGGTGGGGTGGTCGTGGTGGTGAACGTCTTCCTTAGATTAAATTTGAATTTTTAAAATTCTACCCTAAAAATAAATTTGAAAATCTAATTCAGAAGAAAATGCTTGCGATGGTTTTCTCTAGTGACTAGCACTTAGACCACTAAGAGTGGGTTCTCACGCTAAGTGGGAAGAACTCAACTCTCAGAACTCCATAGATGTTCACAGTAATAAAATGTTAATAGAGGCCTAGAAAAGCCTGCATTTGCTCATTGGAGCATATATTATGTTCCATTCCCCATTTCAGACACTTTGTATAACCATTAAGTCTCCCTTTAAGAATTTTTTAATAGTGTGTCCATTAGAATCTGAAAAGACAAAATCCTCGCATTTAGAAAGTATGTATGTTACTCATTTACTGTCACTGAGGTGATTCGCAACTCCTAGTGCCCTTATAGGACAGGGTGGGACTGCCGCTTCGGGTTCCTGAGACTGCAAATCTCTATGGAGATAGGCAGCGCATCTTTTGCCTGTGGGGGACTGGTGAGTTCTGTTGGTTATCAGCTTAGTATGTAGCCCACTTATGCCTTATGAACATTTTCCAAATCTGTAATTAAGTCTTCAGTTGAAAGGGTTTGAAATATCATTTTGGATCTCTCAGTGTGGAACTTGAATGATTCTCATCTTGGGTTTCATTTTGCCTTTCCATTTTAGAACATTTATAGAAATGAGACTTAAATAAGAACGTTTCAGCGGCTGAGAGCAAAAAAATAGGTCCCATTGAGTTTTCCAAACCCAAGGGGGGTGGGGGGGGGGGACTCACTGCATATGGATGGGGTCTTTCAGATTCATAGTTGAAGCATTCCTTTAGGCTCCTGATGAAGTAGTTCAGTTCTTTCTGGTGGCCACCTCAATGAGAGTAACACAAAGATTGGTACTTGTACATATTTCTAGTTGAATCTCTATCAGTTGGTATGGAAACATATTGATTATTCTCATTTTATGGCCTAGCCACTAAATGCTCTTTGAGAGTATCTAAAACAGTGGTTCTCAACCTTCCTCATGCCACGGCCTTTTAATACAGTTCCTCATGTTGTGGTGACCCCCAACCATAAAATTACTTTTGTTGCTACTTTATAGCTGTAATTTTGCTACTGTTATGAATTGGTCATTGGACCTCCAAAGGGGTTGTGACCACGGCTTGAGAACCGCTGCTCTGAAAGGAATGCAATCACGTTTTGGTTGGGAGTGCTCCATCAGAATAACCAAACAAAACTGGCTGAGTAAACTCTTCGCCTTTTAAACCCTATAGTAAAGAGAACTGCCCATGTGGTTTCCAAAGCTGTAAATCTTTATAGAAGTGAACGGCTTCATCTTTTCCCCACAGAGTAGCTGGTGGTCCAAGCTGCCGGCTTGTTGGTTTGTAGCCCGATGCTTAACCACTGCGCCTTTGGGCTCTTTGGAGCCCTGTAGTGGTTTTCTAATCAAGGCACGAGTCAAAAAGAATCTGGCATTATTTGGGGCAAAAGATAAAATGGTTGGAGAAATTTTGCAGTTTAACCGGATGGGGTGGATATCTGTTACTTGGTTCACAGAAAGGTATAAAACATGTGGCAGATATTTCATCTTCTATAACCTTTTACCTGACACAACACTTGAAGCTATTCGGTTTCTATTTTGCATGTCTTGGAAATGTTGAGTTCATATCCTTTGATGCTTATGAGTAAGTTACAGGAACAGCCTCGTAGGCCAAATTATACAGAGGCTTTTTATCGGCATCATTTTTTGAGAGTGCAATCACTGTATGTGTAAAGATCCCTTCCTTGGGTCGCTATGAGTCTGAATCGACTCCATGGCAGTGAGGTTTTTAAGTGATCACAAAATATGATTTATATATACACACGTGGAATTGTAATGGATAGCCAACCATGCTTTTATTAAACTCAAAGCCAGCCTCCCAAGAATTAGGATGACCATTTGAACATTCACTGTTTAAAAAAAATTTTTTTAAAAGAGCTTCCGCCTAAGTTGTAGGTCATATGGAATGCTCTGATAAATTGACTTTCCTACTTTATTTTGAGTGTGGAACGGGAGCAAAGCTACGCCTCTTATGAAACAATGCCAGGCTTTTAGGAGCTAGACATACATACATACATACATATATACATACATACATAGCTATATGTATTTGAGGGGCGGGTGAGTGAGCTGATGGGTGGGTCTGAAGTAACTTGTGGAGCATCTGCCAGCTTCAGCATTCTTGTACAGCAGCCACGACGCAGACATGTGATGGCTGGGAGAATTTTCTGAGAGAGACTACGTAGTTCTTTTCGACTCGCGTATCTAACTTTATTCACCTCAAAGTAAAAATTAGGACCATTTTCCCATGTAATTATACTGAATCGTCTAGTCTTTAAGTTACTGTTCTAAGTGTTATTTCCCATGGTTATCTTAAATAAAATAAAGTAATAGGCTTGAATAAATCCCCATTAAAAAGTTTTTAAGGGCCCCATAAAGTGTTTTTTCAGGGACCATTTGTATTATACTAAACACATTTTCTCTTCAAGTGTGTGATTATGGTTGGAACATGCTTGTGGAAGATTGCATTTTGAGTTTCCCGTTTTACTTTTGGAAGCTAAACGAATTCTTGTTGAAAACTAAACCCTCATTGCATTTGTAACAATGGCTTTGACAAGCGTAGTTAAGTAGAGGGGGGAAGGGAGAGAATCCCTAAGATGAAGTCTATCAACGGCTCCTCGGCTTATTGCGCCCTACATCACACGTGGTAGGTAGGCCTGGGAGGGTTCAGGACTCTCTAGCTCCTCAAGTAGTTGTGATACAAAGGTCTTTTAGGTTAGTGATGCCTTTTTTCATGCTGCCCAGAATTTCTTGCTATTCCTAAAAGGCACTTGATGAGACATAGGAATAACTCTGCCATAGTTTCACTAATATATATGCTTAGTAGGCATCTTAATAAACAATGTGCTTAATGGTTATCTTGCACTACTAGCCCGTTGCTATTTATGACAAGCTGGAGGAATGTGATAGATCCACCTCACTCAGTGGCCGGTCAGTCCTTCCGTAATAAAAGGAGCATTTCTCTCCCTCCCTAGGTGCTGCTGCTTTTTCAAACGGAGGAAAAGGAAAACTATTCAGCGCCACAAATGACTCTGGATACAGAACGATCATGGGGAGTTACTTACGTGTCCATCTGCTGTCTTGTGATTAAAATCATCTCTAGTGACCACCTCTATTTTCCAGGACTCGCTCTTAGAAACCTCATACCTTCATTTTGTGATTGTCTTACATTCTTTTTTTTCTAATTTAACTTTTATGGAAGCTTTAAAGTTTTGTTAAAAACATGAATGCTTTGTCCTTCAATGAAGAGAATGGACCGATGCGGTGGTATTGATGAATTCCAAGTCTCTAGAACATTTTTCAAAAGCTCTTCTGTTGTAGAAAGCAGTACACTATCTTAAATGTCAACCAGTTTTATACCTAATTTGGTTTATAAAAAATAAGTTCTATAAGAACATAAACTGGATTTTCTCCCCAGTGGGATAAAGCAACGGAGAAAACAGAGTTGCCCAAATGTGTAAAAGAAGCTGTTCCTTGAGAAGCTCATATTTTGTGTGACATCTGCATTGATTTCAGTATTCCTGATGGTCCTGCTATTCATGAGTCATATTGACATTCTCTGTGTGAGATCATGGTACAGTCACTGCCCAGAGGTACTGAGGACAAAGCCGTGTGGGTTCTGCAGATGGTAGTGGTAAAATGAATCACAAGGCATGCAGTAGATATGCAGTCTGCTGTGGATGCGCGCTCTGTGAAGCGTAGTGTTGCAGACGTGGCAAACACACCTAGTTTAAAAATGCAGAATATTTGTATGCTGTGACCTTATGCTTTCGAATAAGGAGTGTAAAGACAGCAAGAAGCAAACACACACTTGGAGAAGTGAGACATGTGGGAGAGCTTTTACAAATACACTAAGGAGAAGAAGCCGATGTGACTCATTGCATTGTAAGGAGGTGAGAGTCTCGGATGACCCTTTGGAAACTAGTTCCGAATGATTATGTTCTCCCTAAAGCAGAGAGTTCTGGATGCGCCATGCAGTGGTATTCTGTTGATTACTTACTTTGGTCTTTGATACAACAACAAAAACACCCCCCTCCCCCGCCCCCCCTCAGCAATAAAATCGGGTCACTGTTGCCCTCTGTGCACATGAGTCTCTTGTATTCAACTTTGCTGATTCTTTGGAATGTTCTTACTACTTAGCATCATTGTGATGATTTAAAACTATTTTGGAGAGGGTGGGTCAGGTGCTTTGCCTCCAGTCTTTTGAAGTGCCTGCATGTGAACAAAGTAAAGGTCCTATAAAGAATGGACACCCTTCCACTTCTCAGTATGCTTTGTTTTGAGCCACAAAAAACAGGGTGTACTTTTGTTACCTGAGACTAGGCAGGATTTTCCTGAAGGATTAAAACAAAATGACTGGCTGTGAGGATGATTATATTGTTCAAATATCATGCTCACCTTTCATTTATAAAACTGTCACTAATCCCTCCATTCAGTTTTTCTTTGGCTTTATGTGTATGCCTTCAGGCATGCTTATTTATTTTGCTGTCTCAAAATAACATTTGAAATGTGTATTGAAGTAAATAATTCCACATTTTGACTTCATTATTGCATTTACAGGAATTTAATTGTATTTTGTAATTTATTATTATTATTTTGTTTTCTTGTCTTAGCCAAAAGTTCAATGCTTTGTTTTTGATGATTAGATACCCGTATGAGTAGCACAGATCTGAACATTGTTTATCAGCGTTGTTATGAAGCCTATGGATAATCTTTCTTTTTTAACACTTGATTTTAAAGACTTAGGAAACCTGTACTGTGTACTGTGGTCCTCAGTGTCCATTCTCCCTATTTGTGTACTGTTAGGGTGTCTTCAATGACAGGAGCTACAGGCTGAGTTTTTATTTTTGTTTGCTTTGAGCAGGATAGATGGTTATTTTGGCCATTATAATGTGAACCACTTCTTTCTTTACAGTATTTGACCAAATTTCCGTGTCTTTGATGTATATAAATCCATGCAATATCTGTATTTCTTATCATAAGCCTATTTAGTTTTATTCCCAGTAGAGTTTTTTGGACTGTACAGTGTTTATATGATCTGAACTCCTTATACATAAGAAGGTGTGTATATTAATCCAATTATGGACTTAAAATATTTTAAAAAGTATAAATACCCTTATTTGCTGCAAAGACCAGTGTGTGTAGACATTTGCTTTTTAGCAATATTTCTTAAGTGCTCCATTTTAATGCCAAGGAGTAAGTCTTTGGGCCCCACAAACTGGTCAACGATAGGCAATGCAGGTCTGTTCAGGTTGAGCCAACAATGTTTCATTTATATGCTTCTTTCCCGTCAACACTAATGAAGTCGACATTGCCTGAGTGTCTGCATAACGAAGCACTTCCCTGTGTAAAAGTGTGTAACTGAAAAAGAAATAAAAAATAAAGGTAGTTTTTTTACACTTGCTTTTCCCCTTTTCCTCTAACCACGGGTAAAATAGTGCTACTCATTCATTTAAAATAGGAATGAAACCATGTACTCTCTTCACTCTGTTGGATTTGAGCAGCAGATCTTAACAAATAGGCTTTCGTTGTTTTACTGTTGCTTTGTTTCACTGAGTTAGAACCAGCAAGGATATAAGCTTGCCTTTTTTTTTAATCTCTGAACTATTTAATAACAGTTAATTAAGCTAATGGCTTCTGATAAACTTGGAAATAAACCAAATACTTTTCTATTTTTGGAAATGAAATACTATTAATAATACAGAAAGTAGCAGGGGTCCAATAATCCCAGTAACTCTTCAAAATCTAGTCCAGGGCAGTTTACACACATGCGGGGCAGTGTCTCCGTTCGACATTCTGCTAAGTACTTTGAAGTATTAAGCAAAATAGCATTAAAAGTTTTTTGTTTGTTAAAGGGAAGGCCCTGGGTATTGCAAATGGTTAATATTCTTGGATATTTACCAAACTGTTGGAAGTTTGAGTTCCCCCAGACGTGTCTTGGAAGAAATGTGTGGCTCTCTGCTTCCAGAAAAGCAGCCACTGACAATCTCATAGGGCATAGCTCTTAGTGTAACACATACAAGATGGCCATGGATCGCAGTTGACTTGATGGCGAATGTTGCTTACTTACTGAAGGATGCTACATACGGGTAAGATAAGGCAAAACAGTGCACACACTCAGCCTTGAACGCCTACAGTGGCCAAAGCAGAACCAAGATTTGCAGATGTTGAAAGCCTCTATCCGGACATAGCTGACATAAGATTGGAGTTCCAATATGATTATATATAGTTACATATGTCAGAACCCTCTGAATTGTAAGTGACAGAAACTTAGCCTGAATTAAGCAAGGAGATATAGAGAGATTCATTTAGCTGAAAATTCCAGTGCTAAAATTGACTTCAGGCATGTTGATCTTGGTGCTAAAGCAGGGTTTTCTCCATATTTCTATTTTGCTTTCATTCCCGGTGTTTTTATTCCCAGGTAGTCTTTCCATGTATGATGGTGAAGTGGCCACCCAGCAGTTTCAGACATAACTTAAACAAAGGGCTACCCCCCCAACCCCCACCCACGCTGTTCTCTAAATGGACAACAAACGCATGAAGAAGTGCTCACAATCAGTAGCACCTGGGAGATGTAAATCAAAGCAGTGATGAGATACCATCTTACCCTGACCAAGGTGGCCAAGTTAAAATAAATAAATAAAAATCAATGCTGGAGATGCTGCAGAGAGACTGGAGCCCTTAAGCACTGCTGGTAGAACTGTAAGTGTGTAAAACCACGCTGGAAAGCAATGGCGCGTGACCTCAACTGAGAATAGAAATACAGTACGACCCAGCAGTCCCTCTGCTCTAAAGAATTGAGAGTCATGACATGAACAGACATGCACACCCGTGTTTGTTGCAGCACTGTTCACAATAGCAAGAAGACAAGGTAAATGCTCATCGGTAGAAAAATGAATGAAGAAACTGGTACATACAATGGAATACCATGCGTTGCTGAAAATCAAAGGCAAGCATTTCACAGCTTGGATGGACCTGAAGAATATTACATACTGAGTGAAATTAGACAATCACAACAGGACAAATATTGTATGTATTGAACGAAAACCAAGACTTGTCATACCGACAGGAAACATACTTTGGAAATTATTCAGAGGAAGCGGGTGGGGGGTGGGGGGAGAAGAAAGATGAAGCAATGGGCGAGACTGTTGACAGTGTTCACTTGGGTGAAATGGAAGATTGGTCAACAGGAGAAAAAGCAAGGAATCTGATTAGTTCTTAGACTGTGGGATACATAGTGTGAGAGAGGAAGAGAAAGCTGGAAATGGGGGAGTAGGCTAAGAAAGTTTAAGAACCTAAACAGAAGAGACCACCTGGGCCTCACAGCAATTTAAAAATTATTCGAGAGCCATAAATAGATTTTTGCAAAGAAACAAAATGACCACTATCCCAAGATGAAGCTGATGGTTTTATTTTCATTGTCAATTTTACTTCGGAGCCGCATGTGGCTCACTGGCCCCAGTTTGCTGACCCGTGCTGGCTGGCCCCTGCTCTAGACCAAGGGTTAGCAAACTTTTTCTGAAAAAGCTTGAAAAGATGAAAAAAATCTGTAATCTACATGCAAAAAGAGGTAGACCTCTACAAATGTTTCATTGAACTAAAAAGCATGCTGATAATTGAATTAAAAACAAAACAAACTGCCATTGAGTCATTGTGGACTCAGTGGCCCCGTGGGCGGGGTAAAACTGCCCGTGTGAGTTTCCAAGACTGCCTCCTTGAGTAGGAAGCCCACTCTGCCTTGGAGCAGCTGGGGTTTTCCCCAAGGCTGGCTGAGGATCAGCCCAGTGCATAACCGCTACTACCCGTGGACTCCGGAGTTGGATGCAGTCATTAATCATACCGGTGTCTTCATAAGAGAAGGGCACCTGACGGTGCTGGTGTGTGGTGAGTGCCGTCGATTCCCCTCCGGTGCACAGCTACCGTAGGAACAACCGAGAGAAACACTGCCTGGGCCTGCGCCTGCGCCACCCTCAGTCCTTTCCATTACTCGTGGAGCCACCATGCCGATCCATCTTCCTGAGGGCCTTCCTCCTTTCACCGCCCTCTCCTGTACACACATGACGTCCTCCAGGGACTGGTTTCTCCTGGCTTTATGTCCAAGGATGTAAGATGAAGTCTTGCCACCCTTGCTTCCAAAGCACATTCTGGCTATACTTTCCAAGGCAGATGTTACTCTTCTGGCAGTCCATAGTACGTTCCTTACACTGCCCCAGCACCATAATTCAAATGCATCGATTCCTCTCCAGTATTCCTTATTCAGTGTTCAACTATCGTATGTATGTGAGGCCATTGAAAATACCTTGGCTTGAGTCATTTGCACTCAGTCCTTAAAGTAATATCCTTGCTTTTCAAACTTTAAAGAAGTCCTATGCAGCATATTTACCTAATGCAATGGGTTTTTGACCTCTTGACTGCTGCTTCCATAAGTCTTGATTGTGGATCTAAGCAAGGCAATCGTTTCACCATATATCAACCAGCATGCTCCTTAGGAGCAAAGCCGACAAGACTCAGTTTCTCATACATTGGACATGTCAGAAGAGACCAGTCCTTGACGAAGGACATCAGATTTGGTAAGGGACAACGGTAGCAAAAGAGACTCCTGAAAAGATGTAATGACACAGTGGCGGCAACAATGGCATCAAACGCAAGGGACAAATGTGAGGATGACCCGGGACCGCACTAAAATCAATGTGCTTATGACTTTGTTTTAATTTGTTAGTATGAAAGTGTATAAATCAACTTGACATTACTTGTGATTTAAGCAATATTAACTCTTATTAACATTACTTAGTATCAAGAAATTACTTAATTTCAGGGCAAGATTCACATGTAAGTGCTGTTCTATTTTGGGGGGGTGGTTATTTTTGCTTTTAATTTTAGGTTGAATTAATGCATTTTCAAGTTTTCAATAAAATATAATTTCTAAAGCATTTGTGTCAGCATTTAGACTGAGGGTGATTCTCTTTTTCAGAAGAATAAACTACTAGTAGTAAGATTTGAAACTGCTGTGTATTTGAACAATTCTATTTCTGATAACATTTAATGAAACTGACAGTTATTTAAACTATGAGTTCACAAAATTCACCATTAGTTTAATGAGACCTGACAGATTAAGACATTTTCTTTAAAATGCTTGTTGTGTATAACTATTGGCTTTACGCATCTTAAATTTTCACATTTTAAAATTTAGCCTTTTCCTGCTTCACATATTTTTATCATCCTCAATTGCAGCACCGCTTACCTGATTCTACCTCAGGTAGTACTGAATTAGTGTTTTCTTAATATCTTTGAAAACAATCCCACATGTAGTTCAAGCAGACTATTCATAAACGCTAATTTTCCAGTCAGTTTAAATTCAGCATTGACTCAAAGAACAATTGAGTAGTATTGTTACTCTTTGTGGGGTCATCACAAACTAACTTATATTTGCCTTGATTTTTAATTAACTTTAATCCACCCCAGTGTCTTTAACTTTTCTAGCAACTGTCTTTGCTGAAATGTGAATAGTCTTAAATGTATTTCCTTTAGAAACATTTTCTGGCTGCTGCAATTAACACACAATTTAATTAGCTGTTAACTTACCATCTGTAAATAACTTTCCTTGCTTGGCTAACAAATGAGCAACTCAGAAGGTTACTTTTGTTGCACATTAAAAAACATTTTTTTTACTTTGGTCAATAAATAGCTATCATTTTTGTCATTGTTCTCAACACCACGTTTTACCATTTTCGCAATCAGCACAATTTTATATGTAACAACACTTCTGATGCAGTGCATATGCTTTTGCTCTGAGACAAGGATAAACAAACAACAAACAAAATAAGCAAAAAAACAAACTCCCTGTCATTGAGCTGATTCTGTCTCATAGCGACCCTATAGGACAGGGTAGAATTGCCTCTCTGGGTTACCAAAACTAATTTTTTTCTTAAAAACTCATTGATTTGTTATTGACACATACATTATTACCACAGTTCAATCATGTCCAGCAGAATTTTACAATTGCTAACACAACCAGCTTCCAAACTTCCCTTTTCCACATGGACTCTGACATCATCTGCCCTTTTCCCTGCTACCACCACTGTGCCCCTCCCCCCAAGCCCTGCTTCTACCTGCTATCTCTATGGGTTCATCAATGCCAGGTTTCATATACTGGAGAAAACAGAAAAACACAACTTCCATAGGGAGACCCGCAAGACCTAACACCCCTGAGACTAATTGTTAACGAGAATAAAATTTAGAAACCTCATTTCTCTCCCAAGGAATGACTGGTGGTTTTAAACTCTGACCTTCGCAGTTAACAGCACAACTCGTCACCGCTTTCTTAAATCTGTCTTCTTATATCGAAACCAAATTTTAAAAATATAAAATAACCACCCACACACCCACCCCCCCAAAAAAGAAGAGAGACATGAAAGGATAGTGATGTGTTAACGTAGAAGAGGTGAAGAAAAAGCCAAGGAGGTGCCGTCTGCCTTCCCAACAGATGAGTTTGAATGGAATCATGGGCTTGACAATTGTGTGAAGTGTAACGTAAAGTACTTTGAAGGTGATAAGGTTTTATAAAAATTTTTAAATGCATAGCTTTGGGAAAAAATTGTTTTTTTGTATCCCCTCGTATATGTATGTAAACAAATATATGTGTATATATACATATATATATACAAATGCAACAAGGAAGCAAAAAGTATTAAAAATGAAAATTGAATCTTAATTCCAGCTTATATCATATTTAATGACAATAAGTTAAAGATCATTAATTCTATATTTTTATAGACAAAAATGATTAGGAGAGAGAGCAAAGCTCTGTGACAAGACATTGTAATCTTAAGGTTGGGATCAGTGCATTGAACCACGAGCAGGAACTGGGTGTGTTCTCTATGATAATCTTTCACCACCACCTGAATATTGTAGACCTTGGATGCTTTGCTAACACCCAGGTAAAGTCTATGACCATTCTTTCATCACCACACTGATTGCCTTAGACAAGACTTTTTTACCGAATCCATGCTTACTCATCAAGATCACCATTTTTATTTCTAATATTTATGAATCACCTTCTAAGTAAGTAATTTAGGCCAACCTCATAAGGATGCAACCATAAATTTACCTCCCTGTAATTGTAGCATCTACCTTTATATAAAAAACAAAAACAGGTGCCATTTTTCATATTCCTTTGCTATGAACACTGATATTTCAGTGTGTGTGTGTGTGAGAGAGAGAGAATCCTTTTTAGCCTTTTGGCATAATTTTGTGTGGATTATAAGTTACTTGCTTTACCAATATATTTTACAGGTATATTAATGATGTACATTATATTGGGCAAACATCACAACAATTTATCGGGCTCATTTTTTATTGTAGAACTGGATGACACTTGAGTTCATCTCAGTAGGTCTCAGAGCATGCACTGCTCAGGTTCTCTCAGACACCTGTCATAATTGTCTCTATCAATTAGGTCTGGTCATTTCTGTATTCCAAAGAAGTATCCTAAATTTTTGCCGCCTTTGCTTTCTGGAAGGTAAGATCTTTGACCTACAAGGCATTGTCGATTTGTCGATGTTCTGGGGTGGTTTTTTTTTTTTTAACAATAAAGATTAGACAGCTATAGCTATTACCACTTAACTCTATTATCACTATCACCACCCAACTCTACCTTTCCCAGTTGACTGTTCTCATTCATGCATCCCACAATTATGATTACAATTATTCTTATTCATGCATTCCACAATTATTTTTTTAATTGTGCTAGGCATAACTGTGTGCCTAAATCTTATTTTCTGTATCTGGACTCTCATTCAACTAGATGTCCGTAGTAGTTTACCTTTTCCTCTCTGCCTAAATATTTCCTCACAGTGCATTTTACTTAGTCGATGTTGTAACGCGCCATCCCATCGGGGCTAACATAGCGGCCCCATGTACAGCTGAGCAAACCCGGCCCGCTCCTGTGCCATCTCCACATTGTTAAGTTTGAGTCGGTGGTTGCAGCCACGGTGTCCATCCATCTCATTCAGGGTCTTCCTCTTTGTCCTGGAGGTTGTGCCTCACACGTACAACTTTCTCTTGCAGGCGACTAGGAAAATCAACATTTTCCATTACATGTCAAACTCGCTTTTATTGTTAACAAGTTCACAACTCTTTCCAAGTTTAAACGTTTTTAATTAGTTCAGATTCATGATATGGGCATGAGATTACCAAATTTAATGGGTGAACAATGTATGAGACAATGAAACTCTTTTGGGAGCTCTTTTTGCAGTATGCACTTGCCCATTCTATATGGAAACAAATGAAAAGTCAGGTATTAGCAAGCACATGCTGACCATGAAGAAAGGACTCAATAAAAAGTCAAACCTTGAGTTGAAAAATTGAAAGATTTTATTGGCACAATATTAAATATTGAATTTGATGCAGGAAGTATCAAAAGAAGATGGAAGGAATACAGAGTTACTGTACCAAAAAGAACAAGTTGAAATTGAATCATTTCAAGAGGTTGTATATGATCCAGAACAAATTGTCCTTGAAAGAAGCCCATGCTATACTAGAGCCACTAGCAAAAAACAGCGGTCCGGGAATTGAATAAATACCAATTGAAACGTTTCAACAGCTGATGAAGCACTATAAGCATTCATCCACCTAGGCCGACTGGAAGAGATCCATATTTGTACCCATCCCAAAAGATGGGTACACCAACAATGCAGATATTATCAAACAATGTCATTAATATCACATGCAAATACAATTTTCCTGAAGATCAGTCAATAACAGTTGCAGCAATACATCAAACAAGGAGCTGCCAGAGGTTTAAGCTGTTTTCAGAAGAAGACACGGAACAAGGGTTGTCATTGCTTTTGTCAGGTGGATCTTGACTGAAAGCAGAGAAAACCAGAAAGATGATTGTGTGTGTTCCCTTGACTGTACAATGGCATTGACTGTGTGAATCAAAGCAAACTGGATAACAGGGATTCCAGAACACTTTGTTGTGTTCATGTGAAACCTGTACATTGAATCAATGGGCAGTAATTTGAACAGAGCCAGGTAATACTGCATGATTTAAAGGCAGGAAAGGTGTACATCAGGGTTGTATCCTTTCACTATACTTATTCACTCTATGCTAAGCAAATGATCTGGGAAACTGGACTATATGAAGATGTATCTGGATTGGAGGAAGACTTCTAAAGGCCTCGCAACATGCAGATGATGCATTCCTACTTGCTGAAAATAAAGACTCGAAGCACTTAACTGATGAAGAGCAACACTGTAGGATTCTATATGATTTACAACTCAGTGTGTAATGCCAAAACAGAAAACCCCAAACTCATTGCCATCAAATGATTCTGAAAACGAAAATCTCTCCAACAAGACTCAGATAATATCACAGTAAATGGAGAAAAAATTGAAGTAGTCTAGGATTTTATCTTGCTGGGATACACTATCAAAGCACATGGAAGCACCAGTCAAGCACCAAGTATTACATTGAGTAAATCTACTGAACTCACTGCCGTTTCATCAATTCCAACCCCTAGTGACCCTATATGACAAAATAGAGCTTCCCCAACAAGTTCCCCAACAAGACTGTAAATCTTTTCAGAGTAAAACTCTCATCTTTTTCCTTTGGGGACATCTGGTGGTTTCAAACTGCTGACCTTGCAATTACCAACCCCATACATGTCCCACTGTGCCACCAAGGAACTTAATCTGCTCAAGACCTTTTTAAAGTATTGAAGAGCGCATACGTCATTTTGAGGACTAAGGTGTGCCTGAGTCCTGGTGTTTTCTTTCTAAAATTATCTTTCTTACAGTAAATTAGGTTGGTGTTGACATTTCTGATCATCAATTTTGTATTGACTAACTACAACTACTTATCAAAATGCCCAGGAGCTTTCCCTGCCCTGCTCTGCCCCTTTGGTTTATCTTTCCTTTTTTCAGAGAATAGTGTCTTCCCCTTCACCCAAGTGGACACCCAACTTACTATTAGTTCATTGTCCTTCCTTTTCCCTCCCTGAACATGTCCCACCTGCTTAGACCTCATAGTCTGTTTCCTTTGGTGTGGAAAATTGTGTCTTGATTTTTTTCTTTATAGCAGTGGTCTCATACAATATTTTGTGATTGACTAATTTCATTCAGCGTTATGTTCTTCTAAACCATAATTTTGTCTGTATTTTATGATTCATGGCATTTGATTATGTGTATATCCCAAAGTTTCTTTATCCATTCTTCAGGCGGTTTCCACCTTCTGGCTATGGTAACCAGCACTGTCATAAAAATGGGTGTGCACGTGCCTGCTGATGTTACAGCCCTTGCTTCTTTGGGCATACACAGAGCAAAGGGCTTGCTGGGTCACGGGGGCTTTCTCTTTGAAGTTGTTTGAGGTAGTGCCCTATCACTTCCCACAGCTGATGCACATGTTTAGTCGCACCAGCCATATTTGAGAGTTCCGGTTTCTCAGCACCTCCGCAGCATTGCTATTTTCCATTTGATGGTGGTTGTCTTTTAAACCTTGCCAGTCTAAGGTAGAATCTCATCGTTGTTTTGATTTGCATCTCTCAGATGGCTAACGATCATGAGCGTTTCCTCATGTTGACGTCTTTGGTAAACTACATGTTCATGTCCTTAACTTGGGCTGTGCATCGCTCCCGAGTTGCCGTGGAATCGTTTTCTATGGATTTTTGAGATAGTCCTTTGTTTGAAGTGTCATTGTCGATTTTTTTGGGTCAGTCTGCGAGTTCTTTTCACTAATTTGATGAAGCCGTTTGATGCACAATAAGTGTTTTATTTGTACTAGATCCCAGTCATCTATTGTCTTCTGCTCTTGATGGTTTTTCATTATGTTTGGTGGTATGCTTATGCCACGCATTAGCATATTTAGCCTTGCCCCTGTTTTCTCATAGCTCTACGATTACATTTCGGCCTGCAGTCGAACTGGAATTTGTTTTTGTACATACGACGAGGTCTGCGTCCTGTTTCACTCTTCTGCAAATGGAAATCCAATTTTTCCAGCTCTTGTTGAAGAGACTGTCACTTGCTCATTTAAGGTTTCTTTGGCCTTTTGTAGAAGGTAAATTGTCTAGGGGGTGGATTTATTTTTGGCTTCTCTTGTCTGCTCTTTTGGTCTACGTATTTAGCATTGTACCAGTACGAGCAAGCCATGGTGTTTTCAGTCACCTCATATGCATAAGAAAATGGGGTGAATAAGGGAGACCTAAGAAGAATTACCACCATCTGTCGGTCACTTTGTCACACTGTGGTGACTCCTGTGTTGCTGTGCTGCTGGAAGCTGTGTCACGGGTATTTCAAATGCCAGTGAGGTCCCCCAAATTGAACAGGTTTCAGTGAAGATTCTCGATGAATGGGCTATGAAGAAGGTCTCAGCAGCCCATTTTGGAGAAAGTAGCTGCTGAACACCTTGTGCATAGCCTGGAAACATTGTTAAGAACCTAAGGCCTCATGAATGGAAGCAGAAGGGTGCTAGAAACAGTGTCAGAGAATGGGCCCCTGGGATGAACGGCACTCAAACTGTGATTGAGGAGGAGCAGTCAATACATTGGACGATGCATTGTCTTCAGGAAATCTGCTTCACAAGACCTCTTTCGAGGGATGAAAATCAGGGAGGTTGCTTTGAAGACTAAAGTGTGCCTTACCCAAGACATGGTATTTTCAATTGCCTTATGTATATTTGAAAGTTGGATTTTGAGTAAGAAAGACCAAAGAAGAACAAATGCATTTGAATTATAGTGCTGGGGGAGAATATTACAATATCATGGGCTGCCAAAAGGACAAACAAATCTGTGTTGGAAGAAGTACAGTCAGAGTGCGCCTTAGAGGCAAGGATGGTGAGAGTTCGTCTTACATACTTTGGACTTGCTTTCAGGAGCAATTAGTCCCTGGAGAAGGACATCATGCTTGATAAGCTACAGGGCAGCAAAAAAGAGGAAGACTTTTGACAAGATGGATTGACTGTGGTTGCAATGATGTGTGTGTTTGTGTGTGTGTGTATGTGTGTGTGTGTGTAAGTTTAAAACAATTGGTGTGGAAGTATGTTAGCCCAGGTTGACTAGAGAAATAAATCCATTGACACTCATCTATGTGTGAGAAAGAGCTTTATATTAAGAAGTAATTGTATATCAAGGAAATATCCCAGCCTAGTCCAACTCAAGGCCATAAGTCCAATACTAATCAATAATTTCTTCAGACTCACACAGCCACATGCAATGATGTAGAATGCAGGAGAATCACAGGCCAGTGGGTGCAAAGTCGTGTGGATCCAATGTCAGTGGCTCTGGGAGAAATCAAGTTCAATCAGCAGGAAGGTGAAGGCAGAGAGAGAAGGGGAGGCTCCCAGGGCCCTCCTTACGAAAAGACCACACCCACAAGGAGGCACCATCAGGCCGTGAGCTGATTGACAGCCTAAACTCCACCCCTACACTTACTACCACAGGAAGGAAGCCTAGACTTGAGCCTCCTCCTCTCTCTACTTCTAAGGGTTGTGTGACATTCCTGAGTTCATCTTCAGTAAGTTCAACTATAGGGACGTCAACGTTTAGTTGCATTTATCCAGAATGCTTTCTATTGAATTCTAGTTGCAGTTTTCCAGATTGTGTTCTATCAGACCTGTCTGTCTTTGCCATCCCTGATTTCTATTTTCTGTCCCCAAAGTGAATGAGCACTAGCACCTTGGGACGATATGCACATGGTCTCTCCAGGAGTAGTCTTGTAGCTCCTGCAGAATGATTCTGACATTAACTTCTGACCAGTCTAGAAGCTAATCTGATAGATTGACTGGTTTGACTTGAGCTGACTAGAAGTCAGTGTAGCAATTACTTTGTGAAGCTTATGGCTATGAGCCTTCCAAGTTCAGGGCACGAGAGCCCCTTGATGCACTTGGACCCGTGCACGACTCCCTCAGTCTGTTCCCTGCAAAATGACCGAGACAGGGATACCAAGGCAGACCTATGTATATGGGAGACGGATTCCCAAAGACTTTGATGAATTTTTGTTAGATTGTACAGCCATTCAGCCTGTTTTCACTCAACCTTTTCTTTGTTTCTCTTCTGTTGGGTCACACTGTGCATCCTAGCTTGACAGCTCTCCCAGCCTTCTGCTTCCCTCCTGTTTCCTTTCAACAGATATTTTCTCTAATATTTAATCCTATTTTGTGTTCTGCCGTTTACAGGAGTCAGGGAAACACAGTGATGCACAATGAAATTCAAAAGATAAGCTCTATGCTCTTAAAATTAAAGTTGATTTGGAAAAATGCCACATGTATGAAAACAATTACCAACTGGAAAAGTAACATAGGATGGCTGGCAGTGCCAATAGGGTAATAGAAATTTTTTCATAGAAAAAGATCTTTTCTAGGAAGATTCCTTTGATAGCCTGGTGGAAAGAAAGCAACCTAGCATAGTGTAATAACAAAACTCCTAACCGCTAATAGGGTACAACAAATAAGATGTGAATGCCATAAATCCCCTCATCTGGGAAGAGGTCTCAGGAGTTTGTCTCCATTCATTTATTCTATCACCAGTCATTCATTCACTCTTCATTTCACCTTCAAGTACTGAGAAATTACTATCTGCCAAGCAATGGTTACTGGAGACAAATTAAGTCAAACTCTTCTTTAAGGAAACAAAGTCTTTAGGACCTTTGAATGTGTGAGTATCGTCATATGATAATTGTACCCCAAAATGTCAATTGGTAAGTGCTGTTTCTAAGGATAGAATTGTTAAGAAATATTCTCATTTTAATAAACATATCTCACTGAATAATACAGATCATGTTTTATATGGAGTGGATTGAGAAGTGGAAATCCGTCCCACAGTTGCTCCATCGCTGCAATATGAGAAGATAAAGTGCATGCGACTCTCCCAATATTGAGAGAGATTATCTAGGGCCTTCTAACATTGATGTCATGACTCTTATTTTGAAGAACCTATTTTGGCACAAGGCTTCTGAGGAACAGACTTTTGGGAACACTGCACTAAATTTATTGTTTTCCTGACTCTTCTCAACTGTCCTGGTACTCACTGTTTTGGTTCCTTACTCACGCCTCCCTCCTTGGACCTGGGCCAACAATTGCCAATCTTCTGCCCTTCAATCTTTTAGGGTATGAGTCAGTCTGTAATCCAAACCACCACTTGGCCTTTCAAAGACTCATCCCCAGCTACTCTCCTCTAGGTCTAAACTGTGGGGGTAAAAACATAGCGTTGACTTTATTTGAAATATAATTTGTATATGTGTGTATGTGAACACTTTAAGATAAATCCGAATAGATAAATAGGAATGCAAACTCTTTGAAATTGTATGGTGTAATATTTTAAGGGGAGTATTGGTTAAAATTCTTCTAACAAGGACCAAAAATTATTAATGTGTTATTTTTATAAACTAATGAGTGAAATGTACAGAATACCAAAGGATAGGTTTGGTCAGAAGGGTTCTTAACAAGGACACATTTATTTTCTAATTGAGATCATTAGCTATTACCAGCACGAGTTTCAAAATAGTATAGTGTTTGTCAGGGAGTCCCTGGGTGATAGGGATTGTTAACAGAAAGTCTGGAGGTTCAAGTTCACTGATAAGTGTATAGGAAGGAAGGTCCCATGATCTACTTCTGAAAAATCTGTACAGAAAACTTTCTGGAGCACAGGTCTGCTCTGATACACATGGGTTTACGGTGAATGCTATGACAACTGGTAAAGGCATAAATAAAACTAATGGCTAGCTAATTTCACCATTATCAATGATATTTATCATCTATTGTCTTTGAGGAGAAAGTACTTTGGGATATTTATTTATAACTTTGGATATATGAAGGGGTACACCCCCAAAAATGGATGTTCATTTTTTTAATGTGATGGGGATAGTGCATTTGGAGTTTGTTCACCCAGGTCAGACTTTTAATCAAGCTACCTATATAAAGGTTCTGAAAAGATAGCTTAACAGTATGTGACCAAAAAGGCCTGATTTGTGGCAGATGGGGGACTGCTTTTGCCACCATGACAATATACCTTCTCACTTAACCATCTCAGTGTACCAGTTTTTGGCAAAAACAGCCTGCCTTTCTTGCCCCATGCACCTTACTCACCAGACCTCGCTCCCTGCAACTTCTTGTTTCCCAGAATGCCAAGGGACATGAAAGGACAGCAATATGGTGATGTAGAAGAGATGAAGAAAAAACAAGAGGTGCTGTCAGCCGTCCAAACAGATGAGATTGACAAATGGAATCACAGATTTGGCACATGTATTAAGTGTATTGGAGAGTACTTTGAAGGTGACAAGGTTGTTTTGTAAAAATATTTTTAAATACATAGTTGTGAAAAGCTAACTCGTTGTTTGTACCTCCTCGTATATTTATTGTATTTGCCCCTCTTTTCAAAATGTATGTATTAGTATCGATTTTTAGAACTCTTCCGAGTGAATTGGGGCTCTGGTGGCACTTTCAGGTAGTGTTGGAATGCCATCTTCAAGGTCTGTGGTTCAAATCCAGCAGCTGCCTCACTGGGGAAAGACAGGCTCTATGCTCCTGTACAAATGTGAAAGCTCATAGAGTCACTACGCATGTCAGTTAACTCAAGCGCAGCGGATTTTTAAGTTTGCATAATTAATCAATACCCAATTTAGTGAAGGTAGTAATCTTTGTTGATCTTAATAAAAAATAGGAAGCCAGCTTGTGCACCAAGGAAAATTGATTCAGGACTTCTCAGGATTCAGTCTCATTGACTAAAAATGGCAGTACTTGCTTGTTATTTTGGAAAGGACATAGGCAAACAATTTCCTTAGAGAATATAATCTTGCTAGTTATAAAAGTAGAGAGCTTTCCTAGGACAAAGTTTTGTAACTATTATAAAGGTAATAGATGCTAGGAAAATAAACGGCTTCTACCATGTAATATACTTAAGAGTATCTTACACAAGTATTGTGTTTTTACTTTTGGTACATGTTTTTGTTCTTGTAGATGATCAATTCTTCCTATATTGCATTTGTTTAGTACATGTGGCAAACAAATATTCTGAATTGAAGCAATTTTTGACAATGGTGTAACAAGAATTTGGATACAAAAACTCCTGTGTAATTAGAATGGGAATAATGATGGCTGGTTTCAGGATAAAACTTTATTATATGTGTTTAAGCAAGCTGATGTTGCCATTGAGTCAATTTTAACTCACAGCCATATTCGATTGCAGAGGCAAACTGGTCCACAGTGTTCCGAGGCGGTAATCTTCACATAAGCAGACTGGCACAGCCTCTCCCACACACTGACTGCGGGGCTTCAATCCCCGACCTTTGGGTTAGCAGCAAGGACATGAGTGGTCCAGAGTGACATTCTAAAGGAAACAGTATACATAAAGAAGGACACTCGATTTAGCCTTGCTTCAGTTACTTAGAGAATAAATCTTCCACTTCCTTGACTTAATAATAACAAACCGGCTCTTGAAATTAAGTCTACTTCCTCCTTTCTGCAGGACTCTTCAGGCTTCTGTGGATGTTGCCTGTAAGAGACAACTTCAAAAGGTTTTTGGAATATTCCTATTAACTTTCAGTTCATTTTCCCACAATTCTAATTTTTGGAGCTTCTTCCCATCTCTTTCTTTGGTTAATTAAATTCGAGAATCTGTCTGTCAGGAGATGGGGAAATATGGTTGCCAGATAACAAACATAGGAAGATCTCCAGCAACTGCTGCTTCAGCCTCCACACGGAGGGACAGCCAGCATTTCCTGGCAGTAAGAAAATCAACTGAACAGCTAAGTAGACCCACGCTTCTTAAAGAGGAAGAGCAGGAAAGCCTGCTGAGAGACTCCCCTTTACCAGTGATCAGTGTCCTCTTCTGTGATCTCTGCCCCTTCCTGGCACAGCTTATTTTTCCAGGCCCCTGAGGCAACTCAGCCAGCCAAACCTCTTACCTTGGTGGTTTTTGGGGTCCGGAGGGTGGGAGATTTCAGATTGCATGGGCAGTTTGGTGCAGATACTCTCAGTACCTAAGCTACGCTTTCTGCCATTCCCCACCCCCAACTTCCTTCTTCTTTCCTGTCTTGTTCTCTGGTGCTCTCCCCATATGCCCCACCTGTCCTACATGGCACAAAAGTTCATACAAAAACGCCATCAAAGGAGCAGGAATCCCCACGCACAAGACGGTTTTATTTTTAATTCTACATTATTTTCTTCCATTTTTGCTCTATTATAACATGTTTATTATTTTCCTAGTTCTCTCCCACTTCCTCTTCCAGGCTCTTCTGATACGACCTCACTTTTTAGGGAATATTCATCCCCTTCTATTCTTTCTTCTGAGTACACAGACACACCCATATCCATACAGCCACAGCAATAGAGCCTCAGCACCCACATCTAAGCCACACCCAAGTTTTTGCCTCTTGTCCCTTCTCTTACCCTCACAGCCAACCATGACCTCTTTCTATTTCACTTTTCTCATGATATATATTTGCATGAGGCCTATTAATTCTGATTACCCTTCTTAAAATATGTTTTTCCTTTTTGTCTACAGATCTGTTCGTCTATGCTTATTATTACTATTATTTTAATTTTATGCTCTCTCTTATTCTTCCTTTCTGTCCCAGTTACCCATTGAGATAGTTAATGTTTATTGTGCCAACCTGGCCGATAAAAACGTGGGGTTAATTGAAAGACAGAGAGATAAATGGCTTGGTGAGCCTCGCCTTTCTAGTTCTCTGGTCTCTTGCTTTCTGATGGTCAGAATAGGGTGCAACTGCCTTAGCCAGTTCCCTGCTTCATCTGACAAGGCTCGCTTCCTGCAAGACATCTCTGAGGAGAAGCCACATGGACCTACAGGTCTAAAGCCTAATTCATGATGCCAAGGAAACAGTAGTCAACTACAAAACCAAGGAAAAAAACCAACAATATCAAGGAAAACAATAATAACTGAAAGTCACCAAAATTCAATGGACTACTCTGAAAGAGGCCCTGAAACTACCAGAAACAGAATTCAGAACAATGATGGTTAGGATCTTTTAACAGATGTGTTAACATTCATGAGAACAATAGAATAAATTGAAAAACTAAAATCCTTAAACCAGAAGGAATCCAATTGCTAACCAATGAGGTAACAGAACTAGATTAACAGAATGAAGGACCTGTGCAGTAGAATGGAAAAAAAGGAAAATTTAATCAGCAAGCTCAAAGACAATCACTCTGACTAAAAATCACACACACAACCAACACAAAAAGAAAAGGAATCCAGAGGAAAGCTGAAAATAATGGGGGCCACTTACTAAGAGAAACAACCTACGTCTCATCAGGATCCCAGAACACGAAGAAACAAAAAAATCTACAGAGAAAATAGTACAAGGAGTCAAAGAAGAATTTCCCCCAATATTACAAAGGAAGGGAAAATAACTGTTCAAGAAACAGAGAGAACTCCAAACAGAGTGCCCCACCCCCAGCCAAAAGAGAGAGACAGGCAGAGAGAGAAAGAAAGAGAGAGAGAGAGAGAGAGAGAGAGAGAGAGAGAGAGAGAGAGAGAGATTGTACTCAACTCTCAAATTTCAAGGAAAAGGAGAAATTCCTGATCACAGCTAGAGAAAAAAGAATAGTCAACCACAAAAGAAAGCCAATAAGAATAAGTTTTGGCTTCTCACTAGAAACAATGCAGACAAGAAGACAATGCAGTGACATATATCAAATTCTGAACTAAAAACAAACAAAAAACACTCTGCCAAATAACCTTACATCCAGCAAAATTGTTCCTCAACTATAATGGGGAAGTAAAAGTATTTCCAGACCAGGCAAAACTAAATAAACCCATAAAAACAAGACGCTTTATAAAAAAATACTAACCGGATCACTGTGGACAGAGAATCAATAGCAGGCAAATCTGAGAGGATTACATAATACAGCACAACCCAGAAATCAATACCATGAAAGCAGTACTCAAAACAACACAGAAGTAGACGAGAAACAGACACCAATAAAACCACTGATACACAAAAGGGAAAAGAACCCAAACTCAAACACAGCAAAACAACAGCGACAACCCACATGTATCATAAATAATAATGAATGTCAATGGATTAAATACATCAGTCAAAAACCAGAGACTAACAGACTGTTTTAAAAGACTCAGCTACAAGATACACACTATAAACTCAAAGAAAAAAACTAGACTAAAAGTCAAAGGATGGTGAAAAATCTACTGAGCCAATGGTAACCATAAAAAGGAGTGGCAATATTAATCTCTGATAAAATAAACTTCAAAGTGAATAACATAAGGAGAGATAAGAATGGACCCTCCATAATAATTAAAGGAACAAAACACCAGGTACATATAATCTAACAAACATATATCTACTCAATGACATCAATCAAATTCTCACAGAGTTGAAATAGAAATAAACAGCTCAACAATACCAGTAGGAGACTTCAATTTACCACTCAAAAAGAGGCACATCATCAGGGAAGAAACTGAAGAAACTGAACAGCTAAACAACACAACCAGCTAACTCACACTCCTCCTAGACATAGTCAGAACATTGCACCCATCAACAGAACAGTACACATTCTTCTCCAGTACACACAGTACATACTCTGGAATGATCATATGTTAGGCCACAAAGCAAGCCTCAACAAACAAAAAACATTGAGATCCATTTTCTCAAATCACAATGCTATAAAGAAAACAATAGAAAAAACAGGAATATAAAGAAAAGCACATGGAGGCTGAACAACATACTACATAAAAGGGACTGTATAATAGATCAAAGAGATGAAATTAAGAGATTCCTTAACAAACAAGAACGCTAAAACATTGTATCAACACCTTTGGGACACAGCAAAAGCAGTTATCAGAGGGGAATTTATCAGAATTAAGGCACACGTGAAAGAAGGGAAGACATCCCAAATAAACACCCAGCACAACACCTTCAACAACTAGAACAAAAGCAACAACATTGGAGAAGAAATGAATGAACTGGAAAACAAAAACAATGGAAAATAACAATAAGATGTGGGTTCTTTGAAAAGATTAGCAAAATTGACAGGCAGTTGGCAGACTTAATAAAGGAAAAGAAAGAGAAGACACAAATCTAAAATTAGAGATAAAAAGAGCAACATCACAACACATCCAAGTGCATTAAAAGAAAAATAGCACAGTACAAGAAAAGACTGCCCTCCAGCAAGTTTGGTAATATAGTAGATATGGATAAAGATCTACAAATATACCATCTACACCAGTGGTTCTCAACCTTCCTAATGCAGCGACCCTTTTATAGAGTTCCTCGTGTTGTGGTGACTCCAAACCATAAAATTATTTTCGTTTGCTGCTTCGAAACTGTAATTTTGCTACTGTTATGAATAGGGAGATCCCTTTGAGAGTTGTTTGACCCTCAAAGGCAGCAGTTCTTAACCTATGGGTCATGACCCCTTTATAGGTCAAACGACCTTTTCACAGGGGTCGCTAAATACATCCTGCATATCAGATATTTACATTATGATTCATAACAGTAGCAAAATTAGCTCATTTATTGGAATCTGGTTGATTTCTATTTGTTAATCTTGCATCCTGCTACTTTATCAAATCCCTCTATTGTTTCCAACCGTCTTTTTGTCCTTGGGGATCTTTCTATGTGAAATCATACCATCAGAAAATAGGGCAAGTTTGACTTCTTGTTTGCCCAGTTGTATTCCCTTGATTCCTTCCAATTGTCTTTTTGTTCTGGCTAAGACTCCCAGCACGATGTTGACTAAGAGTGGTGGTAAGGTACCCTTTTCTGATTCTTATTTTCAGGGGAAATGTTTTCAAATTGACAAAAATGACATTGAGAATGCAATCATTTGCAATAGCTGTACAAAAAAAATACATAGGGATAAACCTAGCCAAAGAAACGAAGACCTGCACAAAAAAATGGACTCAAGATACATTAGAATCCTAAATGCAAACCCCAGAACTCTGTCATCAATGAAAAAATAGGGACAAGTTTAAGGGTCCTATGTCAGGGTATACACCTACTAGCAAATATAGTTCCACATATCCACAGAAAACAAAATAGATGACTTGTAGCTATTAAAAGTGCCTGGCTATTAAAAGATATAGTGTCTGTGGTCTTAAAGGAATGGAAGTAAACAAGAGGCCATCTAGCTCAGAGGCAGCAAGGCCCACATGGAAAGGCCCAGCAGCCTGTGTGATCATGAGGTATCGAAAGGATCAGGTATCAGGCATCAGAGAACAAAAAAATCATATTGTGAATGAGGCGGGGAGTGCGGACTGGGAACCCAAGGTTCATCTGTAGGCAACTGGGCATCCCCTTACAGAAGGGTGGCGGGGAGGAGACAAGCCAGTCAGGGTGCAGTGTAGCAACGATGAAACATACAACTTTCCCCTAGTTCCTAAAT
The DNA here is from genome assembly GCF_050624435.1 of Tenrec ecaudatus. Classification (NCBI taxonomy): domain Eukaryota; kingdom Metazoa; phylum Chordata; class Mammalia; order Afrosoricida; family Tenrecidae; genus Tenrec; species Tenrec ecaudatus. The sequence continues at coordinate 127,527,339 of NC_134531.1, forward strand.
ACTTCCTCCCCACCCCCACCCCACTATCATGATCCCAATTCTACCTTACAAATCTGGCTAGATTGTACACTGGTACTGAGGGGAACTGGAAACAGGGAATCCAGGGCAGATGATCCCTTCAGGACCAGTGGTGAGAGTGGCGATACCCGGAGGGTGGGTTGGAAAGTGGGAATAGGTTACAAGGATCTACATATAATCTCCTCCCTGGGGGATGGACGGCAGACAGGTAGGTGAAGGGAGACATTGGAAAGTGCAGGATATGATGGAATAATAATTTATAAATTGTCAAGGGTTCATGAGGGAGGGGGGAATGGAGAGGGAGGGGAGAAATGAGCTGATGTTGGGGGCTTAAGTGGAGAGCAAATGTTTTGAGACTGATGATGGCAATAAATGTACAGATGTGCTTGACACGATGTATGTATGGATTGTAATAAGAGTTGTACAAGCCACCAATAAAATGATTTAAAATAAAACAAAACACTTATGCACATCAAAAGACTTCATGAAAAGAATAAAACAAGAGCCTGTGCATTGGGATAGAAATTTTACAATGACAAAGCAGACAAGGGGCTAATTACTAAAATCTGTAGTAATTCTGCAATAAGAATAAAACCCCAAATGATCCAATTTAATGGTGAACAAAGGGCATGTAGACAATTCACAAGGACAACACTTGAATGACTAACAAACACATGAGGAAATGCTCCTGATCACTAGCCATGGAGCCATGCAAATCAAAACAATGATGAGATATCACCTTACACGTTACACAATAACACAATTTATAAACAAAAATAGAGAAGAACAAATGCTGGAGAGAGTGTGGAGAGATTAAAACAGACACTTTTACCAGAGTGATAAGGGAACCTTACCAGAAATTCCAGTCAAGATGGGGCAGGGGTCATACAGGTCTTGTAGAAGGTGATGAGACTTCTGTTGATAAGTCAACAGAGAGAGCAAACGTCCTTAGAGAAGAACGCTCACCAATACTGATACAGAATCCAAGGGGAGGATCCTGTTTTCCTAATTGGACACTTTTGACTTAATTTCTATCCAGCCCTTGGTGACCCAGGCTCCATGCTATAGACTACAGGGACTTTAGACTGTCCTTCAGTGCTGCACCGCATCCTTCATAGGGTACCCCAGAATGATATGTTGTGGAGCCCCATGAGGAGAAATGGGCTTTATCTCAAACTGACCTGTAGCAGATTTAAGGAACTGAAAACGGACATGCCCTAGTGGGAGAAGAAGCAGATGACTGCTATCCCAAGGTCATGGAATTGGTGCTCGTTGAACTTTAGTTTGGATCTCTGGCTTTGAGGCTACCCAATGAACGTGACCTGGGATTACCATATATTTACTATTTTAATGCTCTCCTGGCTTTATTAAGACATGTCTTAGTTTGATATTCGTGGTTCTGCCTTGTGGGCTAATGATATTGAAAATGTTGCATAATACCAATCCCCATTATTTGTGTAAATAGTGTTGAGTCACTAAAGAGTTTAATCTGTGCAACTCACTAAAGAGTTTAATCTGTGCAACTCAGCACTTCATGCATTACAGACTGTTGTTGGCCTTGGCCTGTGTAATTTCCTTTCTCAACGGTGTTTTCTAAATTCTATGCCATTGGCTAAATTAATGACTGTCAATCAAATTACCTTATGCTCAGGGGATGATTTATACTTTTCTATATCATAAAATGATAATGATGTCTCTAAAGTGAACCAGAGATTTATATAAACCATAGATAGAAATATATCAATGGATTTGGGGCTTGCACTTATTTCTAGCCCCAATCTAAGAAGAGTTAGTTCTTATGACAATGCCCTGCTTGATGCTTGCCCTCATGAGGAAATAGCTAAAGACACGGTGCTATCGCGAAAAGAAACCAGATGGTGCCGTGCTGTCAAAAAAGGTAGTGTTAGAGTCTTAAAGGCTTGTCTTAAACAAGCAGCCATATAAATGAACAAAGTCCACAGGGAAAAGATCTACCAGCCTGTGTGGTTCAAGGCTTGTAAATAATAAAATCCAAATCCGAAAGAAAGAACAATGTCACACAATAACTTGTGAACACCTGCCTTGCAGCAGGTAATGGATGACAGTGGAGACCCCAAATCCATTTGGAGGGTCTAATGAAGTATTAAGCCTCTGGTAATCTCCTCTGACCATAGAGATGTGAATCGCATTGTTGTCATACAGACAGCATTGTAAAGTTGATTATGGCAGATATAGTTAGGTTAAAATGTAATACTTTTTCATTTGATATCCCTTTTGACCCATTTAAAAATAATCATTTTATTGGGAACCCATACAACTCTGATCACAATCCACACATACATCAATTGTGTCAAGCACATTTGCATATTCATTGCCCTCATCATTTCCAAAACATTTGCTCTCCACTTATGCCCCTGGCATCAGCTCCTCATTTCTCCCCTCCCTCCACACTCCATCCTCCCTCATGAACCCTTGATAATTTATAAATTATCATTTTGTCATATCTTACACTGTCCGATGCCCTTTTGACCCATTTTAAAGTACTCTTAGTTTCTAGTATTTTCTGCTTTCTTTTGCGATTGAGGTTGTCCTATGTTTTGTTTAGTCATTTAAAATTTTGTTTATTTACTTCTTTTTGTGTTTGCATAATTTTCTGTATATGAAATCCAGATTAGGAAAATTTATAGAGACAGTAATTAATTTAATAATTACAGGAGAAGATGACATGACAGGAGAAGATGGGGAAATGAGGGGCTAATAACAAAGAGCAGAAGAAAATGCTTTGAATTTAACTATGTTTATTTCATGACTGAGCATTAAATTGTATGATATGTGAAAAAATGTTGTTACAAATCTAATTTGTCCATCTTTTTTCCTGTTCTACAACTTTTCATTTCTGTTTGTTTTAATTCCAGATCTACCATTTCAGTGGGACCTCAGGAGGGGCATCTTACATATAGTTTACTATTTCCAATAGAGTCATAAGCACTGATGTTCAAAACTAAATAAAAATTTTCCTTTCCAACTTTAATGGATCTTTTATCATGTTGAATTTTATTTATTTACAATAGTTTTATTGGCACACAATCCAAATGTCATAGAATTGAACAGTTCAGTCGTTCTGTCGTAGAATTGAACATTTCAATTGTTCAAACACATTAAGGGGGAATTGTACAATCACCACCATATCCATCCTGAGCATTCCCTCCCCTCATGGCTGATTCATCCCCAAAATGAACTGTGCAAGCACAATCAGCTCCAGTGCTCCCCCAAACCTCCTGCTTTCATCATTTATTCCCAAACTCCCCTTTCCCTGCCTATCGTCCATCCCCCTCCCCTACATTCCCTGTAACATCTTGTATCAGTTATTATCATTGTACATCCACTACTCCCGCGCTTCACAGCTAGTGAACCTCACAGAAAACAATGGGAAAAATCGCACTAAGGTGTTAAGAATAAGATCACATTAGTATAAAGACAAAAATAAAAATAATATGTGAGAGGGCAAGACCCCTATCAACATTCAAGAAGCCAGGGAAGAAATTTTTGTCATGGGACAGCTAAGAAATACTTGCCCCCAGAACAAATTCAGGATGTGTCAATGGGGAGGTCAATTGGGCAGGTATCGAGTTCTATCCAGCATAGTCAAGGTTACAATGGTCTCTGCCTGCTAGTCGGGTTGTTTGGGACTCTTGCCTTTGGCTATAGTGGATTTGCCAGCTGCTCAGTCTGACTATATACTTCGCAGATGGGTTTTGGGCTCCCCCTGTGCTCCATAGCCTTCTAAAATATTGGACGTTCAATTACCGTCCACCCACCCCGGCCCCTAAAATTGGGTGTTCATAATTTTAGCTCTGATACTTTTCACCATATTTGATTTTTGAAATTGTCACCTTTGGATCACCCTACCTACCTGTGTGCTTTCTGCCATCCACTACTGCCTTCAGATTTGAGAAAGTTATTTTAAAGCCTTTCTCCATTTCTTAAGAAATGGACAGGTCTCATTGTAGCTGCTAAAAACAGAGTATTTATATTTATTGCTTATATTCTTTTCTCCCTCAAAATTCTATCAAAGAGGACAGCATGTAATGAGTATTTTCCTCAGCGAACAGAGTTTCACTTGTCCTCGAGTATTCTTGATTCTGGTTTTATAGGGACTTTTGAATTGGGAAGGGACATTTCATGAATCCCTGGCAAAGGTGAAAGGTGTCCAGGAAAGCTTGCCCACTTTGTTTCCCATGAGAAGGTCAGAGTGTTCTCGATCATCTGGGTGGCGGCGGAGGGTGAATTCGGAGTTATACTTAATCGTCTATTTCCTTGTCTTGCAGGTGAACTTCTCACAGTTCTTCCTTTTTATGGTTTTGTTTTCAACCTGAAGATTACAGTTTGGTTTCAGGGGAAATATAAATTCTGCTTTAGCTTCCTTTTATTTGACTAGCTAGAGATCTAGACCCATGAATATGTGCTTAAAATCCCAGCTATTTTACCTGCTGGCTGCTTATTCTCCTAAAGATTTAAAGTCTCAGAAACACGAAGGGGCAGCTCTACTGTGTCCCATAGGTTTGCGATGAGTCAGAATCAACTTGATGGCAGTGGGCTCTCTTTTTCTTTTTGGCAAATAGCTTAATAAATACTATTTTTCTAATGCAAGTGGGGCCTTTCTCCCTCATTCTCCATCTTTTTTTATGTCGTGAAAATAAAGCAGACATTTTTTCTAACCATTCCTGCTCTACTTATATTCTTGTTATTTTTGCCTCTTCTGAATATAATTTTTCTATGAGCTATGAACAACAAAAGCAGAAGACAAACTCATTGAGTCACTGCTGATTCAGCGACTCTCTGGAGAGAGCAAGATCACCCCTGTGGGTTTCCTAAACTGTAAATCTTTACAGGAGCAGAGTCCCCCATCTTTTCCCCGAGGGTGGGTTGGTGTGTTTAACTGCTGGCTCTGTGCTTAGCAGCCCCACGTGCAATCCGATAAACCACCAAAGTCCCTTCTAGGTCTATAGAGAAGTATTACAGTTAGAAAATTTTTAGAAAAAATAGAAGTAAGCCTCAAATGGTTTGACTACCCAAATCCATTAGTTATATATAATTTGGTATAATTCCCCCCTGGTGGTGTCCCCACTTCCTTATAGCCTTAGGGAGTTTTTCTAGAACAGTCTAGCTTAAGTATTCTTATCTGATAAATGTCCATCAGAAGCAATATAGTACCATGGATTAGTTTATTCCTCATCGTGGAACATGTAAGCTGTTTATTCTTTCTTTCTCTTTTTCTTTTCTATAATAATGCTGTGATGAATATTTGGAACATTTTTAGATATTTAGAATTGCTTTCTCAGGATAACTTTTTGTGGCATCATTAAGAAAAATGATAATACCCATGAAAACTTCTTGATGCAAGAACCAATGTAAAAGTGTATCAAATTCATACTTTTACAGGAATATTTAGTGCTCTTCCAAAAAGACAAAACGAAGCTCCAAACTTACGGCAGCGGAGTCAATTCTGAATCATAGTGACCCTGTCAATCAAGGTAGAACTTCCTCTGTGGGTTTCAGAGGTTATATATCTCTTTGGGAGCAAAAAGCCTCATCTTTCTCCTTCTGGATGGCTGGCGGATTCGAACTGCTGATCCTGGGACTTACAGCCACAGCATAACTTACTACCAGTAGGGCTCCATTTTCCTGTGAACTTATGCTACTCTCCCCCTCCTACCAGATAACAAGCACAACTCAATTCTAAATGCCAGAAGCAAACCTATCCACAGCTATTGAATTGATTCTGACTCATAGCAAGCCTAGCTCAAAGTAGAACGTCCCCATTACGTGTCCTAGGCTGTAAATGAATACAGAAGCCACCCACTCACAATGAGTTGATCTCAAGTTAGTGTGATTTTTTTCCTAAGAATTCTCACATCTTAACTATATTTAATATTTCTCTATAGCTCATAGAAAAATTCCATTGAGAACAGATAAAATAGAACAAGATGTAAGTATTGCATTTTGGAAGGCCTACATGTATCTAGGAAAGATATGATTAGAAAAAATCTACCTGCTTCATTTTCATGTCTCAAGAAGAAAGAGAATGAGAGAGAAAGGTAGCCCTTGCATTAAGAAACACAAAGGTCCTATTCTGTTTGCCATTTTCATCACATTGATCCTGACTCAGTGATTTATTTTACTCAAAACAGACTTCTTTGTTTTTCTGCAGTCTATGGTATAGTCAATATTCTTTGCCAACAGCATGATTCAAGTGTGTCAATTCTTCTTCAGTCTTCCATATTCATTGTCAAGTTCATCATGCATACAGGTGAGTGAAAATACCGTGGGCTCTGTTAGGCACACTCTTGTCCTCGATATGACACATGGTTGCTCTCTAACACTTGGAAAAGGTCTTTTGCAAAAGAATTGCAACATATACATTGTTTGCTGCTTCTATGGGTAATAAATGGGAGATATAAAACAAAATTTGGGGCCACGGAGGAAAGCTCTTAATCAGAAAAGACTCAAGGAGTAGATTGACGAGAGACTTGGTGAGGAGTGTGCCTGAAGTGCTGGGTCTTGGCTGTTCTGCCATCGCATTCATTAGCAGTGATGCTGCTGTAAGCCAGATGAGACTGAAAGTGTAGGAATTGCTCTTTATCTAAGGAGAACTTGTGCTAAAAACAGCCCACTTGCTATCAGTTTAAACAAAATGTAGACTATAATTTATATTCAATAGTTATTTTTAATATATGGTTAGGTTTGGTTGGATCTTAGTTTAAACAAAGGATTTGAAAATAAGTTCATTTTATTTTTTAGCAAAATTGCCGTTATCCTAAGTGTGTATACATTAAAAATGAATTGAGATTCCTTAGAAATATGCTTCTAAAAATTGTGTAATGGCATAATATGGCATTTTTCTCTTTAATTTTGCAGCAAACTTCTAAAATAAATCAATTTTGTAAAATTATTAATCTGCAATCATTTAAAATATTTGCTAGTTAAGTCTTTTTATTTAAGGCAGGTTTTGCTTCGCATATGGGATTGACCTTCTGTTCAGCCTGACCCACAGATAACAGAGAGAAACTCGGACACTTAAGAGTGATGAAAAACAGGAAGACACCAGAAGCTAGTCAACCCTTGGAGGAAGAGGTGCAGAGGGAGACTCAACCTTTATCATTGCTTTTTAGCTTGCGGGCAGGCTGCAGCTGGCGTATAAGCATGGCTTGCTTTCCCAATGGACAACTTTCCCTACTTGTGCACTGGTGACCAGTTACCCGAGTGTAAGGCAACTCCAGAAAGAGAGACAGATTCCAGCCGAGGATAACACTAATAAACCAAAAGCAAAGCATGCGACTCAAAGACAGAATTTGCACCCTGAATAAAATCAAGCTCATTGCCTACTAAGACAAGCAAAATATCAAGTATTTTTGCTCAGATGAATAACAATAGAATGTACAATCCCTATAACTGAGTATTACATTATATCCCTTACATAATGTAAAATTATTCAATATATTCAGGAAGGAAATTTTAATTGATTCTTAAAAGGAGGGTGAATCAATAATAACCAAACTTGCAACAGCGCAAACTCTGAATTAGAAAGCAAGGATTTTAGAGAAGCTATTATTGGTGGTGTGAACTCATCAGTTACTCTGTATCAGAAAAGATCTTTTAATCTTCTGAAAATATTGTTGTTCGCTGCTGTGAATTGGTCTGACTAATAACAACCCTAAGTCCAGCAGAGCGAAGCCCTGCCATCCTCAGACTACATTGTTCCAGTCCATCTTGTTAGGGTCCTTCCTTTTGCCGCTGAACCTCTACTTGGCCAAGCATGATCGCCTTCTCTAGAGACTGGTTCCTCCTGATAATACATAAAAATAAGGTGAGCTGAAGTTTCCTCATGGTGGCTTCTACAGAACATTCTGTTGTATTTCTTTCAAGACAGATTTGCTTGTTCTTCTGGCAGTCCATAGTATATTCAATATTCTTAGTCAACTCAATAATTTAAATGTCTATTCTTCTTTTGTCTTCCTTATTTATGGTCCAGTTTTCATATGCATATGAGGCAACTGAAAATACCATGGGTTGGACTAAGTGTACCACAACTTCTCAAATTGACATCCTTGGCATTTCAACACTTTGAAGAGATCATCTGAAGTACATTTGTCCAATGTAGTATGCCATTTAATTTCTTCCATGCTGTGTTCATGAGCACTGATTGTGGATTCAAGCAAAATGAAATCCTTGACAACTTCAATCTTTTCTTCAGTTATCATGATGCTGTTGATCCAGATGTGAGGATTTTTTTTCTTTATCTTGAACCTCTCTACTGAGGGCTGCAGTCTTTGCTTTTCGTCAGCAAGTGGTAGTTTTTGTGTTCAGCAAGGTGTGTCCTTTGCCCATCATAGGTTGTTAATAAGCTTTCACCGAATCCCGACACTGAATTTTTCTTCATACAGCCCAACTTCCCGGATTACTTGCCCAATATACAGATTGCTTAAGTGGTGAAAGGGTACATACCCGATACACCTTGCCTGATTTTTCAACCATGGATTCAATATCTCTTTGTTCTACTCCAGCAGTTGCTTCTTGGTCAACACACAAATGCCACTTGAGCATAATGCAGTGTTCTACGATCCCCATTCTACACAACGGTGTATCCATAGTTGTTAGCATTCATACAGTCAAATGCCATTGCATAGTCAATGAAACATGAATGAGTATCTTTCTGGTATTCTCTGACTTCAGGCAACATATCCTTCATTCTATATTGTCTTCTGAATCCAGTTTTAATTTCTGGAAATCCCTGAAATTGAATGGCTTACAACTATTTTTGTAAGTTTTTTCTAACTTCATCTACTCTAGAAAATACTTAACCACCTTGGATGTGATTTGAACAGTTCTAACATATGCTTTTCCAACAGAAAGCGATTCTTCCTCTTTTGGAAAATTTGAAATTCCAGTATGCAGTTGACAGATATTTTATTTGCATTGTGGGATAATTCAGGTATTCAGGAAAATAATGACCTACAGATATGTTGCTATGTGGTTCAGGTATTAGGAAGAGGTGGAGAGAAATGTTTGCATGGGATCAAATTTAATTTTTATTTTTTAAAGGGGACTATGTTTCTTTCACAGTGACTCTTGCTTCAAATGTCACCTTGAATTGGCTGGTTGCTTAAGTGGTCAGGTGACAAGGACTCACTGGAAGAGGCTGAGATGAGTTTTCCATAACGTCTTTCTGCTAGAGACCTTGAGGACTAGTCAGAAATAAGAGGAGGCTTGGAGGTGTTTGTGGGAAGAGTCCTTCATATTTTAATTCCATTTTGCCACAAACTTTTTGAAGCTCCCTGCTATATGGCATCCCACAGAAATTAGCATTAGGCTTCACAAGCAGTTGTTGTGCTGTTGGGCAGTTCCAGCTTAGAGGACCCCTGGCCTACTGAAAGGAATGTGGCCCAGTCCTGTCAACTCTTGCAGTTGTTGCTGCCCTGGAGCCCATTGTTGCAGGTATTATGTCAACCCGTCTCATTGAAGCTAGCCCCTTTTTCCTCTCTTTGCTGATCCTCTAGTTTACTAAGCATGGTGTCCTTTTCCAGGAAATGGTCCCTCCTGGTTAACGTGATCAAAGCACAGGAGACAAAGTTTCATTATCATGGTTTCTAAAGAGCACTCCAATTGTACTTCTTCTATGACCATTTTTTTTACTCTTCTGGTGGCCCATGGTATATTCAATATTTACTGCCAACATTTTGATTCAAAGACATTGATTCTTCTCTTCTGATCCTTCCCATTCATTTTGAAGCTTTCACATGCATATGAGGTGTGGGACAGGTGCACCTCAGTCCTCAAAGTGACATCTTTGCTCATTAACACTTTAAGGGGGTCTTTTGCAGCAGATTTGTGGATCTAAGTAAAATGAAACTTTGGACAACTTCAATATTTTCTCCATGTATCAAGATTTTGCTTAGGAGCCCACTTGCGGGTTTTCTTTGGATCACAGTGGGATTCTTATGGAAGGTGATAGTCCTTTGTACTATACTGTAAGTGCATCAAGCCCTTTTTGCTTTGGGGCATGCAAGGTGTGCCATCTTCAGCATGTTGAAGGTTGTTGAGGACGGTTCGTCTAATCGTGATGCCTTCTCCATACAGTCCAGCTTCTCAAATTGTTGGCTTGGTGTACAGATTGAATAGGTATGGTGAAAGGATACAACTCTCTCATATGCTTCTTTATTTGAAAACATGCAGCATCGCTGTGATGTGTTTGACACGTACAGGTGCTACATGAGCACAATTAAGTGTTTTAGAATTCCCTTTCTTCACAATTTTATCCAGAATTTGTTATGATCCACTCAGCTAATGCTGTTGCTTAGTCAGTAAAAGACAGGTAAACCTCTTTCCGGTATTCACTGCTTTCAACCTAGATTCACTCCCACCTCAACAATGATTTCCCATATTCCACATCCATTTCTGAATCTGGCTTGAATTCCTGGTAGTTTTCTGTCAATGTAAAGCTGTAATCATTTTTGGATTGTCTTCAGAGAAATTTTATTTGCATGTGATATTAATGATATTATTTGATAAATTCAGTTAGCACTTCAATAAATTATTGATTTTTTGCATGTGTTGGAGTCTAATGGAAAAACAAGGGAAAATTCAATATAGCTAGGGATATAATAAGACTTTTTCAGAAAAACAGAGGAATAAAACTACCAATTTACAGAAGTCTTATAAACTGGAAATATTATTTTATATCAATAATAATGTTCAGATAGACTAGTAAAAATTGGATGGGTTTTAGACTCTAATATATTAAATAATGTTTTCCTTATGTTATAGCATTCTTATAGTCTCTATTTCACAATTAAAAGTACATATTATAAATACATGTTCAGTAACATTATATAAATAATAGCCCTAGCACTATTTAATAAAATACTTTTCAATTTCAGTTGATTATATGTCAGGAAACTCTTCTCTCTGTTTTGTAAGGATAGTAAATGAATCCTGTGTCCAGTTCAGAAATGGCAGATACTTGTGAGAGGATTTCAAGTGCCTTCCTGATGGATAAATACATCTAAATGGCAATGATGTCCTGAACTCCTCCTTATTCACCTTTCACCAAGTTGAATGTGCTGTAATCGTATGCCTTAAAATGGTGCCCCTTTTCTTTAGCTGCAAAATGCTTTCAGATCTACAAAATACAGAGTCTTTTACTTGACTCACAAAAAAGGGCAAGAGTGAACGGGTATGCCATTTTCATTTCAGCTACACTACAGAACTCAATTCCTTTTGGGCACAAATTTCACGTGAAATTATAGCTCTAAGTCTATTTTTGAAGTCCTGAAATGGAAGCCATCATTGCAAAGAACATCACCGAGTCCTGCCTTGTAACTAGATTTTTCAGGAAGCCTTTGTGAATTCAGTAGATTTTCACATTTAACTGGGCCAGAAGCTATTTTATTGTGCTTTTGAGTAAAATACATAAACCCTTGTGTTTGAGGTCCTCAGATGTCGCCGTATGTCTCTCACAACTTATTTTAATTGTATCTTGAAATCGAAGTCTTTGTCTTGGAGTAAAGGAGATCAAACTTTGATATTGAAGAAACGTGTCACTGTTTCCCTAACCACGTTCTATCATGTAGGTTATCAGTAATCAATATCATCTCTCTATATTTACAACCTGATATTAACATCTTTAATTAGACTAACTCAGCAATGAATTAATAGCAGTGTATTATCACTGCGTATATGCATCTTTTTATTTTGTGTTGCAGCTTTTATAACTGCATCAACATTGCTTATAGCTTGAGCAGGAAGTTCACGTTCTGGGATCCCAGGGTCCCAGGAAGTGTAATGCTGTGCCCAGCTTGTCTGGCTCTTTCTTTTGCATGGGGATGTTTTGTCCTTATTAATTCCAAGAGCGATGTTTGACAGTGAAAGAAATCCCAACAGTACAGATGGTTATGAAATGGGCGTCTTCTGATGCCAGATCCTCAGGAATAACCTTTATTACGTTTCTCACTTAGGATTGTCTCCACTGCTTAATTTCTCAGCTCTAAATAATATCTAATGACAATCTGCCATACAACATTAGAAAAATTAACGTGCTTACATTCTGCATTCTCAATATCTATTAGATAGATTTAAATGGAATGGATTTCTTTCTGGTGTTTTTGTTTTTCTTTAGCAATGATGGTTATGCTGATTCCGGAACTCCATTGATCATTATTTCATTTTCTCTCTACTCTTAGCCAAATGCTGTATCTTTTTTCATTGATTTTGCTCAGTTTTTTTCCCCAGTGGTTCTCAATACTTTTCAAGAGCCTATGTTCTCTTTATTTTTGTATTTCATTTATATAATTTATTATTTTATTTCTTTCTGGCTGCTTTATGTTTTGTAAGTTTTATTGGAGTAGCATTTGACTGTATTTTTCTTTTTAAAATCATTTTACAGCTCTTATAATATTCCATACATCAGTTGTGTCAAGCATATTTGTACACATATTGCCATCATCATTTCCAAAACATTTTCTACTTGAGCCCTTGGTAGAAGCTCCTCTTTTTTCCCCTCCCTGCCCCAATCTCCTACCCTTGTGAATTCTTGGTCAATTATATATTGTCGTTATTATGTAATGTCTTACACTGTCCGTTGCCTCCTTTCACCTACCTTTCTATTATTCTTCTCCTTTTGAGTGGGGGGGTGGCGGCTATATATCTAACCTTATGATGGGTTCCGCCTTTCTACCCCTTTCCTCTCCCCGACCATCCCGCTAACTTCATGAAATGGCTACTCCTACTACTGTTCCTGAGGGGTTTATCTGTCCTGAATTCCATGTGTCAAAGTCCTTATCTGTATCAATGTATACTGTCTGGTCTAGTCAGACTTATATGGCAGAACTGGATCATGGTAGTGGGGTGGGGGAAAGCATTCAAGAACTAGAGAAAATATGTGTGATTCATCAGTGCTGTACACACCTTGGTTGAATCCTATCCCTTCCTTATAACCCTTCTGTGGGGGGATATCTAGTTGTCTTACAGATGGGTTTTGGGTCTCAACCCCAACCCCACTCATTTGCATCAACATAGTTGTTTGTTTTGGGTCTTTTGATACGTGATACTTGATCCCAGTTGGTGTGCTTCTTCCGTGTGGGCTTATTTGCTTCTCTGCTAGATGGCTGCTTGTTTAACTTCAAGCCTTTAAGACACGATAACTTTTGATAGCTGGGCACCATCAGCTCTCTTCACTACAATTTGCTTATGCATCCATTTTGTCTTCAGTGATCGTGTCGGGAAGGTGAGTGAGCAACAAAGAGTGCCAGATTATCAGAACAGTGTTCTTGTGTTAAGGGAGGCCTTAAGTAGAGGCCCAAAGTCTGTCTGTTATGTTAATACTTATATATAAACATATGTACATTGACCTCTATTTCTTTCATTATAAATTAATATATGCCTCTATAAGTAGCTTTTGCCTCCTATTTCTTTCCTCTGTTTCCTTTCACCTTCCTTCTATCTCACTATTCATGTTGTCCCCTCCATTCGGCTCTCAGTATTTCCTCTTGGATACATTGCTCTGGATCAAAAGCCAATTACATTATACGTCCTCCTCGCCATCAATTTCAGCTCTCTTGTTTTTCCATTTTCTCTGAGTGTGTTGGCTCCCCTCCCCCTTCCCACTCAATACCCCCCAAAACCTCCAGTCCTGTTGTTTTCTCCTGTTGTTTCTCCAGTCCTGTTGTTCATCCTGCCTATCTTATATAGACTTAGGACAAAAGAAAAAGAAACAAAAACAAAACAAGGGGAATAAAATCAAACAACCAATAGATTGTTTCAGGTCTGTCTGCTATCCTTATGTATGTTTTCTGATCAAGTCTGATGAGGTGGCAAGCCCTGAACCCCAAGTCAGAAGTCTATTTTCAGGATTCCTTGGGGACTTAGTTACTTTGCTCCCCTTGCTGCCCAGTTGCACTCCCTTCACATTTCACCCCACTGTGCATGGGGCAGACCGGGCACACTTTCCGCACAATGTCGCCAATGCTGTCCCCCATAGGACTATGGGTCAGTGAGGAAATGTGTCTTGCGGTGGGGCCGGCCCTATAGTCCTCTCTACGCATTGACTGCTCCAAGCAGGGAGGTGGTCTCCGGGGCTTGGTAGGCCATGCTGAAGTCTACTCTCCTCTCTCCCTCTTAGTTCACCAGAGGGTATTTCTGACACTGTCTTCCAAGGTCAGACCTATACTCCCTGTGCCCCAGCAGCTCCGTACGGAGACATCATCCTCTGGGCTGTGTCTAGGCTGACTGCTCCTTTCTTATTTTCCTTCTTGGTTTGTTTCTGTTGGGCGCAGTAAGTCGGCTCCTTTCCCCCACCTCAAGGTTCGGTGTTGTCCTCTGTGGTACATACTTCTAGGGCAGGGTTAGATTGGCTCTGGTTGGGCCAGCCCTGTAACCCAATCTTTTCATGCAATCCCCCACGTGGTTGCATTGCCCTCCTGGTTTGGTGTGCCATGATAGGGTTTGTACGCACACTCCCAATTATGTGGAAACATAACCAATACTCTCCCCTGGGTGAGTTAGTACCCTGCTCCTCCCACCCCATCATCTCCACCCCCCTCTTTTCTCCCTCTGCCTTCCCCCCTTTCCTCTTCTTTATGTTGGATTCACATGTATCTCCTTTGGTTTGATCTGACCTCCTCCCGGCTGCCTGCGCCTCCACCTGTATATTGTAAGATAAGTGTCTTTTCTTCTATTCCTACTGTGCGTATCTCAGGAGACTCATGTTATATTTGGCTGACCTCGCTTAGCTTAATTTCCTCCAGCTCTTCCCATGAAACGATATGTTTACATGTGATCGTCCGTGCTTTTTAGTGCTGCATAGTACTCCATTGTGTGTATGCCAGAATTTACTAATCCAGTTATCTACCGATGGAAATTTAGGTTACTTCCAACTCTTTCTGATTGTGAATTGGGCCACAGTAAACATTGAGGTGTAGAAAACAGGTCGTGTTTTATTTCTTATCTCTTCTGGGTGTATGCCCAGTAAAGGGATAGCTGGGTCATAAAGTATCTCAATTTCCAATATCTTTAAATATCGCCAGATCACTTTCAACAGTGGCAGTTCATAGCTCCATGACCACCAGCAGTGAAGGAGAGTTCCTATTTCACCACATCCCCTCCAGCATTTGTTGCTCTCTGGCTAATGATAGAAAGAACTTTCTCATGTGTTTATTGGCCATATGGCTCGCCTCCCTAGTGAAATTTCTTTTCAGTTCTTTTGCCCACTTCCCCCCCTTTTTGTTGTTGTTGCAGGCCAGGAGGGTATTGTAGATTCTAGTAATAAGCCCTTTCTTTGTCTGTTATGTCATTGATAAAAAAATCCTCTTCCAGTCTGTGGGCTGCCTTTTTACCCTCTTGAAATCTTTCGACGTGCACAGGTATTTAATTCTTATTAAATCCCACTTGTCAATTTCCAGTTTACCTGTGTGTATGCCCTTCCCTTTTGCAGTGAGCCTATGCATTCCCTGGCCCAATGATCTTAGGTTAGTCCTGATTCCTTCACTGATGGTCCTGATGGTTCAGGGTTTTACAACTAGGTCTGTGATCCACCTTGAGTTTGTTCTTGTGCACGGGGCAAGGCAAACATCTTGTTCCTAAAATACTTCTTTATATACCTCTTTCTTAGTCTATTTCTTTAAAACTCCGTGATAGCGACCTTCTTATTATTTCTCATCTTAGATTTGAAACCTGTGAAGGAAGAATAAGGGGAAAATTTGGACCTTTATCAAAATAAAAGGGCAAAGGAAAAGAGCTGGATCATTGAAAACATGTTAGAAAGTATCTTATGAAATAGAGCACCTAGAAAAGATAAAAAGCCTCGAAAGAGATATAATAAAGCAGAAGGAGATGAATTATGAACTGGTAGAACTCAGAAAGGAAATGGAAGAGAAAACTTATAACACAAAGGAAGACAACATTAAATGCTACAAAGAATTGTAGGTTGAATATAGTGAAGAGATTTTAAGAATGAGCTGGGTCCAATGATTCTTCTGTAAGATTCTACTCTTATTTAGAGTGATGTTTTGGGGTCAGATTAAATGTTTCTATGTCACAAGAATTTTTGTATATATTAATCTCATTATTACATCTTTTTGTATAACTAAGAACTAGTTATACACACTCTCAAGTGATCTATCATACACTCATACCTTGCCCTTGAAAATTAGAAGTTGTCAATTTTATTCCTCACTGGACACTCCTACTATAATGTTGGGTGTTTTTCTGTTCATAGTGTTTATAACGCTCACTACATTTTTGGGTAGGAGAATGCAAATAAGGAGTTGAGGAGTCTAATTCAGGGGTTGGTCAATTTTGCTGATTATAAAAATGAACCAACTAAAGAGCAGGAGCAGGGAATCACACAACCATTAAAAAAAAAACTACCAGTGGATTGAATGTGAGATCCCTGCCTGAAATAGTGGAAGGGGCAAAGTCACCAGAGGTGGCAGCACTGGGATCCTGAGACTGAGCAGAGAAGCCCTGCTGATCATCAGTCAGAGTTATGGACTCCCAGCCAATGGAATGAGTAAAGCTGAGTGCCTTCAGGCAGGAAGTTGGCTTGCAGAGTGAGGTGCCCTTTAGCAATGATCAGTGAGAGAGGAGCTTTGTAATATTGACCAGAGCAGGGCAGAGGCCAAGGGACTGTGTGACTAAGGGGCTGAGGTTCAGAGAGAGATGTTTCTGCTGCCATGGCTGAGAAGAGGTGCTGCTGTAGACAAAACGACTCCCTATATTCTGTTCCTGGCTTGTGGTAACCTACTAACTTTCCTAATAACTATTAGGAATAAAGTTTCCTAGTATTGTCTGCAAGATCTGTAGAGCCATTGCAATGGATTATGGAATCTAGCAGAGCATCAGAGTGCTGAGGTAAGAACTAATGGTCCCAGAGTAGAATAAAGAAGGATGGAGAGTCAGGTCTGTCTAAATAAGACAGGCTGGATGAGCTAACTGGAGGCAAAACAATGGGACCAACAGCTCCAGGGGGACATGGGATAGGGGGATATAGGGGGAGATGGGTAAGGAAGTGGTGTTAACAAACCCAGGGACAAGGGAACAACATGGGATCCAAATTGGGGGTGAGGGAGGAGTGGCAGGCCTGGTAGGGAATGATCAAGGGTAAGGTTACTTAAAGAAGAGGTATAGCTGAAACCCAGATGGGGACGGAGCATGAAAGTGGGGCAGGAGGAAAGTCAAGGGAAATAGAGGAAAGAGCTAGGAGGAAAAGGGCATTTATAGAGGTCTAGACAAAGACATGTACATGCAAATATATATATGAGGATGGGGAAATAGATCTATGTGTCTATATTTATAGGTTTAGTATTAAGGTGGCGGAAGGACCTTGGGTCTCTACTCAAGCACTCCCTCAATGTATGAATACTTTCTTCTATTAAATTGGCATTCTATGATGCTCACCCTCCTGACACAACTGCTGAAGCCAAAGTGGGTGAACAAGTAAATGTGGTGAAGAAAGCTGATGGTGCCCGGCTATCAAAAGAGATAGTGTCTGGGGTCTTAAAGGCTTGAAGATAAACAAGCAGCCATCTAACTCAAAAGCAACAAAGCCCACATGGAAGAACACACCAGCTTGTGTGATCACATGGCCCCGAAGGGGTCAGTTGTCAGGCATCAAAGAACAAAAAAATCAAATCATTGGCTGCACACCTCCATGATACGATTGCCGAGGACAAATGGGTACATAAGCAAATGTGGTGAAGAAAGCTGATGGTGCCCGGCTATCAAAAGAGATAGTGTCTGGGGTCTTAAAGGCTTAAAGGTGAACAAGCGGCCATCTAGCTCAGAAGCAACAAAGCCCACATGGAAGAAGCACACCAACCTGTGTGATCACGAGGTGCCAAAGGGATCAGGGAAAAGGCATCATCAAAAAAAAAAATCTTACCATAGTGAATGAAGGGGGAAGTGCAGAGTGGAGACCCAAAGCCCATTTTTTGGCCACTGGAGACCCCCTCACAGAGGGGGCTAGGGGAGGAGATGAGTCAGTCAGGGTGTGATGTAGCACTGATGAAGAATACAGCTTTCCCCAGATCTTAGATGCTTCCTTCCCCCGCAACTACCATGATCCAAATTCTACCTTGCAAGTCTGGATAGAGCAGAGGTTGTACACTGGTACATATAGGAGCTGGAGGCACAGGGAATCCAGGGTGGATGATACCTTTAGGACCAGGGTGTGAGGGGTGATACTCAGAGAGTAGAGGGTGAGTGTTGTGGAAAGCGGGAACCGATTACAAGGATCTGCATGTGACCTCTTCCCTGGGGGACAGACAACAGAGAAGGGGGTGAAGGGAGATGCCGGATAGGACAAGATATGACAAAATAATAATCTATAAATTATCAAGGGCTCATGAGGGAAGGGGGAGCGGGGAGGGCGGGGGGAAGAGGACCTGATGCAAAGGTCTTAAGTGGAGAACAAATGCTTTGAAAATGATTAGGGCAAAGAATGTACAGCTGTGCTTTATACAATTGATGTATGTATATGTATGGATTGTAGTAAGAGTTGTATGAGCCCCTAATAAAACGTTTTTTAAAGAAAGAAGGATGGAGAGTGGAGGTACGGCTGACCTCTGCCTCATAGAAATCATCTTTGCGTGCATGTGGAGGTGGATTCTCTTCCCCCTTGTGTAGCAGGAGGAAGTCAATCATGAGCCCATGCCTATTCCTCCTTTTACATGTAGAAATACCCCTCACATGCTCAGTCACATCATGTTGTTTGTGATCTCAGTCAAATGAATTTTTAAGGAAGAGAATATTTTCAATGGTATCTGGGCTCATTTTTCTTCAGTGTTGCAAGCAAAAAGTAATAATTGAAAATGGTTACTCCACTTGACTAGAAACCAAAGCAAATTAGGCAATTTGCCTCCATTCACACAGCAACTCACTTCTAGAACTAAGTTTCAAACCCAGGCCATTCTGACCCTACCGGCTGGCACATAGCTTGGTGCTGTAGGACCCCCTTTAGAAAGACAGCTGCTCACCCCAGGGCTGGGTTCATTTCACATTAAGTACTATAGTTGTTGGGTGTTATCGGGTCAGTTCTGAACCACAGTGCCCTGATACACAACATAATGACACACTGCACCATCCTTACAATTATTCCTAAGCCTGCGTCCATTGTTGCAGCCATACGTCAATCCATATCATTGAGAACCTTGCCCCTTTTCACTGTGTACTACATAACTAAAAATCCAACATTTGTCAATGTCTATGGGATCACCTTACTTCTCAAAATAGTGTAGAGAATGAAATAAATTACTTTATTCATGGGATTAAGTACCTGATTGAAGAACCCTGCCAGAACTATGCCATTAATCCAATCCTTCATGCTTTCTGGTTACAGGGCAATGGCCTTACAGGGTACATAATTCCTTTGGTGGGGAGAGCATTGGAAATAACCTTCCTCAGTTAAAAAGGCATGGAAGAGAGGGCAGAGAAGAGCAATAGCACAAACAGTACAATGAGGTACAGCGGCAGGCTCTACTACAAGGGAAAAGAAAGCATTTAAATTATACGATGCAGCCTAAAGACAAAACATCTTTCATTTCCCTTCTCATGAAACTGGTCTGACCTTCACAGTTCTGAAATAACAGGAAATATGATTTCTTTGGTAACGGCACAGCATTTTAGCCTGGTAGTTAAGCAGAATGCTCAGCATGAATAAATACAGTTAGAAATTCTCAGGACAGATTTCTATGAAGAGGGCATGTTAAGCAGGAATATAAATGTAAGAGCTCACAGAAAAAATGAAATTCATAATGTAAAGGTCAATCCTGCCTAAGAGAGACTTCCAGGTAAACTAGTGAGTTGAAAAACGGGTTCCCATTTTGTTTTAATAGTTCGCAACATATGGTGGCTGAGATGATGTGTTTCAGTTGAGTGGATCATGAAGCATTGTCTTGTGCTTGATTCAGCAGAAATGCGTATGACTTCTGGGGGCCTATGAGAAATGGCTGTCTTGCCTCTTCCTGACTCTGAAATGAATGACTAAAAATATTATCAACAAGGCAGGTTGTCAAAAAAGCAAAGACCAGACAAAGCAAAACACACAGGCACTTCATCTAAAAATGATACAGAAATTTATGTAATTTTTAATTGAGACACATCATTAGCAAAATAAATAAATAACATTAGAAATAATCACTGGAGATACTTAATATTTTAATCTCCTACTTGATTTTCTACATTTGAAAATAAATTACATAGGCTAATTTTTTAAAATCATTGTATTGGAGTCTCTTACAGCAATTCTCACAATCCATCCATCCATCCATCCATCCATCCATCCATCCATCCATCCATTGTGTCAAGCACATTTATACATATGTTGCCATCATCACTTTAAAAACATTTCCTTTCTACTTGAGACCTTAGTATCAGCTCATTTTCCTCCCTTTCCCACTCTCCCTCCCTCATGGACCCTTGATGATTTAGGTCTTTTTTTTCATGTCTTACACTGACCTTTGCCTCCTATTACCAACTTTTCTGTTGTCCATCGCCATGAGAGGGGTGTTATATGTAGATCATTGTGATCGGTTCCCCTTTCCTCTCCCCACCTTCTCCCTACCCTCCAGGTCTCACTACTCTCATTATTGGAGCTGAGGGGTTTATCTGTCCTGGATTCTCTGCTTCCAGCTCTTATCTGTACCAGTGCACATGCTGTGTTTTGTTTGGCTTGAATGAGGTCAACATGAGTTACGACCAATTTAACTGCAGCTAAAAACAACATCTTTTTAAATTTAGGAATGCCAGTTTTGCACATGTTGGATCATTGGTTGCCATAAGTCCTAATACCTTAAAATATCTATTTTAAAAACATTTAATGAATTTTCTCAGTACTATGTACTATCGTTCTGTATTTTCAAAAGCGATTTAACGTGTGGCTTTGATTCCTCTAATGTGGCCTCTACATATGTGAAAGCTATATTGCTCTCACCATTTTTTGTTTAGTTTTTTTTTATTAAATACTTATATTGGGGGCTCTTACATCTCTTATCCCAATCCATACATTCATCCATTGTGTCAAGCACATTTGTACATAGGTTGCCATCATTATTTTCAAAGCATTTTCTTTCTACTTGAGTCCTTGATATCAGCTCCTCATTTCCCCCCTCCCTCTGCCCCTAATGAACCTTTTATAAGTTATAGATTATTATTTTCATTTCTTACATCATCCTCTGTCACCTTTCACCCACTTTTCTGTTGTTCATCCCCCTGGGAGGGAGTTATATGCTGATCTTTGCGATCAATTTCCCCTTTCTTCCCCTACCTTCCCCTTATTCTCCAGGTATCTCTGTTCTCATTGTTGGTCCTGAAGGGTTTTCTATCCTGGATTTCTTATGTTCTGGGCTCTTGTCTGGAGCAGTGTGCATGTTCTGGTCTAATCCAATTTGTAAGGTAGAACTGAGGTCATGATAATGGGGGAGAGGAAGCATTAAAGAATCAGGGGAAAGTTGTATGTGTCATCGGTGCCATACTGCACCCTGACTGGCTCTTCTCTTCCTTGTGACTCTTCTGTAAGGGGATGTCCAATTGTCTACAGTTGGACTTTGGGTCTCCACTCCATCCCCCCCACCCCATTCATAATGGCATGAGTTTGTTCTGGGTCTTAGATGCCTGATACCTGATTACATCGATACCTCATGCTTACACAGTGTGGTGTGTTTCTTCCTTGTGGGATTTGTTGCTCCTCAGCTAGGTGGCCACTTGTTTATCTTCAAACCTTTAAGACCCCAGATGCTATATCTTTTTATGGCTGGCCACCATCAGCTTTCTTCACCACTTTTGTTTATGCACCCATTTTGTCTTCAGCAATTGTGTCAGGAAGGTAAGGATCACAGAATGCCAAATTATTAGAACAAAGTGTTCTTGTTTGAGGGAGTACTTGAGTCAAAGCCCAAAGCCCATCTGCTACCTTAATTCTTTTTTTTTTAATTAAAATTTTTTTACCTTAATGCTTTTTTATTTTTTAAACATTTTATTAGGGGCTCATACAACTCTTATCACAATCCATACATACACATACATCAATTGTATAAAGCACATCTGTACATTCTTTGCCCTAATCATTTTCAAAGCATTTGCTCTCCACTTAAGACCTTTGCATCAGGTCCTCTATTTACCTCCCTCCCTCCCCCCTCCATCTTGAGCCCTTGGTAATTTATAAATTATTATTTTGTCATATCTTGCCTTATCCAGGATCTCCCTTCACCCCCTTCTCTGTTGTCCATCCCCCAGGGAAGAGGTCACATGTAGATCCTTGTAATTGGTTCCCCCTTTCCAACGCACTTACTCTCTACTCTCTGAGTATTGCCCCTCACACCCTTGGTCCTGAAGGTATCATCCACCTTGGATTCCCTGTGCCTCCAGCTCCCATATGCACCAGTGTGCAACCTCTGCTCTATCCAGACTTGCAAAGTAGAATTTGACCATGGTAGTTGGGTGGGAGGAAGCATTTAGGATCTGGGGGAAATCTGTATTCTTCATCGGTGCTACATCGCACCCTGACTGACTCATCTCCTTCCCTAGGCCCCTCTGTGAGGGGATCTCCAGTGGCCGAAAATTGGGCTTTGGGTCTCCACTCTGCACTTCCGCCTTCATTCACTATGGTAAGATTTCTTTCTTTCTTTTTTTTTTTTGATGATGCCTTTTCCCTGATCCCTTTGGCACCTCGTGATCACACAGGTTGCTGTGCTTCTTCCATGTGGGCTTTGTTGCTTCTGAGCTAGATGGCCGCTTGTTCACCTTTAAGCCTTTAAGACCCCAGACACTATCTCTTTTGATAGCCGGGCACCATCAGCTTTCTTCGCCACATTTTCTTATGCACCCATTTGTCCTCGGCGATCGTATCATGGAGGTGTGCAGCCAATTATTTGATTTTTTTGTTCTTTGATGCCTGATAACTGATCCCTTCAGGGCCATGTGATCACACAGGCTGGTGTGTTCTTCCATGTGGGCTTTGTTGCTTCTCAGCTAGATGGCTGCTTGTTTATCTTCAAGCCTTAAGACCCCAGACACTATCTCTTTTGATAGCCAGGCACCATCAGCTTTCTTCACCACATTTACTTGTTCACCTGCTTTGGCTTCAGCAGTTGTGTCAGGAGGGTGAGCATCGTAGAGTGCCAATTTAATAAAAGAAAGTATTCATGCATTGAGGGGGTGCTTGAGTAGAGACCCAAGGTCCTTCCGCCACCTTAATACTAAACTTATAAATATAGACACATAGATCTATTTCCCCATCCTCATATATATATTTGCATGTACATGTCTTTGTCTAGACCTCTATAAATGCCCTTTTCCTCCTAGCTCTTTCCTCTATTTCCCTTGACTTTCCTCCTGCCCCACTATCATGCTCCATCCCCACCTGGGTTACAGCTATACCTCTTCTTTAAGTAACCTTACCCTTGATCATTCCCTACCAGGCCTGCCACTCCCCCCTCACCCCCAATTTGGATCCCATGTTGTTCCCTTGTCCCTGGGTTTGTTAACACCACCTCCTTAGCCCCCACCTCCCCCTATCCCAAGTCTCCCCCAAACTGTCGGTCCCGTTGTTTTTCCTCCAGATAGTTCATCTAGCCTGTCTTATTTAGACAGACCTGTGGAGATAATAACATGCACAAAAACAAGACAGAGGAAAACAAAGCAACAGTATACAACCAGACAACAAAACAACAACAAACCACTGACAAATAACAAAACAAAACACATCAAGAAAGAAAAGCTTGTAGTTAGTTCAAGGATCATTTGTTGGCCTTTAGGAGTGCTTTCCAGTCCAGTTTGTTGTGGTACTACTCCCTAGCCCCAAAGTCCACTTTCAGCGTTCCCTAGGAACCTTGCCGCTCCATTCCCCTGCAGTTCGCTGCACTCCCCCAGTGCTTTGCCTCGGTGTGGTGGGATCAGGTCAGGTGCAATTCGTATACTGTGTCTCTGGTGCTGTCCCCTGTGGTGCCATTGGTCAATGAGGGGCATCATGACTCATAGTGGGGCCAGCCCTATTGTCCTCTCTGTGGACTGGCTGCTCTACTCAGGAACATCATCCTCATGACCTGGTGGGCCTGACTGTGCTTCACTCTCTCCTCCTCTCCCTTCATCTGCTCCCGTGTGCTCTATTAGATATGTCCCTCTCCTGGAGCTGCAGAATCAATGTTGTCCTTTGAAACAAATTCTTCTCGGGAGAGGAGCAGGAATCCACTTAATTTTTGGTGCTGGGGCCAGCCTCCCAGACCTCTCCACTGATTCCCTACTCCATACCAGAATGTTGCATTCACACCTTGCGGCACTGGGTTGAAGTCTGATCCCTCTTTCCCTGTGGAGATATAAACAATACCCTCCCCTTGGTTGAGTTAGTGCCCCATGCCCCCGCTCCCCTTTTCTTCCTTATATTCATCCTTTTATTTTCCTTTCCCCACCTCCTCCCCAGTTGTCTACCATGCTGGTTTTGGTCTTGTTCTCTGCCATACTACACAGTCCTCACCCCAAAAATGTTTGTATAAGTAGCTTTTTCCCTATGCTCCTTTTGCATTTTTTTTAAATGCTTATCTCAGCGGGCTCAGGTTGTAATTGTCCTTTTGTGCCTGACTTACTTCGCTTAGCATGATTTCCTCCAGTTCTTCCAATACCGCTATGTGCCTCATATGTTCATCACTGCTTTTTAGTGATGCGTAGTCCTCCATTGTATGTATATACCACAGTTTTTTAATCCAATCGTCAGTTGATGGAAATTTGGGTTGCTTCCAGCTCCTTGCAATTGTGAACTGTGCCGCAATGAACATTGGAGCACAGATGTCTGGCCTTGGTGCGTTTCTTGCCTCTTCTGGGTATATATGCCCAGTAGGGGGATTGCTGGGTCATATGGTAACTCTATTTCCATCTGTTTTAGGTATCGCCAGATTGATTTCCATAGTGGCTGTACATACTCACAGGCCCAACAGCAGTGGATGAGAGTTCCTGTCTCCCCACAGCCCCTCAAACACTTGTTGCTTTCTAATTTTTTGAATTGGGCTACATTTGAGGGTGTCAGGTGGTACCTCATTGTTGTTTTAATTTGCATTTCTCTTATGGCTAAAGATCGGGAACATTTTCTCATATGTTTGTTGGCCATTCGGATTTCTGCACCTGTGAAACTTCTGTTCAAGTCCTTTGCCCACCTTTCAAGTGGGCTATTAGTTTTTTTCTTTTTGGAAGCTAGCAGAGTATTGTAGATTTTAGTAATAAGGTCTTTGTCTGATGTGTCATAGCTAAAGATGTTTTCCCAGTCTGTGAACTCTCTTATTACTCTCTTGGTGAATTCTTTAGATGTACACCAGTGTTTTATCTTCAGTATATCTCATTTGTCAATCTGTGCCTCCTCTGTGTGTGTGTTCTTCCCTATTTCTGATAGCCTGTGTATTCCCTGTGCCAAAGTTCTCAAGTTGGCCCCAATTCCCTCATTGATGGCCCTAATAGTTTGGGGTTTAAATTCAAGGTCTGTGATACACCTTGAGTTTATTCTTGTGCATGGAGTGAGATAAGGGTCTTGCTTCATTTTTCTGCATGTAAATATCCATTTTTTTCTAGCACCACTTGTTAAAGAGGGCATCTGCTTCCCATTTGATATTTTTGGGGGCCCTTATCAAAGATTAGCTGTCTGTATGCTGATGCCTTTATTTCTGGATTTTCAGTTCTTTTCCATTGGTCTGAGTATCTATCATTGTACCAATACCATGCAGTTTTGAGAACTGTGGCTGCATAGTATGTGCCAAAGTCAGGTAAAGCAAGCCCTCCCACAGTGTCCTTTTTTTTTTGAGAAGTTCTCTGCTAATTCAGGCTTCTTCCCTCTCCCTATTAAGTTGGTAATCAGTTTTTCCATTTCTTTGAAGAAAGATGATGGTAATCGTAACGGGATGGCATTAAACTTATATAGTGCTTTTGGCAGAACTAACATCTTAACTATATAGAGTCTTCCAATCCAAGAGCATGGGATATTCTTCCATTTGTTGAGGTCGCTCTTGGTTTCTTATAATAGTGTTCTATAGTTTTCCTGTATAGATCTTTTGTTTTTTAAGTCAGGTATAGCCCTAGATATTTCTATTTGTATTTGGCAATTGTGAAGGGTACCACCTTTTTGATCTTTTCTTCTGTGGTCTTATCTGATGCGTATAACAGTCCGATGGACTTCTGTTTGTTGATCTTGTATCCTGCCACTCTGCCAAACTCCTCTATTGCTTCCAATACTCCCCTTGTGGAACTTTTGGGATTTTCCATATATAAAATCATATCATCTGCAAATAACGATAATTTTACCTCTTCCTTCCCCAGACGAATACCTTTTATGTGTCTTCTTTGCCTTATGCTGTTAGCTAAAACCTCCAGCACGATATTAAATAGGAGTGGGAACAAAGGGCATCCTTGTCTGGTCCCCTTTTCAGTGGGATTGTTTTAGTCTTTTTCCATTGACTACCACGTTGGCTGTTGGTTTTTCATACATAGCTTGTATTGTCTTGAGAAACTTTCCTTCCATTCCTATCTTCACAAATGTCTTAAACAGAAATTAGTGTTGATGTTGTCGAATGCTTTTTCTGCGTCTATTGATATTATCATGTGGTTCTTGTAGTTTTTCATGTCAATGTGACGAATAATACTAATGGTCTTACGTATGTTGAAACATCCCTGCATCCCTGGTATGAATTCAACTTGGTCATGGTGAATTATATGTTTTATATACTTTTGTATTAGGTTGGCTAGTATTTCGTTAAGGATTTTTGCATCAATGTTCATTAGGGATATTGGTCTGTAGTTCTCGATTCTTGTGGGATCCTTGCCCGGTTTGGGTATCAGAGTTATACTAGCTTCATAAAAGGAGTTTGGGAGTTTGCCATCTTTTTCTATGTTCTGGAAAAGTTTGCGTAGGATTGGTGTTAGTTCCTCCCTAAATGCTTGGTAGAATTCTCCAATGTAGCCATCTGGTCCAGGGGATTTTTTTTGGTTAGTAATCCCTTGATAACCTTTTTAACTTCTTCTATTGCTATGGGTCTGTTGAGATTCTTGATGTCTACCGAGGATAGTCTAGGGAGGGATTGTTTTTCCAGGAATTTGTCCATGTCTTCCAAAATAGTTGAATTCACTGGAGTACAATCCTTCATAGTACTGGGTAACTATCCTTTTGATTTCTTTAGGGTCTGTTGTAATGACCCCTCTTTCATCCCTTATTTTTGCTATTGAGATTTGTTCCCTCCTTTCTTTGGTTAGGTTTGCCAATAGTCTATCGATCCTGTTTATCTTTTCAAAGAACCAACTTTTAGCGATATTAATTTTTTCCATAGTTTTCTTATTTTCCCTCTCCTGGATCTCTGCCCTGATTTTTATAATTTCTTTTCTTTTGCTATTAGTAGGATTGTCCTGCTGACTCTGCTCTAGTTTTTGTAAATTTTGTGTCAGCGTATCCATCACGAGTCTCTCTTCCTTTCTTAGGTGTGCATGTATTGCTATGAAACTTCCTCTGATGACTGCCTTTGCTGTGTCCCATAAGTTTTGGTACGTCGTGTGCTCATTTTCGTTGGTTTCTAGAAATTTCCTGATTTCATCTGTGATCTGCACCAGCACGCACTCCTTTTGCAGTAGAGAGTTATTCATCCTCCAATTATTTGCTCTTATTTTCTTTATCTTCCATTTGTTGACTTCCAGTCTTATGGCACAGTGGTCAGAGAGAGAGGTGTGTGTTATTTCAATGTGCTTAAATTTATGTAGATTTGCCTTATGCCCCAGCATGCGGTCTATCTTTGAATATGTGCCATGCGGACTTGAAAAGAATGTGAAAATTTTTATATTTGGATGAAAAGCTCTGTAAATATCTATCAGGTCAAATTGTCCAATTGTGGAGTTTAGCTCTCTAGTTTCTTTGTTGAGTTTCTTTCCCTGTGATCTCTTTCTCAGTGAGTGGTGTGTTGAAGTCACCCACTATAATTGTCGAGTCTGTGATTTCTTTCTTAATCTTTTGGAGTGTTTGGTTGACGTATTGAGCTGGTCTCTCATTCGGGGAATATATGTTTACAATGCTTAGTGGTTCATTGTCTAGGATTACCTTAAGCATTATATAGTGTCCCTCCTTAACTCTTTTTATGGTTTGCATTTTTAGGTCAATTTTATCCGAGATAAGGATTGCAACCCCTTCTTTTTTTGTATTGCAGTCTGCTCGTTAGGTCCGTCTCCAGCCTTTGATTCTCAGCCTATTTTTGTCTGTAGCCTTGAGGATGTGTTTCCTGTAGGCAGCAAATTGATGGGTTGTGTTTTCTAAGCCATTCTGCTAGTCTCAGTCTTTTAATGCCTGAGTTCAGGCCATTGATATTCAGGGTTATTGTCTCCATCTGTGGACTCTGTGACGTCATTTTATACCTTTTGTGTTGGGAGTTTTCCTACTTTCCTTTTTCATTAGTGTGTGTTTTGTGTGTGTATCATTCTTGACTTCTTTCCATCCTTAAGCCATTGATATCTTGGGGTCTGTTTTCTCTTTGTTGTCCTCTAGGTGAGGTTGTTCTATGTGACGGTCTCTTATTTATTCTTGGTGAGTGTTGTTCTTCTGCCCATACTGAGTCGGCGAGGATCTTTTGTAAGGCTGGGTTTGTTGTAACACATTTTTTTTAGTTTTTCCTTGTCTGGGAAGACTTTTACTTCTCCATTGATCTTGATTGATAATTTGGCTGGGTAGAATATTCTTGGATTTGCGTTGTTTTCCTTCAATTTTTGGAATATGTTACTCCACTCTCTCCTTTTTTTCATAGTTTCTGCTGATAGATCTGAGCATATTCTTATGTGGGACCCTTTATATATGATTGTTTTTTTTCCCCTAGCTGCTCTCATGATTTTCTCCTTTTCCTCAAAGTTGGATAGTTTAACTACTATGTGCCTTCGTGATTTCTTCTTGGGGTCCCTTTGTGCTGGTGTTCTTTCAGACTTCTAGATAGTTGCCTGGTTTTCATTCATTAGGCTGACACCGTGCTTGGTGAAGTCGAGGGGCTGGAAAAAAAGGAAGGCCTTCAACAAGACGGATAGATGTGGCAGCTGCAACAATGGGTTGAAGCATAAGAACAGTTATCAGGATGGTGCAGGATCCATTTGCTCATAGATGTTCTCACCAGCACAATACGCTCATTTCCCTTCACCATGGGCAGATGTTACCATTCTTTGGAAATATTACAAGATGTTATCATTTTTTGGAAATATTACAAATATATAAATATGATATCTTGCTATGGTTTACTTTGCGTAAATTTGATAACTAGTGAAATAAAATAAAATTGACAACATCTCAATTATACTACTTTGTATTACAGAGATAAGAACAAAAATACACTTAAAGGGTGTATTTCCTCCAAGAATTCTCTCGCTATTGTTGCAGATGACTTCTTTGTTGTGTCTTCCTCCGGTAGGTCAAAATTCGAATGTTGTTCCACTTCATAGCATCAGCCATAGCGCTTAGGTTTTCTTCAGCTTCTCTGATTCTCTTATTAGATTTTTGTTCACATTTGTTAAAGTCTGCTAGGCTGTCCTCCAAGTCACTGATGCGGTTCTCTGATTCCTCCAATTGATTCTCAAGGACCGTGATTCTGCTATTGTTTTTTGTTATCTCCTCACTAAGCTCCTGTATTTCCCTTTGGTGTATGGCTTTTATCTCCTCTATTGTTTCATCCTTTTTCTATATTGTTTCCCTCATATCCTGTATGACTCCAAGCAGCATTCTGAGAATTTATTTGTGTGGCATCTCAATGTCTGCTTCTTCTATGTATGTTGTTATGTTCAGGACATCTTCTGCCTTTGCTTTTTGTTTCTCCTGTTTTTTTGTTGAGGTCGTTGGGACTGATGGCTGTTTGCGTTGAATTGTTTTAGAGGGACCAGGTGCCATTTTCCAGGCTCTCTCTGGGAGACTTATAGGAATGCTTCTTTGAACTGCCTACAGCTGATTTTACTATGGGGCTAACCTACCACTTTATCCTCCTGTGGCTTCCCTATCAGTGGAGTGCCCCAGATGACTGGTTGGTTGCCTGCCTCAGTGTTGGAGAGATTGGGCTGAAGTTCCTGCAATTGCTTGGAATGTTGATAAGTGTTGGCTGAGCGGCCTTATGCCCCCAGGTACACAGGCAGGATTTCCCTGGTGAGAAGTTGGGCGGAGCATCCCCTGGTGAGAGCAAGCAGGCCTTTCCCTAGCCTTGGGCTATCTATGCAGGGTGGAGCTCACCTAGCTGGGTATGGCTCAGGCTCACTCCCTAGGGCAAGGGAGTGTTCTGTAGGTCAGCAGTGGTGTGTGAGAGAACAGGGTAGAAATAAGGAGGAGGAGAAAAATTAAAAATTAAGACAGTTTAGACTATGCAGGGGAATAGGGAAGCGAGGGAAGAAAAAGCAACTATGTAGCTGAGTCCCACTCCTTGCCTGTGGAGCTGCAAGGGTTTGTTCCTTGCCCTAAGCCCCAGCGGCAGGCTGTAGCTGAGCTGCAAGAAGAGTCTCAAGAAAGCCGCTGAGCAGCCCTTAGAGAAGTGGGGGGACAGAGAGCAGAGATCTTAACAGAAGCCGCAATGTAGCTGAACCCTGATCCCTGCTTGTGGAGCTGTGAGGGTTTGGGTTTAGTCCCTGCTCAGAGGACGTGGCTCGGCAAGCTGGGGCTGTGCCGTGAAAAAGCCCCTGCATAGCCTTCCAAGGCTGTGTGTGAATAGAGAGCAGAGATGTAAACACAAGTAACAGTGTAGCTGAACCCTGATCCCTGCCAGTGGAGCTGCAAGGGTCCTGTCCCTGCCCTGAGGCAAGCAGGGGAAAATTGTGGCTGTGTTGAGACCAAGCCCTGCTACAAGTTCCAAATGGTCCCGGCTCCTGCAGATACAGTGGCTGAGCTCCTAATGGTCCAGGCTCCGGTAGATACAGTGCCTGGGCTAAGGTCAAGCCCCAGCTGGCTTCCACTGAGGTAAGCCAAAAGCCCTAGCCCCTCAAAACCCCGTGGGTCTGTGCCTACTTATCTTTATGATGCACCTCCTGTGATCCAGCAGTGTTGAATTTCCCTCTAAGCAACTCTCCTGGGATGGATTCTGCGGAGTCCTCCTGGTATGTGTCACTCCATCGCCATCTTCCCGGAAGTCCCTCCCTTAATTCTTAATGTATGGATATTAGTACATAGATCTATCCCTATCGTTATATATAAATATATTTACATATGTACATGCCTGTATTTAGACCTCTATATATGACCTTTGTCTCCTAGGTTCTTTCCTCAATTTTCTTTTACTTTCCATCATTTTTGGCTTCTATTAGGGTTTAGTAATTCCTTACTGTTACATTTCCCTGTATTAAGCCACACTGGTATCCTATGTCCTTCTTTCCATTGATTTTAGTTCACTTGTTCCTTTGTCCCTGGGGTGGTTACCCTCCCTGCTTCCATTCTCCCACCTCCCCTTCTCCCTTGTCTCCCTGTAACTGTCGGTCTCGTTGTTTTCCTCTCTGAATTGTATATCCCGCCTGTCTTATCTAAGTAGACATGCAGACACATTAATAAGTGTAAAAACCAGGAAAAGCAAAATAAAACAACAAAGGATGGCAATATCAACAAAACAACAAAACAAAACAAAAGCAAAATAACAACAAAATGAATGCCAATGACAAAAAAAGAAAAAGCCTATAAATAGTTTCAAGTCTGTTTTTTGACCTTTAGGTGTGTTTTCCAGTTGAGTCTGATGGGGTGTCACACTTTGCCACCAAAATCTATATTTGGGGATTTCATTGCTTTATTCCCCTTGCTGCTCTGCTGTATGCCCTTCATGTTTTGCCTTAGTGTGATGGTGTCAGATTTGGCACAATTCCTGCATTGTGTTTCCAGTGTTGTCCCCCATAGCACTTCTCACTTAGGGTAGTCATGTCTTATGGTGGGGCTGGCTCTATGGTCCTTTTTGAGCATTGTCTGCTCTGAGCAGGAATATCATCCTCAGGGCTTGGTGGGCCAGGATGTGTTCCCCTCTCTCTCCATCCCTCTTTATTTCTCCTGTGTGCTTTAATCAGTTGTGCCCCTCTCCCCAAGCTGTAGCTTCAGTGCTATCCTCTGAAGTGCATTCTTCTGGGGAAGTGGGGGGTGTCCCACATAGTTGGAATTGGGGCTGGTCCCGCAGACCTCTCTATTGGTTCCTTGGTACATGCCATTAGGTTGTATTCATGTCTTGGCATACCGGGTTGAAGCCTGGTCTCTCTCTCCCTCTCTTGGGGAGATATAAACAATACCCTCCCCTTGGGTGAGTTAGTGCCCTGCTCCGCTCCTACCCATGTCTTCTTTTTTTAATCTGTCTTTACCCCTCCTATTTACTTGGCTGCCATATGTATCCCTGGATTTGGTCTGGTCCCTGGACCTCACCCCAGGAATGTATGCATTTAGTAGCTTTTCTCCTATGCCCCATTTTTAAGGCTTTCCTCAGTGGACTCATATTGTACTTGTCCTTTTGTGCTTGGCTTACTTCACTTAGCATTATTTACGCCATTTCTTCCCATGCAGCAATGTGCTTGATGCGTTCATTGCAGCTTTTTAGGTATGCATAGTATTCCATTGTATGTATGTACCACAGTTTTTTGATCCATTCATCCGTTGATGGAAATTTGGATTGTTTCCAACTCCTTGCAATTGTTAACTGTGTCGTGATGAACACTGGCACACAGATGTGTAGCATGGTTTTTTTTCCTTGCCTTTTCTGGGTATGTGCCCAGTAGGGGGATTGCTGGGTTGTATGGTAGTTTGATTTCCATCTGTTTTAGATTTTACCAAATTGATTTCCATAATGGGTCTACATACCTACAGGTCCACCAGCAGTGAACAAGAGTGCCTATCTCCCCACAGCTCCTCTAACACTTGTTGCTTTCTGATTTTTTGAATTGGGCTACCTTTGAGGGTGTTAGGTGGTATCTCATAGTTGTGCTAATTTGCATTTCTCTTATGGTTAATGATCAGGAACATTTTCTCATGTTCATTGGCCATTTGAATATCTGACCTTGTGAAACTTCTGTTCAGGTCCTCTGCCCACCGCGTTAGTGGGTAATTAGACTTTTTCTTATTGTAAGCTTGCAAAATATTGTAAGTTTTAGTAATATGGCCTTTGTTCAATGTGTCATTAATAAAGATGTTTTCCCAATCTATGGGCTTTCTTATTACTCTCTTGGTGAATTCTTTCTATGTACACAGGTGTTTTATCTTTAGTATATTCTACTTGATAAATTGTGCCTCCTCTGTATTTGTATCCTTCCCTATTTCTGATAGCCTAAGTATTCCCTGTGCCAAGGGTCTCAGGTTTCTCCTAATTCTCTCATTAATGACCCTAATAGTTTGGGGTTTTACTTCAAGGTATATGATCCACCTTGAGTTTATTCTTGTGCATGTAGTGAGGTAAGGGTCTTGCTTCATTTTTCTTCAGGTGGATATCCATTTTTTCCAGCACCACTTATTGAAAAGGGCATCTGCTTCCCAGTTGATATACTTTGGGCCATTATAAAAAATCAGCTGTCTGTATGCTGATGTTTTAATTTCTGGGTTTTCAGCTCATTTCCATTTGTCTGAATATCTGTCGTTGTACCAGTACCACATTGTTTTGACCACCGTGGCTGTACAATAAGTGCTAATGTCAGGTAGAGAAAGCCCTCCCACTTTGTCCATAGTTTTCTTGTTTTCCCTCTCCTGTATCTCAGCCCTGATTTTTATGATTTCTTTCCTTTTGCTATTCGTAGGATTGTCCTGTTGACTCTGCTCTAATTGGTGTAAGTTTTGTGCCAGCATAATTAACCATAAGACTCTCTTCCTTTTCATGTGTGGATGTATTGCTATCAAACATCCTCTGATATATGTCTTTGCTGTGTCCCAAAGGTTTTGATATGTCATATTTTCATTCTCATTGATTTCTAGAAACATCCTGATTTGATCTCTGATCTGGGCCAATCCCCACTCTTTTTGCAATTGAGTGTTATTCATCCTCCAGTTGTTTACCTTTGTTTTTTTAACTGTCCCTTTGTTGATTTCCAGCCATATGGCATCATGGTCAGAGAGAAAAGTCTGTATAATCTCTATATGCTTGAATTTACACAGATTCCACTTGTGTCCCAGCAACTGGTCTATCTTCGAGTATGTGCCATGTAGGATTGAAAAGAATGTGAATACTTTTGCATTTGGGTGGAAAGCTCTGAAAATATCTATCAGGTCAAGTCATCCAATTGTGCTGTTTAGATCTGCAGCCTCCTTGTTACGTTTCTTTCCCTGTGATCTGTCTTTTTCAGAGTGGTGTATAAACATCACCTACAATAGTTACTGAGCTTGTGATTTCTTTTTTCATCTTTTGGAGTGTTTGATTTATGAATTTAGCAGGTCTGTTGTTGGGCGTGGATATATTTATTATGCTCACTGGTTCTTGGTCTACTGTTCCCTTGAGCATTATATAGTGCCCCTCCTTGTCTCTTGCTATGGCTTTCACCTTGAGATCAGTTTTGTCAGAGATTAAGATTGATTTGCCATTTGGTTGGTATATATATAATATGTATTATATATATTTAAGTTTCCATTTGATTGGTATATTTTTCTCCAGCCTTTAATTCTTAGTCTGTTTTTGACTGTAATCTTGAGTTGTATTTTCTGTAGGGAGCAGATCAATGGGTTATATTTTCTAAGCCAGCCTCCTAGTCTCCTGCCTTTTAGTGCCTGAGTTCAGTCCGTTAATATCCAGTGTTATTGCATTCATCAGTGGACTCGGTGATGTCTTCTTGTACCTTTTGTGTTGGGTGTTTTCCTACCCACCTAGCGTATCAGTTTGTGTTGTGTGTGGCTCATTCTTGCCTTCTTTCCACCACTGAGCTAATGCTATCTTGGTGGATGTTTTCTCTTTGTTGCCCTCTTGGTGGAGTTATTCTATGTGAAGGTCTCTTATTTGTGTTTGATGAATATTGATCTTCTGCCCATACTGAGTTGGCAAGGATCTTTTGTAGGGCTGGGTTTCTTTTTACACAGTCTTTGAATTTTTCCTTGTCTTGGAAGACTCTTCTCCATCTATTTTGGTGGATATAGTAATCTTGGGTTTGCATTATTTTTCTTCAATTTTTGGAATATGTTACTCCACTCCCTCTTCTTCTTCACTGTGACTGCTGATAGGTCTGAACATATTCTTATTTGGGTACCTTTATAAGTGACCGTTTTTTTCCCCTAGCTGCTTTTATGATTTTCTCCTTTTCCTCAAAGTTGGATAATTTAACTATTATGTGCAGTATAACTGGTGTTCTTTCAGCCACCTGAATGATGGCCTGATTTTCATTTATTAAGCAGGGGAAGTTTTCCTCTAAGAATTCCCTGGGTATTTTTGTCATTGACTTCTTTGTTGTGTCCTGTTCCAGTAGTCTAATATTCTAATATTGTTCCCCATCACAGCATCAGACATGGCTCTCAGGTTTTCTTCAGTCTCTGATTGTCTTATTTGACTTTCTTTCCTGTTTGTTGAAGTTTGCCTAGTTATCCTCTAGGTCACTGGTGTGATTCTCTCCCTCCTCAATTCTGTTGGTAAAATCTGTTAATTTTCTACAGGATTTTTAATTTCATCCTTTAGGCCTTGTATTTTTCTTTGGTGCTTGCTTTTATCTCCTCTATCATTTCATCCCTTTTCTGTATTGTTTCCCTCAGATCCTGTATGACTCCAAGGAGCATTCTGAAAACTTCTTTCTGTGGCAGGTCAATTTCTGCTTCTTCAATGCACGTCATTAGGTTCATGACTTCTTCTGGAATTGTCTTCTATTTCTCCTGCTTTTTTGTTGAGGTTGTTGGGGCTCATTGCCGTTTGTGTGTTGTTTTAGAGGGGCCCGGTGCCATCTTTCAGAGTCAAAGAGCACTTGGCTTTCTCTATGGGAGATTCATAGGAGTGCTTCTTCAAACTACCTGCAGCTAGCTGCCATGGGGGGTCGGACTACTGCTTTATCTTCCTGTGGTTTCACTGTTACCCTATTCAACCAGTATTCTATTATTTGGAATGCGAGTTGAATAGTCCTCTCACAGGATGCTTGTTGGGTGGTTGTGGGTCCACAAGGATGGTGCTTCACTGGCTGATCTCCCAGGAAGCCATGGTGGATCTCGCCATTTTTATTGTTGTTGAGTTTTACAGATTTTTCTTTACCTTAGATTTTTGATATTATTTTTCCTTTGAGTTCTATTAGGTTTCTCTGAATCTTGGTTCAGAAGGATAATAATTTTTTCCATATTTTAGAACATCAATTATCCATATTTTTCTCATTTATTTTATAGTTCTGTTTATTTTTTTGCCTGCATTTTGTTTACCATATTCTTTTCCTTAGATTGTTGGTATTATCTTTATTTAAACCGGACTATTGTTTTCCTCACATTTATTTATTTATAATGCACAATGGAATCAGGTATCTGATGATGAAGAAGAGGCTCAGGTAAAGAGCAATAGGCAGTGTGAATATTAGATTGGGAATTTTGAACCTTACAATATTCTTCCATGGCAGAATAAATAGGGGCCTTAGTGATATAATGTTTATTCATTTTGCTGCTAACTGCAAAGTCAGCTGTTTGAAACCACCAACTGCTCCATGGTAGAAAGATGTGGCTTTCTACTACCATGAAGAGTTATAATCTCAGAAATTCACAGAGGGCAGTTCTACCCGGTTCTATGGAGTTGCTATGAATTGGCATGAACTCAGTGGCAGTTGAGGAGAAGCAGGTGGGCTAGTATAAATCAGCTCAAAATTATAAAACGTCTCCCTGTCACAATGTAAAGCCATCAATGATGTATTTACTAATTATTATGGTCTTAAACAACTTTTTCTAGTAGTGACTTGCCTTTGCTTCTCATTAAGGATACTTTGTATTGGTAGTTTCTTAAACATGCTTTTTCACTTTACTGAAAAGATAACATGTCTGTGTGTTTTCTTGTTCTTGTTCCAGCAATACACACCACTCTAGAGCATAAAATAGGTTCCCTGAGCTTTCTAAAGCCTCTGAAACCCAATTAGTTGTACATGCCAAGCATCCCCCCGCCCCCCTTGGTGCAGTCCATCTACTGTGATGAATGTCTCAGTTTCATCAGGATCTGCAGTGGCTGTGTCCTCTTTCAGTGCCCTATCCAGTTCTTAGTCACTTTCCACTGTACCTAACAATGATTTGATTCTGCATTGTTGTTTCTTATCTTGTGGTTTAGTGTTATGGTTATTTCTTAGTACATCAGTTATCTAATGTGTACCAAACTACATCAATGACATATTATGACTTCTCCTGATTCACTTTGTTATACTGTTCTGCTGGTTTTAACTGGGCTCAATTACTGTGATTGCAGCCTGCTGGTGGCTCAGCTGGTATATTTGGAATTTCCAAGATGTCTAGACCTCTCTCTCCACATAGTCCTTCATTCTGAGCTTCTTCATAGCATGGTGAACTCAGAATTCCAACCAGGTAAGAAGCTACCAGACATCTTAAGGCCAAGACTACGGAAGTCATATAGCAATACCTGTAAGAACTGCATTCTACTGGTCAAAGAAAGTTAAAAGGGTGATGATAAACAATCTTAATAAAAGTAGTGACAATATGAGCCAGGGAAAGAGCAGGACCGTGGCATAAGAACCAATTGTTCTTAGACTGGGGCTACAATTAACTCTAAGTCCCCCAAATCCATGAATATATTTATGGTTCTTACATGTCTCTGGTTCCCTTTTTAAAACATCACATAATTTTATGATCGAAAACATTATAAGCCACTCCTGGGACATAAGGCAATTCTGTTAATAGTGCAATAATTTGACCAATTGTATAGAATTCAAAACACACTGTTGAGAATAGGGAATTGTATAAGTATAGGATGGATGCAGACCACAATATATGAATTGTTGAGTTGTACATTGGTTGGACACTATTTGCACAAATGATGGAGGTTGGTGATAGTGCAAAACTTTCAGTGACACTCACAAAGGCAGAAGCATGCCTGCCAGACTAATAAATATCATAGAAAGTTTATTAGTTAAGAAGAGTATTAAAATAATTGTTATATGGTAGTCCTGGGCTGAAGACATGCATGCTATAGCAAAGTGTGGAGAAGAAACCAGATGGTACCTGGCTATAGTGCCTGGAATTTTAAAGGTTTATCTTAAAACAGGCAAGCATCTAAATGAAGCATCAACCAAGTCCACATGAAAGAACCCTTCAAGGACTGAAAATAAAACCCAAATCTGAAAGGGGGAATGGTATCAGAATTTAAATTGTGAACACTTGGTTTGCCGAAGGCTAAAGATGATGATGGAAACCCCAAATCTATTTTCAGGGTTCCATGTGGATAAGCTTCAGGTGAATCCCCTCTTACCATATTTGGGGGAGAAAAATAACCTTGCTATTAGATTGAGAAGGATGTAAAGTTGGTTCTGGTGGATGTAGTTAGGCTAAACTCTAACACCTTATCATTTGAATCCCTTTTTGACTCATTTAAAAGTTGCTTCAGTTTTTAATAAGTTATCCTACTTTTCGAATGGTTGTTTTAGGTGTTGTCTAGTCATTGTTTAGTTTTTTGTTTGTTTGGTCGTTTGTTTGTTTTCTGTTTATATTTCATGTGGTTTTTTATATATGAAGCTGAGATAGGTAGATTATATATAGAATAACTGGATTGATAATCACTGAGGGACCTGGAAGGGGAGAGTGGGGAGCTAACAACAATGTGTACAACAAGAGAATGTTCCAAAATTGATTGTGGTGATCATTGCACAGATTTTCTTAAAGTATTTGAATGATTAAATTGAATGATATGTCGTATAGCACAATAAAATCTAATAAACAAACAAATAAATAAAAATAAACTTAAAAAATGTAATGTCAAAGATACATGATAAAAAGACATGGATCTAGTGATTAAAAAATACTGATTCCTTTTTGGGGGGATTAACCACTTCCCATGCTTAGATTTCTGTTTGGTTTTATCCTCCTTGACTTTTTTTGGGGGGTGGGGGGTCTAGTTTCATACTAAAGAAAGAGGCAGAAACAGTGTTAGTTAGCTTTAATAGAGACGGGTGATAATGAGAGCAAATCATTCTTCTGTACTGCCTCTTTAGTAATCTAGTCCATCGAGTTTTATTTTTTAAAGATCATAAGGCAGGACTAGGAAGAGCACTTCCACTGTGTGCAGGTCCAAGTCACAAAGCAAGGATTTTGAGATCTGAAATGTGAAAAATATATTCCAGTTCAGGATAATAAATTTTGGACTGGAGAGGAAGTATGCTGGCTTCTATTTCTGTCTCTAGTTGTTGATTTTTAAAATTCAGCAAACCACTTTCTTCTCTCATTTATTAAAGTGAAGTGATTCTTAAACTTAAACTTTACCATAATAACAATTACTTATAGGATTTGTTAAAATTCAACATTCTGGTCACTGTCCCGCCCCCACCCACCCCCAAATTCTGATTCAGTAAGTCTAAGATTTGAATATTAATATGTATATTAATATATATAACAAGAGTTTTGAAAACGGAATTAAAAGTGGAATTTTTCCATGACCATTTTGCATACCACATGTATGAATGTAATTATATATTATATATATGTAAAAACAGATGTGTCTCATGACTCTGTTGTAGATGGTCTGTTGACCACACTTAAGAATATTTCTCTATGCCATTTACTTTTATAAAACCTTGAAAATCTCAAAGTTTAAAGCATGTTTAAAAGGCGTTTGTTCAGAAATGATTAACCATTTATTATCTGCATCATTTCAGGTATAAATTTCAGGTATATTTTGGGATAATCTTAACATAAACCTCTAGGGTTTTTGCATCTGTCATTATATAAGTGGTGAAAATTAATTTCATATGAATATCTTTAATTAAAAAGGCATATTTTTGTAATTCACTTATCTGTTTCATACTGTTCTTTCCTGAGACACAAAATGGAAATATGTTAATAGTACAGCAAATCATGTGATTTATTATAATAAATCATAGGGGGTCAATCTCTTAATAAGTTGAAAATCCGTACCTCCTACAGTCTAATATGGTGAGTGTCAGGGTGTTTTCTAGGGAAATATCTCTCATCACTCAAACATATCTCAACTACTTAAAAGTGAGGTCTAAGAACTAAATGGTGAAACTTGTTAGAAAGAAGTTTGAGAGCAAAAGGGCTGCATTTGCTCAAGGGAAAATGTCAGAAGCATTAGGAAAGGAGGGATGGGAATAGGAAATAGAGGGAGAAATTATACAAAAAGTGATGGTGCATCAAAGGGATTGCAATGAATGAGATGAAGGGAAATATGTATGAATTGGAATCTTTGAAATTCTATGCCATTGGCTACATTAATGACACTCTCTATAGAGTTTCTTATAGCCTGGGGGTTGATTTATAATTTTCTCTGTCATAACATGATAATGGTGTTTATAAAATGAACCAGCAATATATGTAAACCACAGATTTATGAATTAATTTTAGGTTTGCATTTAATTTGAGCCCCAATCTAAGACAATTTGTTCTTATGACATCTCCATGCTTGATGCTGGCCTTCATGACAAGATCACTGAAAATAAGGGTGCTATAGCAAAATGTGAAGGAACTAGATGGTGTCAGGTGATCAGAAAGAATAGTAAAGAGTCATAAAGGCTGGTCTTCAGACAAATTGCCATCTAAGTGAGGTGTCCACTAAGTCCACCTGAGAGAAGCATGCCAGCCTGTGTGATCCAAGGATTGTAAATAATAAACTCCAAATCTGAAGGAGGGAATTGTATCAGAGCTTACAACATGAACATCAGTTTGTAGAAGGCTATGGGTGCCAGTGAAACCTAAAATCTATTTGCAAGGTCCCCATGAGGATTAAGCCTCCAGTGAATGCCCTCTGACCATGTTCCGGGGATAGGAATAACTTTGCTATATCATACGGAGACCTGTGTAAAGTCTACTATGACAGATATAGTTGGATTAAAATGTAATGCTTTACCATTTGATCTTCCTTTTGACCCATTTTAAAGCTGTTTCAATTTTTGATATTTACTGCTTTCTTTATGATGGACATTGTTCTGTTTTGTCTGGTCATTGCTGTTGGACTTTTTGTTTGCTTGCTTCTCCTTTCTGTTTGTGTTTTCTATGTTTTTCTGCACAAGAAATACAGGATTGGTAGATCTACAGACACATTAACTTGATTGATTATTACCTCGGGACACAGCAGGGGAGGCTGGGGGGAAATGGAGCGCTAACAACGAGTACAAGAAGAAAATGTTCTGAAACTGATTGTGATGATGATTGCATAAATCCTCAATGTGATTGAACAATTAAATTCTATAATATGTGAAGTGTAACCCAAATGAAAGTATTAAAATTGTGTATGAATTTTTTTAACGTAAACTGATGATCTGCTGTGAATCTCTATCCAATTGACAATAATCAGTTTAAAAAAAGAAGTTTGTATGTATTAGATGCTAAGATTATTCAATAAAACAATTTATCTTGGAGCATCCACAATGAAAGTTGAATGATTTCAACATTGATAGCTCAATACCACCAATACATACCACCATTGTATTAGACAATTTTAGAATAAGAATATATGATTCAGTAATAAGCTACTCATAAGTGAAGAATACTCACTTCTGAAGGTGTCTTTTGTTCTGTATCCCTACTCTTAATTTAATAACATGGCTTTGTTCAAAAGACCAGGTCTTCATGCAAAGTCAGCATTATATGCAAATGGAAGATGACTACATCAACGCATAACTTCCAACATCTTTACATAACTGTCAAACATTGAGCATCATGGTCCCTTCATACATTTAACCTGATCGTAGCCTGTAGTATTTTCACCTACCACCTCAGTACTTATTACTGCCAGGCCTGTCATTAGTGCACAAAGTAGAAGAATAGCTGATTGTAAAATGTCAGATAATGAGACAGTCATTAAGCAAGAGGTAGCTTTTTGGGGGTGAAAGAGGGTGTTTGTGGTATGGCATTAAGTGGAATTTCATTTTATACTTTTTGATTGTAAAGGAAGTCTACTCAAGAATCAAACCTCACTGTTGTAGAATCTGTTCCAACTCACAGGCACCCTGTAGGACAGAGTGGAGCTGCCCCTGTGGGCTTCTGGGGCTGTAAATATTTACGTTTAGCAGTAAGCCTCCTCTTTTTCCAGTGCAAAAGCTGATGGGTTTTAATCACTGACTTTTGTAGTTAGCAGCCCAGTTTATAGGGCTAAGGAGGAAAAAACATACCAAAAAGAGAATTACTTTGACCTCTTAAGTAGCTAGATGTGAAATTATTCTGTCTTTATAATGAAGACGGCACACTTTGTAGCAAAAAATGTATATCAACATTTAAGGGCCATGGAAATCTCTTCTTTTAAAAATCCTTTCAAGTATAAAATATATTCTTAGCTGAGGGCCTTTCACAAACAGATTGTAGTCTTCTAATTAAAAATACTCATCAAACGAATAAAATTGATCCAAGGTTTTAAACATATTATTGGTAATTTAATTACCAACTCTATTTTTATTAGGGCAACTCTCTGTTTGACCACTCGATGGCAGCATTTACTACGTGCTAACATTGAACTTCATCTTTTTCTAGGTATTTCAGCCTTTGGTAGTGGAAAAGATTGATAGCAATGCAAATGTATTTATAACCACGAGAGATAGTCACCTTCCACCCCAATTAGCCTTTGCATTGATTTACTGAGGAAAAACATCTATTACTGAAAAAAGTCTTACAGATTAGTGTTGCATTATTTCGTTACAGTTGAAATATCTGCAGGAGAAGTGATCTCACAGAAGATATACTTTAATCTAGCCAAAAATGTACTTTCTCAGTATTTTTTTATTTAAAAGATACATCATTGAAAATTCAGCTCTGGTTTAGAATTATGTGCCACAATTTCTTTTCTCTTTAAAGTGATATACTTAGTTATTTGAATATCTTCTAATAATGAGCTTATGCCATATTTTAAACCTTAAAAAAAAGATTTATTCATGAGTTGTTGTTTGGATTAAGCCAGTGATCTACTATGAATATCTCCCACTTTTATTGTGTGTGTGTGTGTGTTTGTGTGTGTGTGTGGCTGTGTGAGAGCATAATTATGGTCTTATTTAAAATTATTTTAAAATTATTTCAATGTGAAAGGCTTACTGTCTCTTGAAATACTTTTTTTCCCCCTCCCACCGCCAAAAGAACGGAGCTCTAGTTGTGAATTTTTCTGTAGAGAAAAAAACTCACCAAGAATGGTTTTAGAAATCCTGGCAACCTCTTTCTAGGGGAGGGTTCACCAAGTGAACTCCCATTTCAGATGTACAAAGAGCACAGATTGGTAGAAATTCACAAGGCAGTTCTAAATTTTGGGCTTTTGTCTTGAAAGAAGGGAATAAGATTTTTTTAAACTACCCCGTTCTCCCAGAATCCCTTATACCTCTTTAAAAAACAGAAAGACACAAACTCCCCCAAACCCATGGCCTTTGGGAAAGTTTGGTGGCTTCGTTGAACATTTACTCATCTTCCAGGCACAATTGGCTGCGGTTTGAACCTCGAAGTCAGGGCAAGGGTGACGTCCGCAACAGCAGGTTTCAAAAGGTCGCTGTGCGTAAGCCTGGGCGCCTCAGATGGGAATTTCTATAAATGTCTTTGCGGTGTAGATAAACACGCTGGGAGGAGAGTGCGGCCCTTCTGTTCGCACAGGCTCAGCTCGGGTTCCCTGTGCGCCCTGCATGTTTACTCACATGCAATCGTGTCTTTCTTTCTGTTTATAGTCACTCGACTATCCTGGGTCTCTGTCTCTGTCTAAGGAGACTTATATCCCACAGATAATTTTTTTCCCCTGTAGCTCATCACATGCCAGTTTTTTTTAAAAAAAAACGGACCCAAAACTTTTGCAGCAAAGATAATAAAAAAGCACTATAGAAACCTTGGAAATATTATGAAAATTAAAGAGACTAAAAGATATATGTTATTATATAATTATCTGAGTAAAGTCTTCTAGTTTTGACAGTGTATATACATATATGTAATGTGTTTATCATGTATGCAAATATATACTATAGAATGGGTTGTGCATTAATTTTGATAGGTTTTCACAAACCACTGTAAATAATTTCCATTACTATACAATTTACTTTCATGCTTTAACAAAAACCTTTTTATTGTGAATTTGGTGATGGTTTACAGAGCAGATAATCAGTTTTACAATCAACAATTCATACACATTTTGTGTCACATCCTCAATTCCAATTCCCTCCGTGTACCGTTACTTCTCCCACTTCCTCCCTGTTTTCTGTGTCCTTGCCTCCTCCTTCCTAACACTCTGAACTTTGCCTTGAGTAAATGCTACCCTCTTGCTTTCAAATGGCTGATGATTTTACATGGAAGAGAGTTCAGTTCAAGACTTGAATGGTAAGAACACAGTCTAGGAGTTCTCTTTCATGAATTTGGGTTGTGTTCCACATTTCTCTCCCACTCTACCCAGGACATTCTAAGGTCTTCCTTTTCAGGTAAGTTGGTAATATTCGCTGGGCACCACCTACTTCTTTTGGTGTTGGGGTCGTGGAGACTGATCTTTGCATGGCCCATTCGCCCACTGAATGCTTCCCAAATACCTTTAGATTTTCATCACTCTTCTTTCCTTCAGATGGAGATAGACCAATGATTATACCTTAGATGGTAGCTGATGAGCCTTTAAGATATCAGTTGCTATTCATCTAAGTACGTTGTAGAATAATTTGTTTGTGCCCTGAAACTATGGTCCTGAAGAGTTTTATTATGTATAAGAACTATTTGTAATTTTGCCTCTTGGATGTTCCTCCTACATTTACAGATCTTTTGCAGCAAAGATAAGTACACATATACAATTATCTTCTTAAATGTTTCTATACTCATGGGCTCACTCCTGTGCTCCCCCCCTACATCTATTCAGCCTGTATTCAGCCTAAGTATCTTCCTACTGTTGCAAGATGGTGCATG
Source organism: Tenrec ecaudatus (assembly GCF_050624435.1). Lineage (NCBI taxonomy): Eukaryota > Metazoa > Chordata > Mammalia > Afrosoricida > Tenrecidae > Tenrec > Tenrec ecaudatus. Next base: position 127,572,313 of record NC_134531.1, read on the forward strand.
TACTGTATATTTGTTGCCGTTATCTGTGTCTATTGTGCCCCAACTCTTACTTCTTTTAGTTATGTACCAAGTAGAGGGATTGCTGGGCCATGTGGTTTTTCTATTATTGTTAAGGAAGCATCATGCTACTTTTCACAGTGGTTGTTCCATTTTCTAGTCCCATCAGCAATGCATGAGGGTCCCAGTCACTCAGCACCTTCAGTAGCATTTGTTTTCTGAACTTTGATATTAATGTTGGAGTGGGTGGTATCTTGTTGTTTTCATTTGCATCTCTTGAATGACTGAAGATCAAGTGTCGATTCTATGTTTTTTTGGCCTCCTACTTGTCTTCTTTGGTGAACTGACTGTTTATATCCATTGCCTAGTTTTAATTGGAGAATTTGCCCTTTTTCTTGTTGAGATGTTGAAGTTTTCTAGAAATGTTTAAGATTACCCCCTTGTCTGAAATGTCATCATCAAAATGTGTTCTCCAGTCTGTGGTTTCCCATCTTATTCTTCTAGTGAATTATTTTAATACATACAAATGTCTAATTTTTAGGATGTCCTAGTCAAATGTGTTTTTTTCTACTGCGTCTGTGATTTTTTAAATGGTGCTTGATGGTATATTTATGCCAAGTGTGTTATGTTAGTCTGTTGACTAGAGAAACAAATTCATAGACACTCATGTGCACAAGAAAGAGCTTTATATGAAGGAGCAATTGAATATTGAGAAAACATCCCAACAGACTGGACTGGAAAACACTCCTAAAGGCCAACAAACGATCCTTGAACTAACTGCAAGCTTTTCTTTCTTGATGTGTTTTGGTTTGCTCTTTGTTAGTGGTTTGTTGTTGTTGTTTTGTTGTATACTGTTGCTTTGTTTTGCTCTGTCTTGTTTTTGTGCATGTTATTATCTCCGCAGGTCTGTCTAAATAATATAGGCTGGATGAGCAATCTAGAGGAAAAACAATGGGACCAACAGTTCCTGGGGGAAATGGGATTGGGGAGGTGGGGAGAAAGGAAGTGGTGCTAACAAACCCAGGGACAAGGGAACAACAAGTGATCCAAATTGGTGGTGAGGTGGGTGTGGGAGGCCTGGTAGGGCATGATCAAGGGTAAAGTAATGAAGAGGTATAGGTGAAACCCAGGTGGGGACGAAGCATGATAGTGGGACAGGAGGAAAGTCAAGGGATATAGAGGAAAGAGCTGGAGGCAAAGGGCATTTATAGAGGTCTGGACGAAGACATGTACATATGTAAATATATATGAGGATGGGGAAATATATCTATGTGCCTATATTTATAGGTTTATTATTAAGGTGGTGGAAGGACATTGAGCCTCCACTCAAGTACTCCCTCAATGCAAGAATTTTTTCTTCTTTTAAATTGGCTCTATTAAATGATGCTCACCCTCCCGACACAACCACTGAAGACAAAGTGAGTGCATAAGCAAATGTGGTGAAGAAAGCTGATGGTGCCCATCTATCAAAAGATATAGTGTCTGGGGTCTTAAAGGCTTGAAAATAAACAAGTGGCCATCTAGTTCAGAAGCAACAAAGCCCACATGGAAGAACATACCAGCCTGTGTGATCATGAGGTGCTGAAGGGATCAGTTATCAGGCATCAAAGAACAGAAACTCATATCATTGGGTGTACACCTCCAGGATACAATCACTGAGGACAAACGGTGCATAAGCAAATGTGGTGAAGGAAGCTGATGGTACCCAGCTATCAAAATGTATAGCGTCTGCGATCTTAAAGGCTTGAATGTAAACAAGCGGCCATCTATCTCAGAAGCGTGGAGTGCCCACATGGAAGAAGCACTCTAGTCTGTGTGATCACGAGGTATCGAAGGGATCAGGTATAAGGCATCATCAAAACAAAACAAAAAAATCTTACCATAGTGAATGAAGGGGGAAGTGCAGAGTGGAGACCCAAAGCCCATCTGTCGGACAATAGAGATCCCCTTGCAGAGGGGTCTAGGGGAGGAGATGAGTCGGTCAGGGTGCGATGCAGCACCGATGAAGAATACAGCTTTCCTCTAGTTCCTAAATGCTTCCTACCCACCACCACCCCTCACTATCATGATCCGAATTCTACCTTGCAAGTCTGGCTGGACCAGAGGATGTACACTGGTGCAGATAGGGGCTGGAGGCACAGGGAATCCAGGGTGGATGTTACCTTTAGGACCAGCGCTGTGAGTGATGATACTGGGAGGGTAGAGGGAGAGTTGGAAAGAGAGAACAGATTACAGGGATCTACATGCGACCTCCTCCCTGGGGGATGGACAACAAAAAAGGGGGTGAAGGGAGACATTAGACCGGGCAAGATATGACAAAATAATAATTTATAAATTATCACGGGCTCATGAGGGACGCGGTAGTGGGGAGGGAGGGGAAAAAAAGAGGACCTGATGCCAAGGGCTTAAGTTGAGAGTAAATGCTTTGAGAATGATGAGGAAATGAATGTACAGATGTGCTTCACACAATTGATGTATGTATGGATTGCGATGAGTTGTATGAGCCCCCAATAAAATGATTAAAAATAATTTTTTTAAAAAGAGAGAGAAAACATCTCAGTCCAGTCCAGGTCAAGTCCATAAGTCCAATATTAGCCCATATATCCGATACCAATCTATAAATCCCTTTTCCGACTCTTAAAACACATGCAATGATGTCAAATGCAGGAAAATCACAGGCCAGTGGGTGGGAAGTCTTGTGGATCCAGTGGTGGTGAAAGTACCCTAGTACTGGTGTTGGTCTCCATGTGGCTCCCCCAGCTCCAGGGCTCTGGCGTAGCTCCATGTGTCTTGTCAGCAGGGAAGACGAAGCAGAGAGAGTGTGTCTATAGCTGGCTTCCAGTGAGCTATTTGTCTCTGTGGTGCCTCCAGATGAGACCATCAAGCGGCAACCTGTTTGACAGGCTAGACTCCACCCCTTCACAAGTTGACAACAGATTATGTAACTACCACACCAAATATTAGGGCCCCTAAGTGTGTCCCTAATTTTTCACTTAGGAACTTTATAGTTCTATATTTAGCTCCAAGCTCCATCTAGGGTTATTCATACAGAATGAGATATGAGTCCTGTTTCATTCTCCTGCAAATGGAACTCCAGTTTTGCCAGCACCACTTGTTGAAGAGACTATCTCTTCCCTGTTTACTGTGTTTCAGCCCTTTGTCCAAGATCAGTTGTCTGTACGTGTTCACTGTGGGCTCCTCAGTTCTGTTCCTCAGTCTACATATCTGTTGTTGGACTAGCAACTGGCTGTTCTGATTAGTGTGGCTGTAGTGAGTTTGAGATCAATAAGTGAGAGGACTCTTACTTGGTGCTTGTTTAGTAGTACGTTGCTCACCCAGGATCCCATAACTTGACCTATAAAGTTGATGATTAATATTTCTTCTCTTTAAAAAATGAACTTGGAGTCTGAATTGGGATTGCCTAATATCTATAGATTGCTTGGAGTAGTCTGGACATTGTCATAATTTTAAGTCTTTCCTATTCATGAACATTCCTTCTCCATAGTCTGTTATTAGTCTAGAAGCTTTGCTGAAATCTGTGCATCTTGGGTGACACAGTTTATATTTAAAACACTGATGACATGTCTTCTAGTATCACAGCAACACTCAAGCCAACACAGTACAACAAACTGGCAGGATAGTGGTTAAACCATCCGGAATACAATTAAGGAATAGGTTGTCCACTACAACTTACGAGCAGCAGTGATACATTGTCGGACACTGCCAACCTCAGGAGCATTGTCAGATATAGTGTCCGAAGATGCGCCCCTCAAGTTGGAAAGCACTCAGAATATGACTGAAGTCAAAACAGCCTTAACAATTGCTTTCTCACCAATTGCTTACTTTGTGTGTGTGAGTGTTTCCCTGATTGTGTACGTTTGTGTGCACACGTGTACATGCATATGCTTAATGCATATGTTTCTATTATGTTTACTTTGTGGTTAGCGACATCCAAGTGAAGGTAGGTCTCTGGATTCTGGCTGGATTAGAGAGTGAGGGAAAGTCAGCACCTCGTTGACTATCATGACGGCAATGTCACTATCCTCAGAATGTCTTTTTTTAAAAACAGAATTAAAGAGAGTCAGGGAAAAGGGAGATGCAGAACCTGATGGGTGTTGTTTGTTGCATCAAGCTGATTTCAATTCATAGTGACTCTGGGTCTCACTGTGTACATACTGAAATTTATAAAGAGGACCCAACTCCATAGGGTTTTCAAGCTCAGTACTTTTAGAAGCCAACTGCAATGCTTGTCTTCCATTGGGGATCGGAACTACCAACCTTTTACAGAACGATTTAGCATTTACTCTTTTGCACCAGGGACATTTAGTGGAAGGTAGGAGTGAAGGAAAGGTTGAGGTGATTGAGGAGCTCCTACCTCACCATAACCTTTTGTGAATGTCCCCTGAAGTCTGCAGCAACCCTAGGATTTGACAAACATTTTCAACTCATGTAGCAAGCACTATAGTTTAGAGAGTTCAACTGGGTGCAGAAGACTTGATTGCTGTATTGGTTTTGAATATTTATCGGTTGTTTTACCACTTGCAAATGATTTCAATTCCTGTGAAATTTTCATCTGTTCAATAAAAAAAATTGCGGAGAGTTGAAATTCGCATGGATTTTTAAATTTTCACAGAAGTTATTACAAATATATATCAGTGTCCATTAAAACGGTTTCATTGCATAGTAAATATAGGAAATCAAATTTCCTAATTGCATTTGCCATGTGGGCAGTGGCACTGTTTTATGAGTTAAAAAGTCAGTGGTGTTTAGGCTCTGAGTTTAAATTAGATTACATTGTTTTTTCCCTCTTCCGTATAGATCACAAATGTGAGAGACAGGGAGGCTTGACAGTAAATACGACTGCCAGGAGTTAGCATTCTCTGTGGAAAGAGGTGTTGAGGCCTGTTTTCTCTAGTTCTCCTTCTCGCTCCCCATCCTCCATAATTAAAATATCTTGCAAGTAAACAAATTATGGTTTTAACATTAAAAACAATACTATTGACAAGAGTAATAGAATGGAATCCTTGACTTTGACTTATATGAATAATATAAATTTAAAAATATCAGCCCAGGCTTATTACAATATGGTAAAATAAGTGATGTTTTCAAATTTGTATTCCTTCCCTTAAAATGGCTTGTTAGGATTATTTTTCTAATTTCTTTTTAAATTTAATCATTTTATTGGGGGGCTCACACAATTCTTATCGTAATCCATACATCCATCCATTGTGTCAAGAACATATGTACATTTGTTGTCGTCATTATTCTTAAAACATTTGCTTTCTGCTTGAGCTTTGGTATCAGCTCCCCATTTCCCCCTCCCTCCCCGCTCCCCCTCCCTCATTAACCCTTGATATTTTATAAATTATTATTATTTTGTCATATCTTACACTGTCTGATGTCTCCCTTCACCCACTTTTCTGTTGTCCACTCCCTAGAGAAGAGGTTATATGTAGATCCTTGTAATCAGTTCCCTCTTTCCACCCCACCCTCCCTCCACCCTCCGGGTTTCCCCATTCTCACCACTGGTCCTGAAGGGATCCTCTGTCCTGGATTTCCTGTTTCTAGTTCCTATCTGTACCAATGTACATTCTCTAGTCTAGCCAAATTTGTAAGGTAGAATTGGGATCAGGATAGTGGGGGGAAGGAAGCCTTTAGGAACTAGAGGAAAGTTGTATGTTTCATCGTTGCTACACTGCACCCTGACTGGCTCGTCTCCTCCCCATGAACCTTCTGTAAGGAGATGTCCCACTTGCCTACAGATAGGTCTTGGGTCCCCAATCTGCACTCCTCCTCATTCACAATGATTTTATTTTTTGTTCTTTGATGCCTGATACCTTCAACACCTCATGATCACACAGACTGGTGTGCTTCTTCCATGTGGGCTTTGTTACTTCTCTGTTAGATGGCCACTTGTTTACCTTCAAGCCTTTAAAACCCCAGACACTATATCTTTTGATAGCTGGGCACCATCAGCTTTCTTCACCACATTTGCTTAGGCACCCATTTGTCTTCAGTGATCATATCGGGAAGGTAAGCACATAGTGATATGAGTTTCTGTTCTTTGATGCCTCATAACTGATCCCTACAACACCTCATGGTCACACAGGCTGGTGTGCTTCTTCCATGTGGGCTTTGTTACTTCTCAGCTAGATGGCCACTTGTTTACCTTCAAGCCTTTAAAACCCCAGACACGATCTCTTTTGATAGCAGGGTTCCATCATCTTTCTTCACCACATTTGCTTACGCATCTGCTTTGTCTTCCAGCAATTGTGTCACAAAGGTGAACATCTCAGAGTGCCGGATTATTAGAATAGTGTTCTTGCATTGATGGAGTACTTGAGTGGAGGCCCAATGTCCTTCTGCTACCTTAATACTAAACCTATACGTATATGCACATAGATCTATTTCCCCATCTTCATATATAATTATATTTACATATGTACATGCCTTTATTTAGATCTCTATAAATGCCCTTTGCTTCCTAGTTCTTTCCTCTATTTTCTTTTACTTTCCTCTTATCCCACTATCATGTTTAGCCTTCATTTGGGTTTCAGCAATTCCTCTTGGTTACATTACCCTTGATCACGCCCTACCAGGCCTCTTACACCCTTCCTCACCACTGATGTGGATCACTTGTTTCCTTGTCCCTGGGTTTGTTAACACCATTTCCTTTCCCCTCCCCCTCTCCCATGTCCCCCCAGAACTGTCGGTCCCGTTGTTTTCTCCTCCAGGGTATTCATCTTTTCTAATTTATTTTTCCTTCCTTGCACTCCTCATTCTCTATACTCCCTTCACTGCCACCAAATGCATAGTTTCTAGGCTGTCGTCGGTGACCTGAGCGAGTTTCCCATTTTTTCATCTTGATTCACATCCTCTTCTGAATCTGACATGAACCTCTCTCTGGCAGTTCCCTAGTAGTGTACTGCTGCAACCTTTATTGAATTATCTTCAGCAAAATATTATTTGCATGTGATATCAAAGATATTGTTCTATAGTTTGGTTGCTCTGTTGGATTACCTTTCTTTTAAATGGACACAAATATGGATCTCGTCTAGTCAGTTGTCCAAGTATCTGTCTTCCAAATTTCCTGGCATAAATGAGTGAGTGCTGCCAGTAGTTCATTAGCTTTTTGAAGCATCTCAATTCATATTCCATCAATATTGGAGTCTTGTTTTTGTCTAATACTTTCAGTGCCGCTTGAACTTCTTCCTTCAGTATCATTGGTTCTTGCTCATATGTTACCTCCTGAAATGGTTCTTGACTAGCTCTTTTTGGTACAGTGACTCTGTGCATTCTTTCCATCTTCTCTTGATGCTCCCTGCATCATTCAATATTTTGCATATATAAATTTTCATAATTGCAAATCAAAGCTTGAGCTTTTTACTTGAGCTCTTTCACTTTCAGAAATGCTGAGTGTGGTTTTGAATTCTAGGTTTACACACTTCACTATAGCAGTTGACTTTGTTTTCTAGAGCTGCTGTTTGACATTTTCTGTTTAGCTCTTGGACTGAATCCTTTCTTCTATTTGCTTTAGCTGTTCTACAATTAAGAGCAAATTTCATAGTCTCTTCTGATATCCACTTTGATCTTATTTTTAAAATTTTTTGATCGTTTATTTTCTGTCTGTTTGCTTTCTTCATGAATGATGATTTTAATGTCCTCCCATAGCTCATCAGGTCTACGTCATTAGCGTTCAATGCAGCAAATCTGTTCTTAAGACAGTCTGGAAATTTAGGTCGGATAGACTTAAGGTCATATTTTGGTTCTTGTGGACTTGTTTTAATTGTCTTCAGATTTACCCTGAACTTACCTATGAACAATTGATGGTCTGTTTCACCGTTAGCCCTTTTATGGTTTTAGCTGCTTATATTAAGCTTCTCCATCCTGTCTTCCCACAGATTTAGTCAATTTGATTTCTGTGTATTCCATCTGGAGTAGTCCATGTGTATTGCTCCCTTTCGTATTGTTGAAAAAAGGTATTTGCTGTGAACAAGTCATTGGTTTGCCAAAATTCTACCATGTGACCTCCAGCTTCATTTCTATTCCACGTCCTTATTTTCCAACTACCTACAGCACCTGGTATTCCAGATGGTCTCCCATCCAAGTACTGACCAGGCCCAATCCTGCTTAGCTTCTGAGATCAGACGAGATCGGGCATGTTCAGGTTGGTATGGCTGTAGACCCAATAACCAATTATTATCAATGCATATTGATTGCATGTGTTATCACTTTCAGATCAAAGCATTAGTAGGATTCTTTAATTTCTTCTCCAGTATCTTTTGTGTTGGTACATACATTTGAATACTAGCTGGATCGATTGTAGTTCCTTGAAAGCTGATAGATATCACACAAGCACAGACAGCATTGTCCTTCATCCTTGACTTTGCAATATCCCTTTTGACAATGAATGTATTCCTTTTGATTGAACTGGGTTATTCCCTGTGTGGCAGTTACATAATCTACTGTCAATTTGAGGAAGGGGTGGAGTGTAACCTGTCATAGCCAATGAAGCCTCTGCGTGGACATGGCCTTCTCCTGAGGATTCTGCGAATTCCTGTCTTCCTCCCTGGAGGTGGGACACACACTCTCCCTGACTGATATTTCTGTTGACAAGCTGTATGGGACTATGCTGATGGAGCCAGGGTCCTGGAGCTGGAGAATCCATGTGGAGACCCATGGCAGTGCTGAGATCCTTCCACCACCAGTGGATCCATAAGACTTTCCACCACTGGCCTGTGATCTTCTGTATTCACTGTCGTTGTATGTGTTTCTTGAGTCTGAAAAGGAATTTATAGACTGGTATCAGTCATATGGGTTAATATCAGACTTAAGGCCTTGAACTGGACTGGGCTGGAACGTTTTCTTGACATACAATTACTCTTTGATATACAGCTCTTTTTTATACACATATGAGTCTCCCTAGAGTTGTTTCTCTAGTTCAGTGGTTCTCAACCTGTGTGTTGTGCCCCCTTTGGGGGGGGGGTGTCGAATGACCCTTTCACAGGAGTTGCCGGATTCATAACAGTAGCAAAATGACAGTTATGAAGTAGCAACGAAAATAATGTTATGGTTGGGGGTCACCACAACATGATGAACTCTATTAAAGGGTCATGGCATTAGGAAGGTTCAGAACCACTGCTCTAGTTAATTTGGTACTATACACCCAGCATAGTAATTCATATATTTTTATTAAAAGTGGCCAACACCAGTCCATTTCAGCTTACTGATGTTGATGATATTGCTCTTTATGCATTCAATTTCCTATGTGGCCACATTCAATTTTCCTTGATTCACACTTGCTGCATTTCACATTCTGATCATTGTCAGAGTTAGCTAACTGTTTCTCCTTACTTTGGGTCAAGTCTCATCAGTAAATGAATTTCCCAAAAGTTCCACTCCCACAAGTTTTACCAGACACACGTCACCATGATCGACTCCACTTTGAGAAGTCAGCCCCTCCTCAGTCACATTTTGAGGGCCGTTGGACTTGAGGGGACCATACTCTAGCACTGCTTCCAACCAAATTTTGCTTGCATTCACTAGGCATTCAGTATCTGAAAATGTTTCAAAACTATGCAGTGGTTTTCAGTGGCTACTTCTGCTGACCTGGGGACTCGGGCCCTTCTTTGTTGTGTGTTCTTAGTCTAGAAGCTCTGATGAAACCGGTTTATTTTGAATGACTCTGCCAGCATTTGAAATACCATCGGCAGCTTCCAACATCACAGCGACACACAGCCCACCACCGTAGGACAGACTGTCAGACAAGTAGTAGGAACATCATCTAGACACAAATAAATTCTTGAGTTTTCTTATGATAGCTACGTAGTTCAAGTTATGTAGTCAAAATCTCTGGAAGAAATTAACTTCATTATTCTTTCTCTAAATTTCTTTAGTACAGGACCAAATCAAGAGCTGGTTGAAAATATTTGAGATCCACAATGTTACCAAGACTGATCTAGACTAGACAAGAAGAGAAAACAATGCAAATAAAATGATAGGGAAAATGCATATAATTACAGCTAGCACATGGCTTAGAATCATAACACTGACATCAAGGAATCTATGTTGATGGTAAAAGTATGGACGCGGTGAGTGGTTTTTAAAAATGTTAAAGTAGGTATGAGAAAAATGAGAACACGAATAGATCAACAATCATTAAAAAAGTAGCAAGAAAAGCAGAAAGGAAGCTGAAAGTTCTCGCTCCTCGACTCCTTAGGGAATGTTTAGATTCATGATTGCAGGGGAATTTGAACACGAGAAGGAACATTTATGCGTTATACAGTTGTTGCATGGAAAAATACATACACATGTGCACACATGAAATCTGCCCAGCTCATTAAGGAGAACCAGGTAAGCATGCAGTTGCTAATTGAGAGGGTACTGGTTTGAACCCAATAGTTGCTCCATGGAGAAAAGACCTGATAATAAGAATTCACTGAGGTAGACCGCATAGGGCCAATCTATTCCTGTCTATAGAATTGCTGTGGGTCAGAACTGGCTCTGTGGCATATGACAACAGCAGCCGCAACTCCACTCATTTAGAAGCTGCTACAACTTTGGTTAAAAATAACTTCATGTGATTATTTCACTTACGGACCACGAAAAATATCAGCTATCAAAATTAACCAAACCAAAACCAAATTCACTGCCAATGAGTCTATACTGACTCATAATGGCCCTATAACAGCAGTTCTCAACCTGTGGGTCGTGACCCCTTTGGGAGTTGACAGACTCTTTCACAGGAGTCGCCCGATTCATAACAGAAGCAAAATTACAGTTATGAAGTAGCAATGAAAATAACTTTATGCTTCGGGGAGGGGTGCGGGGGGGGGGTCACCACAATATGAGGAACTGTTTTAAAGGGTGGCGGCATTAGGAAGATTGAGAACCACTGCTCGAAGGACAGGGTAGAACATCCCCTGGGCATTTATGATACAGTAACTCTTAATGGGAGTAGAAAGCCTTCTTTTTCCTCCCCTGGAGTGCTGGGAAGTTTTGAACAACCGACCTTGAAGTTAGAAGCCTTGAAGTTCGTGTAATTGCTTTGTCACCAGTGCTCCATAATAACAATTACCAGGCTCATAAAAATCTGTAATAGTTGGCTCTCTATATACATAAAATATTCCTATAATAAAATATTTCAGATCTCTGGAAAGACATAGGAAAAAATCCCTGAAAAGTAAGGGGAATCAAAAGGAATCTGTGATAGAAATGGGTATGGATGTTGAAAATTAGAGAAACAAGTATGAGTTGATGTTCTGACAGCCTTAGAGATGAATATGGATCTCATTTATCAGAGGATTTAGTTATAATTGAAAAGAATACAAATGATGGGCGTAGACAAAAATGGGACATTTAAATTTAGAGGTACTTGTTAAATGTAGGAACTTTCACAGTTTTACACCCTGAGCAGAAAGTCAACTAGAAAAATTATGGTTTCTTTCTCTAGTCTTATCTTATTGATACAGAATTTTTTACACTGAATAAGGGAGAGTGAAGAAGAATTTGTGTCTGCGAGTTATGGTGTTGGTCGAGAACATTCCACATACCATGGACTGCCAGAGGAATGAACAAGTGTGTCTTGGAAGACGTACAGCCAGAATGTTCCTCAGCAGCGAGCACCATGAGACTTCATGTTATGCAGAAAGACCAGGTCCTGGAGAAGGACATTATGCTTGGTCGACTAGAGAGTCCGCGGCAGTGAGGGAGCCGGACACAGTGGCCACAATAATGGGTGGAAACAGCCAAGATTGTGAGGAAGACTGAGGGCAACAGAGCATTCTGTTCAATTATACATAGGGTCACTGTGATTTGGAACGGGCCCGGCAGCACCTAACCACAAGACACATTCATTCTCTTCCTGATGAAATTCTGAGCTAATGTTTATTTACTGCTAGCTTATTATATGCCAAGACATATCTATTCTTAACCACAGAACAATTTGTTTGACCAGAGAAGTGTACTTAGTTTCTAATAATGGTCAGACCAATTATTAGACCAGTGTTCTTACTGACACATGGTATGATCCAGGATCTTCACCCAGGAGCTTTTCAGAGAAGCAGAAATTCAGACCCAATCACAAATTTAGATGAAAAAGCTGCATTGTAATATGATCCCCAGATTATTTAATTTAAAGCTTGAGAATGCTGGTTTAGATCTTAACAATCGCCCCCGCCGGTCACTTGAAGGGCTTGCCCTGGTTGAAAGCTTTGCCTATGTGCTGGAAGGCCCCCTCTCAGGAGACGGTTCCTCGCGGCGGCTTGGATCCAGTTTCTACCACGTGAGCGAGTCAGAGTACATCCACCTGGCCATATGGGCTCAGGGGGAAGGCCAACTCTTGGCCTCTGAAGACCAGGCCCCGGAAATGGCGCTGCTGTAATCGGGTCCCAGGAGGACGCCGCTGGAACGTTTCGGTGCTGCTGCTGCTCATGCATGTCAGGGTCAGCTTCGCAGGGAAGCGGCACTCGGCATGGGGACCAGCCAGCCTTGTCCACGTGCTCCCAGAAATGGGGCAGCACCACCGAGACGGTGTCCTCATTGGAGTTCTTGCCTTAAACTCCTCTGGCACAAAGGTACGCTTGGGCAGGTGAGCAAAGGGGTCCTTGGCCTTGGACTCGGCGGCCAGCACCTTGCCCGTGTTTGTCCACCTCCTCAGGGCCAGGAGCCATTGCCTTCCGCTCTTCTTACCGTTCTGCCTGGGCTTTCTGCTTCTCTGTCCGAGGGCTGTCCTTCTTAGGCCGGCGCTCAGCAAACTTTCTAGCATCTTTTCAGAGAGCTTCACCTCCTGCCAGACTGGCCGGAACCAGGCCTAGTCAACGCAGGTGAGGAACCAGCCGTTGGTATTGGGGACGGCCTGGCAGAAAGAAGGTTCTAGGACCTGTTTGTAGAGCCACAACAGGGTGCAGGTACTGTGAAGTCAGCCAGGGTCACTCGGTCCTCCACCAGGAAAGTCCTGCGTTTCAAATGAACATCCAGCAGTTCCAGGACTCACCCCACGTCCTCCTCGGCGTCCTCGGTGGCTGCATGATGCCCCAGGTGGGGAACAGCCAGGTACTGTGCGGGGAACAGCCAGGTACAGGCCGGGGTGCTGTGCGCACAGCTCAGCGGGAGCACCCCTGGGGCTTGGGCCTCTGGAGCGCCTCCCCGCAGCCCCTCGTTGCTCACTAGTAGGTCATGGCTTTACTCTTAAACATGCAGAATCCATCGCACCCTCAAACAGCTGGGATCTTGCGGGCAGAGCAATTCTGGGGTGCGGTTGGTTCGGCCCAAGGGGACTGGAGCACGCAGGAGTGAGAGCCACTATACTGAGCCGTGCTGAGGGCTTTGCAGACCCGCCAGTTTCCCGGGCATGTGAACAGGGGCTCAGCTGTCATGGAGATTCCGCAGAGAAAGCAACAATCACTGCTTAGGTTAAGGAAAGCCGGCTTTTAGATTAAATGTCTTTTTACACAGGGATTCTTCATTTGCTGATTAATTCTATCATTAACTTATTCAACAAATATTTATTGCATGCTTAGTCAGTTTAAGGATCTATATTATGTGCCTAGCAAGACAAACAGAACGTGTAAAAGAACTGCTGGGTTTTTGATTGTAGGAGTTGACGCATAAGAAGCAGAGAAGCCAGTATAAAGCACACTTCTGGTCCCCTGGGAAAGTTGCCACTTCAGCAGTTTGATAATAGCAGAGCGTATTATGGAAAGACCATCCGGAACCTGTTCCGTGGCATTGACTTTGCTCTTGAAGCACTCAGTAAAGCCATCAAGCTAAAACCAAGCACCGCTTGGCTGGTAGGACTTGTTTCTGGGCTCTCAGTCTGTTCTGGACCAGCTCCAGTACTTTGACTCAGAACTGACAGCTGGCACCCACAGAAGCCCCATTTGCTTCTGAGATGGACTGATGGGCAAAGACCTAGAGCACAGAGTCTGGGTGATAGGTCCTGCAGACAGCCTATATGTGTCTATGATTGGATTCAGGTGCTGTGGGCAGAGGTTTTCTTAATTGGAATAGGCATGATTGAGTAGGTTCCAATTGGGACCATTAAAAAAACAGTGCATCCAGATTTAGTCACAGGAAAGGTCTTTATAATTACATGTCACACTAAGATTGTGTTGTGCTAGAATTTGGAAGATAATGGACGCCACCTTGATTTCACAGTTCTTGCTTCAGAATGTAGAACCGAAGGCTATCCAATAGCCCACATTTTCGATGTGAGTTAGCCAGGGATTAAGTGGCTGAAACCCAAGAAGGGAATTTTGGGATAATGTAATTTATAACAACATCAGTCTATTCTAGGTCCAAATAGTTGGATTTGGCTCCCCCTCCCCACCTATTTATTTTTTATTTTCACAAACTTGAAAATATTGTTAGGAAAAAGGCAGGAAAGAAAATTTTAGTTATTGCCCCCCCAAAAATCTAGATTTTGGTGAGATGAATTTTCTTCTTCCATTTTCATTGATAATGCAAACAATAATAATCAATATCTGCCTAAATAAATCAATGTTTGAGAAACAGAGAAAACATTTGAAGTGGTTATTCATAAGGATAGTTTGTGAAAGACTAATTATCCATATTTGACTTTATCATAGCTTTATTACATAAATATATACTTTAAAAATAAATATGGAGTCTTTGGGTGGTGCAAAGGGTTAAGTGCTTACCTGTAAGGCTGGAGGTTCAAACCCACCCAAAGGCACCTTGGCAGACAGCTCTGGTGATTGGCTTCTGAACAGTAGTCTAGATAATTTAAAATTTATCAAGGGGTTGCCAGGGGGAGGGAGGGTAAAAAATAGGAGCTGATACCAAGGGCTCAATTAGAATGTAAATGTTTAGACATAACGGTGGCAATATATGCACACAAATATGCTTGGATTGTTATAAGAGCTGTAAGAGCCCCCAAGAAAAGGATCTTAAAGCAACGACAACAATAACCCCATGCAGCAGTTTTACTCTGTACGCACTAGGCGGCCATGAGTCAGAACTGACTTGGCCACAAACAACAACAACAACAAATATGTATATATATATATTCATATACACACCCATGTAACAAAAACACACAAATCAAACACACACATATCCATGTACACATACACACATATAACACGCACATACGAGGGGGTGTCCCCCCCAAACCAGAAAAAAGATCCTCTGGGCAGAGCTTTTGTAGTACCTGTTTCCCCTCAAGCAAATTGCTCTGAGGAAGTGCACCCAGCTGCGTGGTGTGGGAAGGTTCTCTCTGGTCACAGTTAACTTTTTCGTTAAAGCAGTTTTGCTCAAATCTTGGGTTTTTTGGTGATGGTCGATTTAAGAGAACAGGAAATGTTTCCTCCTCATAAAAAATGCTGCAGAATCTGTTGTGATGCTGAACACAGCTTATAAGGACACTATGGGAAAAACTCAAGTGTATGAGTGGTTTCTCTTTCATAAAAGGTGAAATATCAGTTGATGACAAACCTCTTTCTGGATGTCCATCAGTTCCCCAAATGGATGAAGATATGGACAAAATTTGTGTACTTGTGTTTGAAGACTGATGATGGACCACTGAAGAGATGGAGAAATTATCAGGACCATCTTTGAGCTCGGTTCAGCGAATTTTAACGCAAGATTTGGGACTGAGAAAGGTCGCCGTGAAATTTGTGCCTCAGGTTTTGACTCGCCAGGTAAGTGTCAAGTGGGAACATGCCATGCTTGGAAAGAAAGGCTCCTAAGTGAACCAGACATGTTTCCAATCAGAGATCAACACGATGCTTATTTGTTCTATTGATGTGAGAGGGATGGTGCATTTGGAGTTTGTTCCACCAGGTCAGACTGTTAATCAAGCTATCTACTTAGAGGTTCTGAAAAGATCGTGTAACAGTTGTGTGACAAAAAAGACCTGGTTTGTGGCGCACAGGGACTGGTTTTGCCATCATAACAATGCACCTGCTCATGCAGCCACCTCAGTGCGCCAGTTTTTGGCTAAAAACAGCATGCCTCTCTCAGCACCCCTTACTCACCTGACTTTGCTCCATGTGACTTCTTTTTGTTTCCACAAATGCAAAGGGACATGAAAGGACTGTGATTTGACTTCGTAGAAAAGGTGAAGAAGAAAAAAAAAAACGAGGGAGGTGTTGTCAGCCTTCCAAATAGATGCGTTTGAAAAAAATGTTCAAGAGTGGAATCGCAGACTTGACAAATGTATTAAGTGTAATGGAAAGTACTTTGAAGGTGATATGGTTGTTTTGTAAAAACATTTAAATTTATAGCTTTGAAAAAAAATAGTTTTGTGTACTGCCTCGTGCGCATCCTATAACTTGTTAGGCCTTGGGCAACTTATTTGTGAGGCTCAGTTATTAATTCTGGATCAGAATTATATACTGCAATGTGTAAAAATAAAAAAGAGCTGTATTTTCTATAATTAAGCTCAATTTGTATTTAGTCACTTATTCTGCTCCATTCTGCCTAGATTAGGCAATATATCCTGTCCAAGCCCATGTGTTTTTTTTTAAATAAATCTTTTGATTGGGGCTCATACAACTCTTATCACAATCCATACATACATCAATTGAGCAAAACACCCTTATACATTCGTTGCACCCGTCATTCTCAAAATTCACCTTCTACTTGGGTTCCTGGAATCTGCTCGGTTTCCCTTTTTTCCCCCTCTACCTCCCTGCCCACTCTCCCCTTCCCTCTGGTCCCTTAATAGTTTATAAATAATTATTTTATCTTATCTTACACTCCCCGGCGTCTCCCCTCACCCACCTCCCCATTGCCCATCTCCCAGAGAGGAGGTTACACATAGATCTCCGAGATCGGTTCTCTCTTTCTACACCCCCTTCCCTCCTAGTGTCGCCACTCCTACCACGGGTGTTGAGGGGTTCGTCTGTCCTAGATTCCCTGTGTTTCCAGATCCCTACTGCACCGCTGTACATCCTCTGGTCTAACCAGGTCCGCAAGGTAGAATTGGGGTCATGATAATTGGGAGGGGAGGAAGCGTTCAGGAACTAGAGGAAGGTTTTCAGTTTCATTGTTGCTACACTGAACCCTGAGTGACTCATCTCCTCCCCACTACCCCTCTGCGAGGGATGTCCAGCTGTCTAAGATGGGCATTGGGTCTCCGTGTTGTTGTTTTTTAGCCAAATCCAAATATTATTATACTCACTTTTCCCCTTCTTTTCCTTTTATGTAAATTTGGTCTTTCTTGCTTTCTTTACCTCTCCATGTTTCCTCCTCTGCTCCTAAGGTGTGATCTTTTTTCACAGGAGAACGCACCCTGGCACTAGGAAAGTCGTGTAAGGGCTGCAGACCTCTGTGACAGGTCTGAGCCTCGTCTCTGCCCTTGACGGGCTTGCAGTGATGGTCCTTGGCGTGCTGTTCCCGCACACCCTCAGCAGATGCCCACTGAGGTGAGGCTAGCGGAATTGGGCTTGAGGCACATGTTGTCCACTGACCTTGGCTGGTCGCTGAAAAAGCTCTGAAATTTGCATCCACCCTTCATGTGGACCTCGGACATCTTCCTGTTCATGACGTCTCTTGGTCCTTTTGTCACTGCCCTTGGCTGCTTTCTCATGATCACTCTTGGGTTTGAACCCTATGCAGTTGCCCTTAGGCTCACCTGCCCTCACCTACCAATACAGTATCTCTCTCGGTTTGCTTGCAGCCCCTTGCTAAGTATGGGCCTTCCCTCGGACGCTTGTCTCCTGAGGCTAGGAGAAGAGGGTTTTGTTTGTTAGCCTGACCCTGATGGAAGTGGGTATTTCCCTCCTTTCTACTTATTCCCGTTTTCCTCTTCTGAGCAGGCAGTTGTCCCCCTCACCCCCAGGAAAGGCTTATTGCATTCTGAGTGACAGGAACTTCTTTCCATCAATCTATAGCTCACTGTGAAAATGCCATGCTACAGTGGATGCACACAGAGATCATATTATATAAAGCTTTTTGATGTTCTCAGAAAAACCTTCCCCCGCCATCCCCTTAACATGCCTGACTATTGAAAAAATCAAAGAAAGAGTAGCAGGAAAAAGATGTGAAGAGGGAAATATTTCAGTAGCTAGTTTAAGTAGAAAGTAATTAGGTGCTTACAAAATAGTCTGAAGTCCAGGAACAAGCTAACCTCTTGGCTAAGCTTCCAGGGATACATGGATCAATATCAGGAACTGCCCATCAAGGTGGTTGATGGCTCTGTCCCTAGAGAAAAGCCATGCAGCTCTTTGTTCCAGGATCGTCCGCAGGTAGCATCCAAAGCGACCGTGAAAGCTGGTGCCTTCGGTCTGCTTGCTTTCCTCACATTCCTGATACCAAGGATCCGACTCTGGACCGTTTATTACTCCGGCTGCAGAAAAATTAATCCCACCCACCCTCATTAGTTACCCACTGTGGTGATCACACAAACCCTATACATACATAGCTTTGAGGAGCAGAAGTTCTGTTCTCACAGTGCTGGAGGCTGAAAGTCTCACCCAGGGGCTCAGCTGTTCTGAATCTTCCTGGGAGCCCCTCTTTCAGCTGCTGGGGTCTGCCAGCAACCCCTGGTGGTCTTTGCTTGCAGGTCATCCTCTCTCTTCCCTGGGTTATGTGTCTCTGGGTCCATTCTGCTCTTTTGATGGCACAGAAATGCTTAGATTTAGAATTCATAGTACTCCCTGATGATCTAATTTACATAACAAAGGACACCTCACTTCCCCATTTTGAAACAAGATTACCTCCACGGATATGGGGCTAGAGCTCCAGCAGGTGATTTGGGAAGGGGGAGCACAATCTAACCCGGAATAGGCCCTCTGGCTGCACCAGCCAATGTAAGACAATCAGCTCAAGGCCAGACTCTGCCTCCCAAGTCACATGCTGGAGCCTCCCCTCGATGAAGACAGGTCATGATGGGATCCAGGGGCTCCTGCAACCAGGGAGGCAGAGAAACAGTGCTCTCAGCTACCTCTCTGTTAGCATCCAGGGAAGGGCCGCTCAAAAGGATTAGGGTGGAGAGTCCATCCACGATATTGGCCAAAGTAAGGACACGTTAAAAAGTCTCTGTAATCAGGATGATGGGCTAGAGTTCTTTTTGGAAACCAAGGACAGGGGCAAGGGTAAGGCATTCGGAGAGAAGCTGCCGTTTCCCAGCTGCGGCCGTGGGGTGGTTGCTAACTGCGCGTTTGAAACCATCAGCCGCTCCCGGGAGGAAGACCAGGCTTTTGGGTACGGGAGTCAGTCTCTGAACTCTCCGGGGCAGCTCTACCTTGTCCTGCAGGGTCACTATGAGCTGGCATCGGCTCGAAGGCAGTGCGTTTGGTTGTTTGTTTGTTCGTTTGCTAAAAGACGACAAGTATTTTATTTTATTTTATTTTTTTTTTTTTTAAACATTTTATTAGGGGCTCATACAACACTTATCACAATCCATACATAGACATACATCAATTGTATAAAGCACATCTGTACATATTTTGCCCTAATCATTTTCTTTTTTTTTTTTCTTTTACATTTTATTAGGGACTCCAACAACTCTTTCCACAATCCATACATATACATACATCAATTGTACAAAGCACACCCATACACTCCCTGTCCCAATCACTCTCAAGGCATTTGCTCTTCACCTAAGCCCCGGTAGGGGGGGTAAGGAAGTGGTGTTAACAAACCCAGGGACAAGGGAAAAACATGGGACCCCAAAGGGTAGAGAAGGGGGAGTGGCAGGCCTGGTGGGAAATGATCAAGGGTAAGGTTGATTAGAGAAGAGGTATTTTTAACATAAAGCTGAAACACCGTTTTCTTATTAAAACAAAACAAAACAAAAAAAAACCCCGTGCGCGGATCTGGATCTTTCTGTTCGGACTACAGCAGGCTCACGTGAATCTCATTGAAATTCATGCTGTAGAAGCAGCGTGAGCCCCAATCAAAGGCTTTTTCTTTCTTTCTTTTTCATTCATCTGCCTCAAACAGATGTTTGTTAATCAAAGTTCAAGCCACAAACTTGAGGGAACATGCGCTCAACTTAGGGCACACCGGCTCTTAATGAGGAGATTTCCATTTCCCAACACTCCATTAGATGCGGACGCCTGATACGAAACACGTCTGGGGAAAGAAAGTATTTGCTTACTACAATTGCAGGGAGGAGGAGAAAGTGACCCCCCCCCGCCCCCCAGCAGAGCCCACGTGCAGTGCAGTTAGCTTGCAGCGCTTGGGAGAAATCACCCTGACAATGACGCACAGCAGAAAAAGCAGCTGTTTCCATTTCCGGGGCCCTGACTTCGTGAACCGGGAAGCTTGTTGCCTTGTTATTGGCCTTCTTCCGCTGACAGGGCCGTCAGCCAGGTTCCTAGGCACCGTTCACGTGTCTCCATCTTTTGTTTTCGGGCCCTGAGGAGAAGCATCTTCTCCCGCCTCGCGGAAGCTCTGGGCCTGTAATGCAGTTACTTCGCAGCATAGCCTCTCTTTATGCAGCAAAGAGCCGATTTGATCTTCCGAAGGAAATGGCTTCGCTGCCCTTTGCAGCTTGGCGTGCCGAGGCAGCGGCTGTAAGATTGAATCATCCGGCCTGCTGCCACCCAACCGCTGTGCTGCCTTGACTTGTTTGCTCCTTCGCTCGCTGGCTCCTGCACGGCTTTGTTCTGCTCAGTTTCGTCAGCACTGCAATGTGGCGCGGGAGCTGGGGGGAAAAGCTGCTTAAGGAGGGAGGAACCAGAGTATGCAGAACAGATCGACACGTCCACTGGTTTGCAGGGACTTCTAGAATGATGCCATTTTGGAGACATGGCATGTAATTGAAGGGAAAAACAAAAAGACCCCGCCCCTTTTATTGGGCCTGGGGTGAAAGTGTGCAGAACAAACGAATTTTCCGCCCCCCAATCCAAGCGCACGTTGCCTCACGATCTTGGTAGCAATCCTCACAATGGAGCAGGCTGCATTTTTCAGCAGGCAACCCTTCCGTTCCTGTGGCTGAGACCCACTTTCTCTGCCCTTCTGCCGCTCCGCTTTTCCACCCCAGCCAGCGCCGCCAATTTGAGCAGCAGAAACTATATGTTTGTGAACTTTATTAGGAATGTGGTATGCGACGGACAAAGAAGAGCATGCATGCATTTGTCAAAGTACCAGCCCTCTGAAGCTGTACAGCTTTAGGACCCAGGTGACTCCCAGTGCTTTCTTGTCCGGTGTTGGATTTTGCAACCTGGTCCTCCCCTTCTGATGAGTCGCATGGCTTAGATTGGAGGGCCCATTTCCTAGGAGACAAGAGAGGAGGTTCTGCTTTTATAACTTCTCACTAAGTTTGGGGACACATTTATGTGTTCTGGACACGTTTATGGATCCTGCTCTCTTTTGCTTGTTATTCATGAGGTTATTTTTCAAGAGGCATACTTTCCACCTGGGTCAAGCAATTTGAGGCTAAAGCTAGTAAAATGAAAAAAAAAAAAAGCGAGGAGTTGGGTCTAAGATTTTGGCAATTTAGACAACAGAAACATTTCTCTAACCTTTTTCTTTTAGATGTTTGTTTGTTACTTTATTCTGCGGTTGACACACAACTGCTTCAAACCCAACCCTTGCTTTTCGTCTTATCCCTTTGTTCCCTTTTCAGAAGCCATGTTAGCCAGACAGCCTCTCCCAGTCATAAAGGCAGGCTCTGCCTCATCCAATAAACACAGTGCCCTGAGACCCTGATCCCCAACAGCAGGGATAGGGTCCTACTGTTTGACCTTATCCATCTGCCTGCTAGAGTTCAGCCTTGGGCCTGTCACCCAACAGACTCTAAGGCTTGTGCAAACTCTGAATAATTACTTGCAGACTGCTTGGGGCCCTGGGTGAGGGAAAGTCAGGCAGTGTCTTGGGTCCATTACAGTGGTAGCTGTGCTCAACTAGTAATGCCTGCATGGGGGCCAATGTGACGCGCATTAGAAATATCTGGAATAGGGAAACTGGGGAAGGGATGCAAACCAGTCATGGGCGCAGAAAGGGGTATGTGGGATGCTCTCTCCTTGTAGGTGGCTGTCCCCTGTCTGCCAAGAAGTCGGGCTGTGGAGGTGGTCAGGGGACCTGAAGCTGTGAATAGCTTCCCCAGGTCCTGAGTAGAACAGCTTAAGCCCCAAGCTAATAAGAGCTTAGAAGGGCAGCCCGTGGACAGGGGAGTCAGTTTTCCAAGCAAAGAGACTGAACTGCATCTTGGAAAACTCAGCATTCTTATGTGGCACTTATCAGGACACAAGCTGAATTTCTACCTCAACTTGTCAAGCTTCTAGTCTGCACTAAAAAGGTGATATCTTCTACGGATCTCCGAGAACCCAAGATGGAATGAAAGGACAGTCTTACTTTAATCATGGTCCAGAATGAGCGGACAGCTTCAGAAAACACAGTTGTAGCAGAAGATGCACAGGCCTGGGCACCAGAATGCTGGGAAATGCCAAAGGGACAAGGCGTGACCTCCGCTTCCTGTCTATTTTGTCCAGCTGACTTTGGTGATGTAGTAGTGCTCTGTGACCGTGTCCAGGTGTCTGCTGAAGTCCTCCACCCTCTACTTGTGGGTCTGGACACTGTTTTCAGCATCCTTTCCATTTGCCACTTCTCCTGCACCTCCTTGAAGGCTGCCTGAGCCAGAGTCCGCTTGTCCAGGCTGCGTGGCTTCCCCTTCTCATTCTGTGTTTCCCTTCCTGCTCCTTCCAGAAGCTTCACTTTGTCTTTGCCTTTCTCTTTCTTCTTCTGCTTAGTCATGGCAAGCTCTGTGCGGCCTTTCGATGTCAAGGACTGGTTCTGCGCCTGCTGTGGGCCACCGTGGTAACTGCCCACACCCAGGATGTACGCTCACTCTAGCCTTCTTAATTAAAGTCTTGGTTAACGCGAAATATGACTATTTCTGTTTGGTTGTGTGCATTGCTTTTTATCTCATAGCTCGATAAGAACCTGCTTCTTGGTTTAAACTGTCGCTCGTTGTGACTATGACTTTGTGCACATGCCTAGGAACTCTTTCTGGAGCACAGTCCCAAGCGACAGAGTGAAGTGAGGCATTCAAGCTTGTGGGCTAGAACAGTGGACTGAGTAAGATGTGATCGCAGGTCTGCACGTCTATAGTCTCCATGTTGAAACGGATCTGCCCAGCCTGCGCGGAAACACCGATCCCAGGTTTGTGGATGAACAATTTTCCTTGTTTTTTCCTACTTAAAGTAGAATTGTTGTTTTTGTTTGTTTTGGTTTGGTCTTACTTTCAGATTTTACTTTAGACATTTACTCAAGATAAAAAAAACATTAATATGTATTCAAGGGTATAAAAAGGTTTAAGTTATTTTTACAAATTGAAAAAATTGCTGTAGCTTGTTTTTAATAGCTAGGGAAGATGATAAATATGGAGAAGTAGAGAATTTTTAAAACAACTAGGTCCTTGCCAACTCATTAAAAACTCAGGGTCCTGTTGTGGGAGAAAAGTAATGGCTTTCCTTTACCCAGGAACGTGGTCCTTTATTGTGTTTGCTTCTTGTGAGGGGGGGGGGCGGGCAGTGTGGGAGAATGTGAATGGCGAGAGTGGGAGAGGAGGCTGATCCAGCAAACCAGCTGGCTGCTCCCTGCCAGGCAAAACGAGGGGGTAGAGGATATTGTGGTTTGCTCTTTTATCTGTATGCAATAGGAAAGTAGGCTGATACTGAAACCTTTTATTTGAAACTTTTACAAAGCGCAATGAGATGCTATTTCACTGTGTTGAGTAGGATGATGAAGAAAAAACAAACAAACAAACAAACAGGGAAGAACATGTGTTGGAGGGGATGTGGAGAAACTGAAGCCCTCGTCCATTGCTGATGGGGATGCAAAGCGGTACAGTCATTGTGGAAAATAGTTTGGCGGGTCCTCAAGAAACTTGAGGTAGAGCTGCCGTACAACCCAGCAATTCACTTCTAAATAGAACCCCTAGAGATTTAATAGAAGAGACACAAGCAGACATAGGCAACGCCTATTTTCATTCAGAGTTGGGCTGCTAACCACAGATGAGTAGTTCGAAACCACCCGCTGCACCATAGAAAGGCAAGACTTTCTACTCCCATAAAGACTTGCAGTTCTACCCTGCCACCGCTGTGAGTCAGAATCGACTCAATGGTTGTGAAGGAGATTTTCAGCACAGCACTATTCATCGTAGCCAAAAGGTGGAAACAACGTACATGCCCATCAACAAATGAATGGTTAAGAAAAATGTGGTTCATCCGTACAACAGAATACAGCGAGATGAACATTACCAGCCACAGAGAAATTGTTATGTGACTATCTGGGATGGAGGAGCCTGGAGGACATTATATTGAATGAAATAAGTCAATCACAAGAATAGAGATTGTAGATTCTAATTTTTAGGAATAGGCAGATATGCAGAAATTAATGTTCCTTAGTGGTGAGAAAGGATGAGGCATCGAGGGGAGGGGTCTGTGCTCTCTGACCACTTGTTATTTTTGGTGGTGGGAGGGGTAACAGAAAGAGGGTGAAGTGTCCACAGTTTGAAGGTAAATCATTTCACTAAAATGTACGCAATAACCTCACCCCACGCCCAGCTTTAAGGATATTTTGGTAACTACAGGGAGGCCTGGCGGTGTAGTGGTTATACTTTGGCCTGCTAACTGCAAAGTCAGAGTTCAAACTGCCAGCCCTTCCTCTGGAGAAAACCAGGGTTTTCCACTCTCATAAAGAGTTAATAGTCTCCCAAACTCACAAGGCCAGTCCTACTATGGCTTATAGGATGGCTACGGGTTGGAATCCAGCTGGTGCGGTGAGTCTGGGTTTTTGGCTTTGTAGATTTGCAGTGGCCCCGTGTACAAGAGACCAACATGGCCATGTCCTGCGCCAGCCTCACACTTGTTCTGTCGGCCGTGGCTGCAGCCGCCTTGTCAGTCCATCTCGTAGGGCTCTTCCTCTTTCCACTGACATCTTTCCTTTACCAAGTATGATGTCCTTTTCCAGGGACATCATATATGTATGTGGACATGTGTGTGTGTGCGCGTGCATCTCTGTGCTACCCATATTTACAGATATATGTATGTGTGTGACCATATGCAAATGCAAACAGATATAGAATAAAGCACATACGGGCAATAAATAAAAAAATGGAACTCTATTTTTTATTTTTCTACATAGAACATCCTAACTTTGTCAAGTATGTGTGCCAAATCTTTCTGAGTAAATGAATGCTTGTTGGTAAGAGAAGGACATTTGCTTCCCTGGGGCCTATGTCTTCCGCTCCTCCGCTCTGCCTTTCCCATTGATCTCTCTTTCCCACTGAGTTAGCTGCTGCGTTCATGCTCTTTCCTCACTTTTCACAATTAAGTCTGTCTCAGGAAGGGATCTGGAAGTTATTTACTTGAAAGCCTGAGACTAAAGAAATGAACAGAAGTTCAGTCATCTGCCAGGAGGTGTAGAGGAGAGAGCTGGGCTTTTCTATCCACTTCATCTCCTCGCTAAAGGACAGAGACTGAGATCAGCCAGTGGTTTCCACAATGTGTGTGTGTGTGTGTGTGTGTGTGTGTGTACCCCAGAAGGTGCTCATTCGCACCACATTCCTATTTTAAATGTATATTTATGAGTATGATTTTAATATATATGTATGCTATGTTAAATATGTATATTGTCGTTACAATCAGTTCCAACTCATAGAAACCCTAAGTAGAAAGAAACAATGCCTGTTTGGGGGCCATCTTCAAAACTGTTATGTTTGCGCCCACTGTTAATCCACTTTTTGAGGATCTTCTTTTTGACTGAAATTTTTTTGAAACCAAGCATGATGTCCTTTTCCAGGGACGGGTCTCTTCTCATAACATGTCAAAGGCACATGAGATGGACTCTCAGCATCCTTAAACTAGGGCGCATTCTTGCTGTCCTTCCTCTAAGATTGTGTGTTTTTCTGACAGTCCACGGTGCTTTCAATATTCTTTGCCACCGCTACAATTCAAATGCCTCAATTCTTCTTCATCTTCCCTATTTATTATAAATATTTTATTCATTTTATTGGGGGGGTCTTACAAATCTTATAACAATCCATCATTCAATTGTATTAAGCACACTTATGCATATGTTGCCATCAACATTTCCAAACATTATCTTTCTACTTGAGCCCTTGGTGTCAGTTCTCCTTTTCCCCTGCCCTCCCCCATCCTCCTACCCTCATGAATCCTTCTCAGTGATATTTTATTATTCTTGGTTCATATCTTACACTCTCCATTGTCTCCCTTCACCCACATTTCTGTTGTTCATCCTCTGGAGGTGGGGCTATATATCCAATCTTGGGATCGGTTCCCCATTTTTTCCACTCCCCTCATGGTACTCTATTCCCACTACTGTTCCTGAAGGGTGTGTCTGTCCTGGGTTCCAAGGGTGGGGAGCGCTTATCTGTACCAATGTGCTTAATCTGGTCCAGCTGGGTTTGTAAGGTTGCACTGGGTCACGATAGTGGGGGGGAGCAGGAAGCATTCAGGAACTAGAGGAAAGTTGTGTGTTTCATTGATTGTACCCTGATCGAATCGTCTCTTACTTGTAACCCTTTCTACAGATGGGCTTTGGGTTTCTACTCCAACTCCCCTCATTCACATTGATATAATTGTTTGTTTTGGATCTTTTGATACCTGATCCCATATGATCACACAGGTTGAGGTGCCTCTTCTGTGTGGATTTTTTTTTGTTTCCCTGCTAAATGGAAGCTTGTGTAACTTCAGTCTGTAAGAGCAGGACACTATACCTTTTGTTTAAAAATCATTTTACTGGGGGCTCGTACAACTCTTATTACAATCCATACATACATTCATTGTGTCAAGCACATTTGTACATTTGTTGCCCTCATCATTCACAAAACATTTTCTTTCTAATTGAGCCGTTGTTATCAGCTCCTCATTTCCCCCCTCCCTCCCTGCCCCTCTTCCCTCCCAAACCTTTGATAATTTATAAATACTTATTTTTTTCATGTCTTACACTGTCTGATATCTCTCTTCCCCACTTTTCTGTTGTCTGTCCCCCAGGGAGGCGGGTATTTATAAATTCTGGTCATCGGTTCCCCCTTTCTACCCCATCTTCCCTCCACACTCCAGTCTCACCACTCTCACCACTGGTCGTGAGGGGTTCATCTGCCTGGGATTCCCTGTGTTTCCATTTCCTATCTGTACCAGTGTACATCTTGGAGTCTAGCTGAATTTGTAAGGTAGAATTGGGATCATGATAGTGTGTGTGGGGGGGGTGGGGGGGTGGGAAGCATTTAAGAACTAGAGGAAAGTTGTATGTTTCATCGTTGCTACACCGCACCCTGACTGGCTCGTCTCCTCCTCACGGCCCTTCTGTAAGGGGATGTCCAGTTGCCTATAGATGGGCTTTGGGTCCCCACTCCACATTTCCCCTCATTCACAATGATAAAATTTTTTTGTTCTTTGATGCTGGATGCAGATACTTGATCCCATCAACAATTCATGATCACATAGGCTGGTGCGCTTCTTTCATGTGGGCTTTGTTGCTTCTCAGCTAGATGACCACTTGTTTATCTTCAAGAATTTAAGACCCCAGGCACTATACTTTTTGATAGCTGGGCACCATCAGCTTTCTTCACCAAATTTGCTTATGCACCCATTTTGTCTTCAGTTATTGTGTCCCGGAAGGTGAGTATCAAAGAGTGTCAGATTATTAGAACAAAGTTCTCTTGTGTTTAGGGAGGTCTTGAGTAGAGGCCCAAAGTCTATCTTTGTACTTAATAGATAAATATATATACATTGAAATCTATCCCTATCATTCTAAATTAATACATTTACATAGATACATAGATACCAATACCTCTATAAATAGATTTTGCCTGCTAGTTCTTTCCTCTATTTCCTTTCATCTTCCTCCTGTCCCACTATAATGCTCACCATCTAGTTGGCTCTCAGTAATTCTTCTTGGATACATTGCACTTGATCAAACCCCACCAGGCATTCTATCCCTCCTTGCCATCAATTTTAGATCTCTTGTCCCTGTGCCCTTGTCCTTGTGTTTGTTGGCTCCCTGTGTTTGTTGGCTCCCTGCTAACCCCTCCACTCCCATGTCTCCCTGGAACCAGAACCACTGGTTCTGATGTTTTCTCATCAGGATTGTTTATCCTACCTATCTTACATACATAGAAAGAAAGAAGGAAAAAAGCCAATACATAGTTCCAGGTCTGTCTGCTGACCTTTATGAATGGTTTCCAATTTGGTCTGATGAGGTGCCACGTCCTGTCCTCCAAGTCAGAAGTCTTTTTTTAGGATTCCTTGGGGACTTGGTTTCTTTGCTCCCTTTACTGTCCTGTTCCACTCCCTTCATGTCTCACCCTGTTGTGTATGGGGCAGACCGGGCACACTTTCTACACAGTGTCTCCAGTGCTGTCTCCCATATCCCTACGGGTCAGTGAGGGGATGTTGTGTCTTGTGCTAGGGCTGGCCCTACTGTCCTCTCTGTGCACTGGCTACTCCAAGCAGGGATGTCATCCCCAGGGTATGGTGGGCCATGATGAGATTCTCTCTCTGTCTCTCCCTCTTAGTTTGCATCTTCCCTATTTGTTATGGACAATGAATATGAAGTTCTTGAAAATACCATGACTTGAGTCAGGTGCCTCTTAATCCTTTCAGGGATATCTTTGATCTTTAACACATTAAATGGGTCTTGTGCCACAAATTTGCCCACTGTAAAATTCATTTTATTTATTGAGAGCTGATTCTGATTGTTTTTATTATGAATCCAAGTAAAATTAAATCTTCGACAATGTCAATCTTTCTCCACTTATCATAATGATGTCTATGGGGGCAAGTTGTGAAGATTTTGTGTTTTTGCATTGAGTTACACTCTTCATTGAAGGCTGACATCTTTGACCCTAATTAGTAAGTGACTCAAGTCTTCCTTTCAGTAAGCAAGGTAATATCATCTACACATTGTATGTTGTTAATGAGCCTTCCTCCCCTCGATGTCACATTCTCCTTATATTTTGCAGCTTTTTAGATTATTTACTCATCACATTTATGGAATAAGTGTGTGGTGAAAGGATGAAACCCTACCACACACCTTTCCTGATTTTCAACCACACAGTATTCCCTGGTTCTGTTCAAACAACGGCCCCATAGTCTATGTACAAGTTTCCCATGAGCAAATGAAGTGTTCCAGAATTCCCATTTTTCAAAATGTTATCCATAATTCGTTATGATCCACACAGTCAAATGCCTTGGCATAGTCCGTGAAACCCAAGTAAACATTGTTCTGGAATTATTTGCTTTTTGCCAAGATCCTTCTGACATCAGCTGTGTCTTCCCTCATTCCATGCCCTCTTCTGAGTTCAGCTTGAGTTTCGGGCACCTTCCTGTCATTGTAATGCTGCAATTGTTTTTGAATGATCTTCAGCAAAATGGCTTGTAACATTTTTCAACAATTTCATAATTCTACTGGGTTATCTCTCGTTTAAATTAGCATCTCTTCCAGTCAGTTGACCTGGTAGCTGTCTTCCACATTTTTCTGGTTTAGACTAGTGAGTGCTTCTAGTACCTTAAAAACATTTCAGTGGTTTTCTGTCAGTTCCTGGAGAATTGTGTGAGTGTGTGTGTGTGTGTGTGTGTGTGTGTGTGCCAATGCCTTCAGTGTAGGTTGGACTTCTGAATTCAATACATCTGGTTCTTGATAATATATTTTAAAAACCCATAAACAAACAAAAAACCCAAACCAATAAAAACCCCCACAAAAAAACAAAAAACAAACAAACAAAACAAACAACACCCCCCTCCCCTCAGAGTATAACTGCCCCTGTGAATTTTAAAGACTGTAACTCTTTACAAGAGTAGAAAGCCCAGTCTTTTTCCTAAAGAGCAGCCTGTAGTTTTGAACTGCTGACGGTGGTGTGCAGCCAAATGCATAACCACTAAGCCACCAGGACTCCTTCTTGACAATATGCTACCTCTCTAAATGGTTTATTGTTGACCAATACAGTTTTCTGTGTATTCCTTCCACCTTTTGATGCTTTCTGAATTGTTCACTATTTCCACCATAGAATCCTTCAATGTTGCTACACCAGGTTTGAATTTTTCTTTCGTTCTTTCAGATTGAGAAATGCGGAGCATGCTCTTCCTTTTTAGCGTTCTCATTCAGATCTTTGAATATTTCAAATAATGCCGTTCTTTGTCTTCTCAAGCTACCTTTGGAAAAAAAAAAACCAGTTTTAGCTCATCAAATCTCTTATTCTTCAGCTGCTCTACATTCAACAGCAGGATTCAGATCTCTACAGGCAACCAATTTGGTCTTTTCTTTCTTCCCTGTCTTCTTCGTGACCTTTTTGCTCTCTTCATGTATGCTGGTCTTGATGTCATCCATAACGTGCCTGGTCTTCAGTCATTAGTGTGCAGTGCCTTAAATCTTCTCTTCATATGTTCTCCAAATTCAGTTGGGGTATGCTGAAGTTCGAATCTTGACTCCTGTGGAGTTGTTTTGATTTTCTTTAGTGTTAGCATTGATTTTCATATGAATTGTTTCATAGCCTGTCTTCTTTGGGCTGATGATATTTAACTTCTCCATCATTTCTTCTGACAAGTGTAGTCCATTTGATTCCTGTGTATTCCATCTAGAGAAGTCCACATATGTAGTCACCATTTATATTGTTTGGAAAAGGGATTTGCAATAAAGAAGTTGCAAAATCCTATTATGCAATCTCCAGTTTTGTTTCTATCACATTAGGCCATATTTTATAACTACCATTCTGTGTTATTCTGGGTACTTTAGAGAAACAAATCCACAGAAACTCATATGTATAAGAGAGAGTTTTATATAAAGGGTAAGTGCACATCAAGAAAACATCCCAACCCAGTGCTGCCCAAGCCCACAAGTCCAACATTAGCCCATATATCTGACACCAATCCACAAAGTTCTCCTCCATCTCATAAAATACACACAATGACACCGACTGCAGGTGAAAAGCTGAGTCAGTGAATGTGTAAGCATCTCAGTGCTGGCAGGGGTCTCCACATGGCTGCTCCAGCACCCAGGTGTAGGTTCATGTGGCTTCTCCTCAGGGATGCCTTGCAGGAAGTGAGCCTTGTCAGCTGAAACAGGGAAATGGTTAAGACAGCTGAATCCTGGTCCGGCCATCAGAAAGCAAGAGACCTGAGAACTAGAAAGATGAGGCTTACTGAGCCATTTATCTCTTTGCCCTTCAATTACCCCCACATGTGTTTATTGGCCAGGTTGGCACAATAAACTTTAACGGTCTCACATTCCTTCCTTTTTATTTCAAACTTTTCAGTTCCAGTTGCCAATAATTATGAGTGAATATTGATTGCATGTTTGGTCAAGTTCAGACTGAAAACCCTGGTGGAATTCTTCAATTTCATATTGCTGGCTATCGTGGTTGATGTCTAATTAACAGTAGCTGTGTTAACTGCTTTTCCTTGGTGTACTGATATTATCCTGTAACAGACAGCATTACCTTTCAAGATGGAACTTGAAATATTCTTTTCGATTTTGACCGCAAAGCTATTTCTCTTAAATTTTTCATTCCCTGAATGATATTTTTCATTCTTTACATATTACGCCATGATTGTCTGATCAAAATAGCCAATAACGATCTGTTTTAGCTCACTAATGCCTAGTATATAGATCTTCATGCTTTCCATTATATTTTTTATATCTTTCAACTTTCTTAGATTCATACTTTGTACATTATAAGTTCTGATGATTAATGATTCTCTGCAGCTATTTCTCCTCATTTTAAGTTGCATTTGTTAAGAATTAACGTTCAGAATGCTTTGTTGCATTCACTTCACTAAAGTCGACTCTACTTTGAGGAGGCAGCTCTTCCCAGTGGTATTTTGAGTGCCTTTCAGTCTGCGGGGATGTATCAGACCATGTTCTACTGATGCTCACATGACTAACTTACCAGGAGTGGACCACCTATTCCCTTCCCTTTAATATTTCTCATTCTAGAAAACTCCACTGAAATCTGTCCACCAGGGAAAACTTGTTGGTATTTGAAATACCAGTGGCATATCTTTCACAGAAACACACCTGTGGGAAAATAATTCTATGGTTTTTAGGTATTTATTTTCTCAGAATTCAGATATCTAAACTTGGAACTCAGGCTTAGAGTTAGGGTGCTTGTTAGTCCATATTAGATTCTAGGAACTGCTGGCATTCCTTGGCTTGTAGAATCATCTTTCTTTGTTGTCATTTGGCATCTGTGTTCCTCTGTGTGTTTTTCTCTCTCCTGTATGCACTCTCCTTTTTAAGACACCATTCAGAAGGCATTAGATTTAGGACCCACTCTCCTGTTAATATAAAAAGAGAACACTATTTCAAAATAGGATCAAATTCACAAGTATATAGTTAGTACTTCAACCTAGTTTGGGGGACAGAATTCAATCTATAGCACCAAGGTAAACACAATGGATGTATGTCAACATACTGGAAAATTCTATATGAGAGTATACATTTTTTACATATCAAGATGCAATGGTGAAAGAAGCTTTAATTTGCAGAGAATCAAATAGGCTCTTAGCTCCTCAAAGAGAGATTATGCTGTTGAATAAATGAATTGTAGAGGTAGGATTTTAGGAGGAAAGTAAAGATTTTTTCCTAAGTGCTGAAAGACAAGGGCATGTCACCCTAAGTGAGCAGCTCAGAAGGACTTGGCTGACTCTTCCCTGACAAAGGAAGAGGGCCAAAAATAAGGTGATATGATCTCAATGTCATGAGGTCAGATGGAATTGTGTTCGCTTTCTGTCACGGGTTATTGCTGGGATGATTTCAAACCAAGTTCATACACCACAGAAGAGCAGCAAACAAGACTTAGAAGCACACTATTTCCATGTTCTAATCTTTCAGCTTCACCATGAGCACTGTGCTGTTACATTCTTGCTTTATCTCTCCCCTTGCATGAAATCTGGAGATATAAATAGTTCCTTATACCAGGTTTTCTTTTAGGTTGCTAAGATATTTATTGTGATAAGAATAATTGAAAGAACAGGAAACCTTTTGTTACATAGCAAAATACCTTAAATAGAGTTCCTTAAATAGCATACACATTTCATAAATATTTGTTGAATCGAATTGTTTTTAATCAACATCTGTTTAAAGCAAATCAATGGAAAATGTATTCACTGGTGTCCAAGTCACTTCTTTTCTCTGTGAATGAGGTTCACTCCTCCTGTAGCCTAAAGAAAGAAAGACTTAAGAATCATGTTATCTTATAAGTCTTATTGCAAAGAACATTTCTGAAAAGGGAATTATGCAAACAAATGCAACCTTTCTAAACATAGAAAAATGATAAATTATTACATGTATTTGGGCTCATAAAATCATTCTTTACTTTCTGTTGCATTTGGAGATGTAAAATATAGGGTTGAGCCTGCTTGATTATAGTGGTCTACTGGAACCAGCTCACCAGTTAGCAAGATTCAATGGTGCCCATCTCATCCTAAATCTTTGTTCAATGATGTCACATTGGTAGCTTAAATTGGCTAGGGGGAGAGTAGTTACATCATATTAATAGACTAATGCCATAATCAGGATTTCCTCTCTTTCTCTGGGGAGCCAGTTGTTAAACATTTGCAACCACATCACTGCACTGGTAAGAAAGTGTACCACAATAGAAGGTGTGCTGGGCGAAGTGTGCTAGAGAGTTCACATGTTGGCAGAGGAATGAGTACAACAATTATGCTGACCTAGGAAATGGCCGGCATGCCTTTAAAGGTTACGCCTTCAACTTCATTCTACAATGGATGAAGGAATTGACCTCTGCTTCATGCAGAAAATCTAGCATGTCTAACCTCACTGAGTCCTTGAATTCTGTTTGATCTTCCCAATGTTAGGAGGCTGCTCAGATTTTTAGCTTCCAAGTTAGTGATTTCTGCTGGGTTTTGTAATCCTGTGTCGAAACAGCTGTGTTAGGCTGTGTTTTCTCTCTCTCTCTCTCTCTCTATATATATATATGTATCTATATCTATATCTATATATATATAGATATAAAATCATGACTCACAATTGTAAAAATGATTAAGTCTAGCTCAGTTCAAGGTCAGGTGTCAAGTGTTGTGGTTAAGGGTTATGTCAACTAGATACTCCTGAGTAAGGGTAGGGGTAGGGCACAACGTATCAATTGGGTCACAGTCTAATGAGACCTCCTTGGTGTCATAAGCCTTTTTATATAAGAGTGAGAGACACTGGAAACTCTCTATCACTTTGCCTTTCTCCTTGCTAGGATTTCACCAGGACTTTGTGTCTGGTGGTTCAGTGGTTATGTGTTGGGTTGAAATCTCCATAGTCATCTGGTCAAAACCACCAGCAGTTCTGTGGGAGAAAGATTGGGCTTTCCACTCCCGTAAACAGTTTATGTCTCAGAAATCCACAGTGCATTGCTGTGAGCCACCGTTGACTCAAGGGCAGTGAGTATGGTTTTGGTGCCTGCCTCCAGAGGTGGCTCATGTAGGTCATCCAACCCTGAGAGGTGTTGGTACCCTATCATGCATCAACCAATGTTGGATCTAGGAAACTGCACCAACTAGCCTGTGATATCCCTGCATCCTGCTTCACCTTTCTGTATCATCTTCCTGCAGTTCCATTAGTCTAAAAAGGGTCTGACTATCATGTAGTCTATAGACTTGAGTTGGACTGGGCATGCTGCCTTCTTGATGTAAAGTTGCTTCATAATATAATGTTCTTTCGCCTACATAAAGGACCATCATGGCTTTATTTCTTTAGACAAGCCGACCCAAAACAGATGCTAACTTGAAGGCTTCCCTTGGCTGTCATAGCTGCAGGGGCTGATGATACAGGGAGCAGGAAGACCAATCATGAAGCAGGAAGATGAGCCATGAAGACTAGAGACTCGTGGATGCAAAGGTGTTTGAATCCAAGATCAGCAAGCTAGGTCTGTGGCTACAGAGTTCAATGAATCTAAGGTGGTTAGGCTAGATAGCAGATCGGGGCAGCTTGCTGATCACTCCCAGGGTTGGCAGGCCATTGGCTCATGTCCAAAGAAACAGAGATTGAAGAGTCAGCTGCAGGATACAGGTACAGGAAGAAGCAAAAACATTTCTCCACAGTGTCTGCTTATGTAGGAAGTAGGTCACACCTCAAGGAAATGTCCTTTTAATTGCAACAGGCCTGTGACCTGAATAAGGAAGTTTCCCTCCACTGTGATCTTATAGGAGTTCAGGGAGGTGATTACATTGTGTAATGCAAGCTCATAGAGTATTAGGGGCCTTTAATGCCAAACCACTGAGAATCCTGACTCAGTCAAGTTGACACAAAATCTATCACAAAGTGTAGCTGTCAGTTGAGTAATGAAGGAGAAGCTATTTGCAGGTTTACTTACTTTTCTGTGGCCTTCTGTTCTCCCAGATTTCCCCTTACATCTTACCCTCTCTGTGTGCTTAGTCTTAGATTCATGCTTCACCTTTGCCTATGTTTGATTTGGCTCCATTCATTCTTCAGCTTTGGAAATTGGTAAATGCTTTTAGGTACAAAGCAAAGACAATTGTAGAATCCCTTCTCTGTTTCCCTTTTCTCATGGAATCCAAACCCATTCAAACCTTCTTCTCTGGAGTTGATTCTGACTCCTATCAGCCCTAAAGGGCAAAATAGAAGTACACCACAGGATTTCTGATATCACTGACATACTATCAATTCAATAGTTTAAGTATATTAAAAAAGAGTTGGGCAGTCGTCATCATCACAATCAATTTTAGAATATTTTCTTCTTTCTTTCATTTGTTAGCATTAGCTCCCATTTATCATCCAACCTCTTTCCATAATCCCAAGAAACTATTAATCTTGTTAAGTTCACTATAGGTTTACCTAGCCTAGATTTCATATAAAGAAAAATATACAAAAGCAAAAAGTCAAAAACAACAACAACAAAACCTAGCAGCAATAAAAAAATAAAACAGATAAACACCTCTGTTGGAAAGATAGCAGAAAATGATAAAAACAAGAAGTTTAAAATAGTTTAAAAGGGAGAGTGAATGATCGGGTGCTAAATTTAATCTAACTACATCTGCATTAATCCATGTTCCAATGCACTGTGTCTGATGGCAACATTATTCAAAGCCCTGGTCAATTGTCCAGTTAGGCTCCTTCAAGGACTTCATGGCCTTTTAATACTATCTACATTGGTTTCTTTTTCATGGCCCCAGGTAGCAGCCTAATGCTTAACCCACAGTGCTACTAAGGGCATTTAATACAATTTGGATATTATTTATTATTAAAAATTTATATCAGAAATAATGAATGCAGAATGGTCTGGATACTTTGAAGAATATGTGGGGATAGCTCAAAAAGCCAGCCTTTAGACCTGGAACTTGAATTCAGCATCCTTGTTCAGTTTTCAGACAGGCTTATAAGGGAAACAATCACATTAAGAAGATAGGCTGTCCTTAGAATAATGAAGCACATGTATCCAAAAGGGCAGCATTTACACAAAGATAAAGTTCAGAGATGCTGGGAAAGAAGGAGGAATGGAAACTAGAAACAGAGAGGAAATGAAATAAGTGATATTCCATTCAGTGGATTGTAATCAAAGAGAAGCCAAATACGCATGAAATATTGAATGGAATACTGATTTGTTCTTTAAATTTTCACTAAAAAAGAAGAAATATTGAAAACTGGAAGGAGAAAATATTGATATATTGTACATTTTATCCTACTGCTGTAGTTATTCTTTCATTTATTTTAAATTATTTTTTGCCCACCTGCCCTCCTGTTCCTTCCTCTTGTTATTCTCTTTAAATATAGACATTTGCAGCTATAGATTTAACACTGAGCATCTTGTAAGTTTTTAATATTGGCTTTTGATTTCCTTTATCTCAAAAAACAATTGTCCTTGCAATTTCTTCTCCCATTCATTGGTTATATTGATGTGTTGTTAGGTGCCATTGAGTTGGTTCTGATCCATAGCTACCTGTGCACAACTGGATGAAACACTTCTTGAATTTGGGCCATCTTCACCATTGTTCCAGTGCCTGAGCCCATTGTTGCAGCCGCTGTGTCCATTATTTCCTCGAAGTTCTTCCTCTCCTTCACTGCCCCCTCCACATTACCAAGTACGATGTTCTACAGGGACTGATCGCTCTTGACAACATGTCCAAAGTAGGTAGAATGAAGACACCCCATCCTTGCCTCTCAGGAGCACTCAGGCCTTACTTCTTCTAAGAAACATTCACGTGTCCTTTCATCAGTCCATGCATTTTCAATATTCTCCTCCAGCACTACAACACCGTATCAATTCTTCAGTCTTCGTTATTCCATGTCCAGCTTTCGCATGCATATGAGGCAGTGGAGAAAACCATGGCCTGGGTCAGGTGTATCTTGGTCCTCACACTAACATCTCTGCTTTCTAAAAGTATAAGGAAGTCTTATGCACCGGATTTACCTAATGTAATTCATCTTTGGATCTCTTCACTGCTGCTCCCAAGAGCACCGATTATGAAACCAATCAAGACAAAATCCTTGACAATTTAAATTTCTCTCCATTTATCATGATGTTGCCTATTGGTTCAATTGTGAGGATTTTGGTCTTTACATTGAGTTGTAATCCATCCTGAAGGCTGTCATCCTTGAAGCAAGTGATTCAAGTTCTCCTCATTTCCAGAAAGCAAGGTGTGTCATCTGCATACTGCAGGTTGTTTATAAGTTTTCCTCCAATCTTGTTTTTAATCTTCATACATTTGTGGAAAACCCAAATCTCCTTTTGTTATTGATCCCATTGTGGTCATAGAGCAACTTTGTATAATTTCACTTTTTCCAAATTTACTTAGACTTGTTTTAGGAGGTATCATAGAGTTTATCCTAGAAAATGTCCCATGGTGTTGATGGAAATGTGCGGTCTGCTGTGGTTGGCTGGAACTGTTTATCTGATATGTGTATTCTATCAGATTCCATACTTATCTGTTAGATCTAGTTGGTTTACACCAAAATTCTTACTGCCAGTGAGTCAATTCTTATAGTGATCCCATAGAGCTGCCTAGTGAGTTTTTGAGACTGTCGATGCTTATGTGGCCCTCGGAGTAGAGGGTAGTTTTGAACTACTGACCTTGCAGATTGTTTGCAGAACCAATGTGTAACCACTCACTTCCAGGACTCCATTGATTTATAGTGTTCAAATGTTCTATCCAGGGGTTGTCACACTTTTGAACTGGAGGGGTCAATCCTGTGCCTCAAAACAATTTAAAAACTATTAAAGAGCCATAAATTGATGAAGGCCATTAAGACTCAGTCTTGAAATGGCTGAGAAGTCTCATGACCTATGTGTCAGTGTTTGCTGATTTCTTCTGTGACTTAACATTTTGAACAGACTGTTAAGGACAAGGACAAGAAAGTATGCAAGGTCTGGGAAAATAGGTTGTTTAATTTTCTCAAAGATGTCTGGCTTGGCAGAAGATAGAGTTGCTATGTGTATCAAATGTGCTTGCTTAACAATGAGATAATTAACCCCGGGTTGTTTCTGCATGGATTAAAGGAGAATGTGGAATAAACTCGGGGCTTCAGTATTCATGGTTGCCCTCCCAATACTTTGTGTCTCTCTTTTTTCCTTAATCCTCACTCCCCCTTTCAGGACTGTTTGACTCGGTGGCAGGCTCTGACAATAAATATATATTTATAAGCAAGTATAATCACCATTGTCTGAATAATGTCTCTTAAATGAAACCACGGTAGTTTTCATTCTCAATTCTCCTTCCGAGCCACATGTGTAACTGAAAGAGCTACGCATGTCTTGTGAGCTGCGGGTTGTCAACTCCCGTATACTGACATAGTGAAGTATTCAATGATTGCTTTTGAGTCGTCTGTTTCTCTCTTTAATTATTATATCAGTTTTCCTTAAAATATTTTACGAGTTCACTATTAGGTTCATATATGAGGATAAGTAAAAAAGATTTGCTACTTTTCAATTTATACATGCACAGGTTTATTCCAAACAAAATGTATTTAAGCCTGTCTCTGTGGTCAGTGGATGACTGCGGACAAATTCTCATAGCAATAAGTTGTATTTGAGGGCTTTGGAGGAAAAAGGTCCAATCAACACAGTAGCTTCTGAGGGTATGTGCTAGATCAGTTAAGTTCAGGCACAGAGGTCAGCTGAGAAAATTATAGCAATGATTATTTTAGGCTATAAAGGGGCAATTTTGATAGATCTTCTCAAAGGATACAGAGCAATCACAGGGGTTTATTTGGAAGAAGTTAAAAAACTACATTGTCAAAAAAAGACTAGGAAAGTTATGCCCAATGAAACATTTTCCCTGTCTTGACCATCAATGTGCCTGCTCATTCTCCGAGGATCGCACAGGTGTCCCAGGAAAACTTCACTGCGGATCCTTATCCCTTTCATTCTCCAGGCTTGACCTTGTCCCTTCTGATTCTTTTTGTTTTGAAACTCAAATCATATTTAACACATGATTCGAGCCTCTCAAGGGTGTCTAAATGGAGTTTTGACATGGTATAAATCTGAAAGACTTCTTCAGGAAAGGGTTACGACAGAGATGTAAATCCTGTCCTCAGAAGTGTATAGACCTAGATGGAGGCTATGTTGAAAAATAATAGCTTCACATTTTGATATCTTTAATAAAAGTTTAAAACAATTTTGTCACATTGAGGACTAAGTTGCACCTGAGGTAGGCCATGGCATTTCTAATTGCCTTGTATGCATGTGAAAGTTGGCATTGAATAAGGAAGACCAAAGAAGAATTGATGCATTTGAATTATGGTGCGGGTACAGAATATTGAAAGGTCCATGGACTGCCGAAAGAATAAACAAATTTGCCTTGAAAGAAGTGCCACCGGAAAGCTCTTTACAGGTAAGGGTATCAAGACCTTGTTTCATGGACTTTGGACATGTGATCGAGGAGACTGGTCCTTGGAAAAGGTCATCATGCTTGGTAATCTCGAGGCCACTGAAAAAGAGCATGGTCCTCGGTGAGATGGATTGACGGTTGCTGCAACAATGAGCGCAAACATAATAGTTGTCCTCACAGCCAACGACCAGGCGGTGCTGCATTCGTTGTGCATCAGCAGCTAGCAGCCACCACCACCGAGATTTTCTAACGGTACTTTCGGTGTACATTATCATCGCATAGCATGCCCTTCTTTTACTCTGGCAACAATTTCTGCCTTAACATGCACCTTATGTGAGAGTCGTATAGAAGCTCCAGTTCTCTTCTGTTTATTATTTACATGGCACCTTTTTTCTGTCCTTTTTCTTTCAAACCATTTAAGTCTTTGAGTCAGAATTGTGTCTCCTAGGATCAGATCTTTTCTTTTCCTAATGTGTCCTACCAATCCCTGCCTTTTGATTGGCATGTACATTCCATTCCCCAGGGTGCTCTAAGGAATTATTGCTGACTTGGTGGATAAGATGGTGTAAAT
This sequence comes from Tenrec ecaudatus, assembly GCF_050624435.1. NCBI lineage: Eukaryota > Metazoa > Chordata > Mammalia > Afrosoricida > Tenrecidae > Tenrec > Tenrec ecaudatus. The sequence continues at coordinate 127,612,612 of NC_134531.1, forward strand.
TCGCCCACAGTTTTTAAAGTCCACAATCTTGGCTGATCATGCTCCCTGTGGAGGCTTTAGGGTTGAAACCAGTCTTTGCCTTTCCAGCTTCTGGTTATTGACACACCTTGATTTGTGACCCTGCCGCTTCAACCTCTGCCTCTGGTCAGATTCCTCCTCCTATCCTCTCCGTTTCTCTTCTGTTGCCTCCTGTGAGGACATAAGCCGCTAGATTTAAGGACCTCTTGATCCATTCTGATCTCATCTAAAGGTCCGTAAGTTAATTACAGCTGTAACCCCTCTTCTTCAAATAAGAACACATGTACATGTTCAGGGAATTAGGATGTGGACTTATCTTTTTTGGAGGACAATACCCTTTTGTTTATATTAATTACTAATAAGATAGGATTTGTATTGATGATTTTACTCTGCTTCCTCTAAGCCATATGTGTTTTTTATTGTTTCTTTCTTCTTCCATCCCACATACTTTCCCCCCATTTCAACCGTGTTTCTAAGGCTCATCAGTGCTGCTAAGTGGAACGATAGTTCTTTCATTTTCACGATTGTAGTATATTCCATTGTAAGTGGGCATCCTGCCTACTGTGTAACTGTCAATGAGGTCACATTGGTTGATAGTGGTGCTATAGTTTTCTGGTTCCTTATGGATTTTCCATCTATTTGTTTTGTCAATTGACAGTAAGTATTAAAACCTGGAGGTGATAGGTATAGAGGATAAAGAAGAATTTAAGGAAAAGCAAGACCTTATCAATAAAAAATATATTAAAAAGTCAGTCAGAAGTCATATTCAAGAATGAAAATAAAATGTTAATTTAAAACTGAAAATATCCACTATGTATTGACTGAAGTAAATAAGAATATAAACATTTATATATTAACTCAGGTAAAAATTATTTATGCATATCTCATATGTATGCAGGTTTCCAGGGAGGGAAACAACAAGCAAACTAGCAAATGAGCACTTGGCTCCGTATTTGAAAGGGGTCTAGGAGGGTGAGCACCAATATCCCCTGCAACAGAGAGTTCTGGAGGAGCATGACACATCCTGCGAAGACAGCTGAGAGGAGGGTGTGTGCAGCTCTATTCCTCGTGAACGTGGTGCTTGGGTGGACAGACAAACCAGAGAGAATCTCGAATGTGTGAAGACTCAGAAAATGTACTCCTTATAGACACGACATGAAAAATGTACTAGAGCTTTTTACTGCTCAAAGGTGATGCTTTAACATCCTATGGAAACTTGTTAGAAATGCAGAATTTCAAGCCTTGCTCAGACTTACCAAATTAGAATCTGCATTTTAACAAGATCCCTCGGTGGATTCTATGCACATGAAGGTTCGAGAAGCCTGAGGTGATCAAACAGCAAAAATAGGAAGCGAAAGATGGAGAAGTCTGACTATGAAAAGACGCTATTATTGTCCATTGAGACAAATTACCCATATAGAGTTGTCTAAATATCCTTGTGAATTAAAAAGTATCCTTGAAAGATATGACTTATATCTCATATGTTATAAAAAGGCAGTCTTGCATTTTTATTTACCCCCCTAGGTTATATTGGCCAAGATAAGGAAACATGCATCTACTAAGACAGTGTTCGCCCCCTTGCCTTTATAAGGCGATGTCACTGAACAAATTAAGGAGTGTGAGGTTCCTAAGACCAGAGGAAGCACACACCATTAGCTATGGAGATTAAAAGGAATATATTAAACCACTCTTTTTCTTTGTCACTTTCAGCTGTGTTAAAAAAATACCAGTAGGAGGAAGAAGAGAGAGAAACTATGCTTTAATATTACTTTGTGATTCTAACCTATGAACTGCCAGATTGGTACTGTCAAGTCTTTCTAGACAAGATCATATTTTGATTTTCACTGAATTTCCCCTTGATTTCAAGGCCATGTATGAGCAGACCATTTACTGCCCTGCAGATACTCCAACAACAATTGCAGCAATCCTTTGACAGGAAGCTGCCAGAAGTTCAGGATGCATGGAATCAGAATAAGGGATATCATTGCTGATGTCCTGTATATCTTGGAGATATATATGTATATATATATATATATATATATATAAGCAGAGAACGCTAGAAAGATGTTTTTAGTGTGTTGTATTGACTATGCCAGGGCATTGGACTGTGTGCGTCATTATAAACCATGGATAGCCTTGAGAAGACTTGCAATTCCAGAACGCTTCGTTGTGCGCATGTGGAACTTGCACATGGATCAAAAGGCAGTTGTGCAAACAGAACCAGGGAGATTACATGAGTTAACATCAGGAAAGGTGTGCAACAGGGTTGTACACTCTCACTATACTTATGCAATCTGTATGCTGAGTAAATCATCAGAGAAGCTGGCTTATATGAAAAGAATATGGCATGTGTTGTTATTGTTTACAGAAGCTTCCAATTGTTATGTCGTTAAATATCAAAACATTTTTCTTTATGGATTTTGCTTTGTGTCTCATTTAAGAAATTCTTTCTTATCTTATGTTCCCAGAGATAAATTTTATATATTATTGTTAATTACTTATATTACTAATTCTATATACATAATTGAACAAGGGACTTCATTGCTGATGTCAGATGAATCTTGACTTGATGCAGAGAACCCCAGAGAGATGGTTACTTGTGCTTCATTTACTGTGTAAAGGCCTTTGACTGTGTGGACCACAATTAACCTTGAGAAGAATGGGAATTCCAGAACCCTTGATCATGCTCCCTTGGAAGTTGTACCTGGATCAGGAGGCAGTTGTGCAAACAGAACAAAGGAATCCCACATGGTTTTGAAGCAGGGAAGGCATCCATCAGGGTTGCATTCCCTGACCACATTGTTCAATCTATATGTTGAGCAAATGTCAGAGAACCTGGGTTATATAGAGAAGAGCCTGGTAACAGGATTGGAGGAAGGCTTATTAACAACCTGAGATAGGCAGATGACACATCTTTACCTCCTGAAAGTGAGGAAGTATTGAAGCACTGGCTCATGAAGATCAAGGATTGTGGCTGTCAGTATGGATTACAACTTAATGTGAGGAAGACCCAAATCTTCACCACCGGACCATTAGGAAACATCAGACATGGAGAAAAGTGTGAAGTTTTCAAGGGTTTTGTCTTGCTTGGATCCACAATCAATGCTCTTAGAAGCAGAAGACAAGAGATCCAAACACAGACTGCATTAAGTAAATCTGCTGCACCAGACCTTTTTAGAGTATTGATGAGCAAGGATGCTACTTTGAGATGTGCCTGATCCAAGCCATGGCATTCTCCGTTATATCATATGCTTGTGAAAGTTGGGCATCGATAAGGAAACCATAGAAACGCTGAAGCAGTTGAATTGTGGTGCTGGAGAAGAAAATTGAAAGTACTATAGACTGCTAAAAGGAAAATTGTCTTGGAAGAAGTAAAGCCAGAGTGCTCCTCAGAGGCAAAGATGGGAAGATTTCATCTTACTTACTCTGGAGAGCTCGGTCCCTGGAGAAGGACATCATGTGTGTTAAAGTGGAAGGGAAGTGCAAAAGTGGAAGGCCCTCAGGGAGATGGAGCGATCCAGTGTCCGCACGAATGCCTCAGGCTTAGGAACAACAGCGAGGATGGTGCAGGACTAGGCAGTGTTTCCTTCTGTCCTGCCTAGGGTTGCTATGGGTCAGAGGCGACTTGACGGTACCGAAAAACAACAACATTATTGTCAAGTTTCTACTGATTTTTGTGTGTGTATATGTGCCTAGTGTGAAGTAGGGATCTAATTTCATTTTATTCCACGTAGATGACCAATTGCCTAACAATTAATTGACATCTTATCCTTTTTTCTCCTCCCAGTGGAACTTCTTTCTTAAACCCAGGCTTACCTTACAGGACTGTAAGACCTTTGATGATAGAAATCTTGGCCTATCGAGTTCATTGCTCCATCTCAAATATCTAGGCCAGTGCCAGGCATCTAGCAGCTATCTAAATTTATTCAACGAATGAAACTGTCAGTGACTTTCTGGTTTCCTATTACTTCTGTTTTTACTAATTTCATGGCAATATATAAAACATAAGTCATCATGGTTCCTAAACAAAGAACTTTGACCAGGGGATTTCAGAGTTTTAAGTGATCTCCTTTTCCCAAGGTAGATAGCTTATCAACTTATATTTCTGAAAGGTCCTAAATGCCTTATCATAGCTCACATGAAAATGAAAACCACAGGGCTCACATCTATTCCTTTGAAAAGGAAAAGTTATTTCTATTTTAGTGATTACGTATTATCAAACCTCCAACCAAACCCACTGCCATCGAGTGGATTCTGACTCATAGAAATCCAGAACAGGGTTTCCAAGGCTGCAAATCTTCGTGGTATGGGATCCCTCTTCTTTCTCCTGGATGGACGTGATAGCACTTACTAAACTGGGACTTGAAAGTGATAGTAGGCAGTGATACCTGGAAGTGATATTAGGCAGTGATACCTGGAAGTGATATTAGGCAGTGATACCTGGAAGTGATATTAGGCAGTGATACCTGGAAGTTTGAGTTGGAGAGGCACATGTGTGAAATTTATTTGGATTCTAGAGGAAATAGCTTCTCCCTCCACTTTGTTTCTTCATTTCAGTATATATTGAGCACCTTACTCCCTCCAGGGGCTCCCTTCAAAGGTGTGGGGGAGGCCATGCTCCACAGCAGTTGTCACATCTTACATGAGTTCCCTTCGACATGGTCCTTTAGCACTTTGCGCAGGTTTAAAATAGAGGGGGCTTAGAGGTCACCCTATAGAGTTTATGACTTGATTAGGACTTGTTTGATGGGTATAATATAATAAGGAAGGACAAAAGTCAGGAAGGGTTCATATAATGAAATTTCTAGGGGGAGAATCCAGAAGGAAGGGTGGAAGATGGGGACAGGGGATGGGAAAAGAGGTTTTGGCATAAATACCTTAAATGAAATCTTCAGGCTGGAAAGAACTGGTTTAATTGAACATTTCTCCCCAATGAAACTACAGCCATGATGACTAAGAGATCAGTGTTTTACCGGAAACCGGAATCTAATCACAGCAGCATAGTCACTTGAAGGCCAGGGTGAGTTTACCAATGAAATCCTTCCATTTCCTGTGGGCTCAAGTAGATGCGCATCTCTCTCACACACCGTGGCATAAAACGAGGCATCTCATGTGGCAGGCCAACCTGAAAATGCACCTCTTGGAGGGCCCACAAAGGCAATTTATAACATTAAAACTGGTGTTACATTCCAAATGCTAAAAACAAATGAGATGGTGAAAATTTTAATTTTGCCATTAAGTCAAAACCAAGTATGGGAGGCCAGGATGGCGAGACTTTGTCTCACATACTTTGGACACAGCAGGAGACAGCAGCCCTAGGAGAAGGACATCCTGCTTGGTAAAGTGGAGGGGCGGTGAGAACAACAAAAGCAGACCTCTGACAGCTGGGTGACACAGTGTCTGCAACAACGGGCTCAAATATAGGGACGACTGAGAGGCGGCGTTTTGTTCTATTGTGCGCAGGGTCACTATGGATCTCAACGGACTTGATGGCACTTCAAACAGCAACAATCACAACGTCAGAACCCAGCCTAACAATTTGATTTTTTGCAGTCCATTTCTCTTAATACACGTGTCTTAAATCAAATCCCTGAATACAAACTGTCGAGATAGAAGCCAAGCTGTGATGCGGTTGCCAGCATTGGGCAAGCTCAAGGTGCTGACTCAGCACTGTTTTATCAAGTCGTTGGTGGTGCCGGCTAGGTGTAGCAGGAGCACCAAGGAGTGGCTTTTTGAAACAGGAAGCCAGACGTCAGCCATCCATCACTGCATAGGACACTGGAGAGGAAACAGTAAATAAAAAACATCTAATTCTGTATTTTTTTTTCTTTTGCTGATGTAATATTTTCATTGATGGATTACATTCTGGGAGAAATGAGGTTTGTAGATAAGTAGTACATTCTTTCAAATTGAAAAATATGATAAGTGTTAGGAGTTCCCAGGGACTTGACTGAATAATCAGTTCTTGGAGCTTTGTCTGCCTATAAGACTCAAATCTTCTCCCCCGCAAGAGTGTATTGGTCCTTGGGGCCTGCAGGAAGCAAACGTTGACAGCTTCGCTTCAATCAGTGTGCTGCTCTTTCCGCAGGCATTCTCACCTGGCAGAGACGTCGCGGTCATGGTGCTGTGCACGCACTCCCTCGCTGTGGAGTACATTTTCCCGTGAATAGCGCTGGAAGCCCTCCAATGATGTAGAATCCCTGTGAGAAATCATGTAGCTCGTATAGAGATCTATTCCCAAACAATTACCAAATCAAGCAGCCCTCTGAGCCTGCATTACACCATTGTTGCACTCAGTCAGGTACCGCCATCCGTTATCATTTCCTAGGCAGGAAACACATCATTCTAAGACTTACAATGGCCTCTCACGTCAGGGAGACTGGGTGTCTTATTGGTTATTCTAGCAGTGATTCGTCTCCCCACGCCGCACCTCTCTTTTAATTGTGTATGTGAGGGGAATTAACCTATACTTCCTTCCCCTTCCGTCCCAACCTGTAACAGTCTGGTGTTCTGTGTGCTCATGGGCAGACATATTTTGGAAAGTGCTGACTCCTTCTCCTTTTAAAGAGAGGAATCAGCTGCCTCCTTTGTGCTTGCCTTGCGACACTTTCATTTTAATACTCTGGTCACTGCCTAAACTGCCTCAGGGAAGTAAGTGAAGGTTCACCGGGAATGGGGAGAGGAAGAAATTTACAGAAATATTTCCTAGGTTGTATGATTTATGAATTTATTGGTGGTATTTATTATTTTTCCAATAGGTAGAAAGTGTCAGGATTTTTTTTAACAGTCAAGGTGATATTTTGCTGTGAACCAGAATTGTGCTACGAAGAAATACTTGAAAGAAAATTCTCAAACTAGAGCAATAAGAACCAAAGTTCCAACTCACTGCAAATGAGTCAGTGCTGACTCATAGTGTGACCCATGGAAATAGAAAGCCCAGTGTGTTAGGCCAAGTGGGCTCGAGAAACAAATCCAGGGAAACTCATGTATGTGTAAGAAAGAACTTTTATACCAAGAAGTAATCATACATGGAGAAAAACATCCCACCCCAGTCCTACTCAAGTCCATAAGTCCAATACTAGTCCATAAGTTCTTCTGGAGACTCAGACAGTCACAAGTAATGATGCAGAATGCAGGATAGTCACAGGTTGGTGGGTGCAGAGTCCTGAGGACCCGATGGTGGATGAATCCACCAATCCATCAATCAAGGTCAGCCAGCTGGAAGGTGAAGGCAGAGAGAGAGGGGGGATGTTCCCAGGGCCCTCCTTAAGAAAAGGCCACGCCCACAGGGAGGCACCATCAAGCTGTGATCTGATTGACAGGCTAGACTCCACCCCTACACTTTTATAGAGCTTCAAGTTGACATGAAATTATATAACTACCACCCGATTCTTTCTGCCTTCGAGCTGCTGGTGGTTTTGCCCTGCGCACCATGCTGATCACAGCCCAATGCAGAACCATTATTCCACAGTGCTCCAAGAACCCTAGTACTAATTCACTGATAAGGCTATTCCTGCATAAAGCAAAAAGTAAAAGTCTCAGTGGCTAAGCTAATTTGATCAAAACCATACTTGCTTAATAGTAATATCTTTACTTTCATCCTCCCCTAACCATTTGCTCAATTAGTAAGAACAGATTAATGTTAATTGGTTCTGAGGACATGAGTTGTAGTGAGTGAATGATTTTGTTGATCTCTTTAGTAATTCAGAGTGCCAGCTCATGAATATTGTAATCTGGGATGCCGCTCAAGGCTTCTGAAACCTTTCCAGCGTGGCAGACACTGCTGGTGTCCTTGCTATGGAGGACACAGTGTGAGAACTGCACCCGATCTGATCCCGCCACACTAAGGCAAAACATTAATGGGGTGCAACAGAACAGCAAGGGAATGGAGCCGCGAGGTCCCCAGGGAATGTTGAAGGTGGACTTCGGGGCCAGGCCATGGTGCACCAACAGACTGGACTGGAAAACACTCCTAAAGGCCAACAAACAGTGCTTGAACTAACTACAAGCTTTTTTTTCCTTGTTGTGTTTTGTCATTGGTTTGTTGTTGTTTTGTTGTATATTGTTGCTTGGTTTAGCTCTATCTTTTTTTGTGTGCATGTTATTATCTCTTCAGGTCTGTCTAAATAAGATAGGCTGGATGAACAATCTGGAGGAGAAAACAATGGGACCGAAAGTTCTGGGGGTACATGGGAGAGGGGGAGGTGGGGAAAAAGGAAGTGGTGTTAACAAACCCAGGGACAAGGGAACAAGTGATCCAAATCAGTGGTGAGGAGGGTGTGGGAGGCCTGGAAGGGTATGATCAAGGGTAATGTAACCAAGAGGAATTGCTGAAACCCAGGTGGGGACTGAGCATGATAGTGGGACAGGAGGAAAGTCAAAGGAAATAGAGGAAAGAGCTGGGAGGCAAAGGGCATTTATAGAGGTCTAGATAAAGATATACATATGCAAATATATTTATATATAAGGATGGGGAAATAGATATATGTGCATAGATTTATAGATTTAGTATTAAGGTAGCAGAAGGACATTGGGTCTCTACTCAAGTACTCCCTCAATGCAAGAATACTTTCTTCTATTAAGTTGGCATTCTATGATTCTCACCTTCCAGACACAACCACTGAAGACAAAGTGGGTGAACGAGCAAATGTGGTAAAGAAAGCTGATGATGTCTGGCTATCAAAAGATATAGCACCTGGGTCTTAAAGGCTTGAAGGTAAACAAGTGGCCATCTAGTTCAGAAGCAGCAAAGCTCACATGGAAGAACACACCAGGCTGTGTGATCACGAGGTGCTGAAAAGATCAGTTGTCAGGCATCAAAGAACAAAAAAATCATATAATTGTGTGCTCACCTCCCTGATACGATAGCTGAAGACAAATGGGTACATAAGCAAATGTGGTAAAGAAAGCTGATGGTGCCTGGCTATCAAAAGATATAGCATCTGGAGTTTTAAAGGCTTGAAGGTAAACAAGTGGCCATCTAACTCAGAAGCAATAAAGCCCACATGGAAGAAGCACACCAGCCGGTGTGAACATGAGGTGTCGAAGGGATCAGGTATCAGGTATCAACAGAATAAAAAATCTTACCATAGTGAATGAGGGGGGGAGTGTGGAGTGGAGACCCAAAGCCTATTTGTAGGCCAGTGGACATCCCCTTACAGAAGGGTCTCAGGGAGGAGATGAGGCAGTCACAGTATGATATAGCAATGACGAAAAATACAACTTTCCTCTAGTTCCTAAATGCTTCCTCTTCCCCCACTATCATGATCCCAATTCTACCTTACAAATATGGCTAGACCAGATATTTACTGGTACAGATGTACACTGGTACCGATAGGAACTGGAAACACAGAGAATACAGGGAGGATGATCCCTTCAGGGCCAGTGGTGTAAGTGGTGATACTGGGAGGGTGGATTTGAAAGGGGGAACTGATTACAAGGATCTGCATGTGATCTCCTCCCTGGGGGATGGACAACAGAAGAGTGGGTGAGTGGAGACACTGCACAGGGCAAGATATGACAAAATAATAATTTATAAATTGTCAGGGGTTCATGATGGAGTGGGGAGCGGGGAGGGAGGAGAAAATTGAGGACCTGATGCCAGGGGCTTAAATGGAGAGTAAATGTTTTGAGAATGATGAGGGCCATGAATGTACAAATGTGCTTTACACAATTGATGTATGTATGTATTGTGATAAGAGTTGTATGAGCCCCTACTAAAATGATCAAATAATTTTTATATTAAAAAAATTTAAAAATACAACACCGCAACAGAAAAAAAAATCCCCTCTGAGCAACTTCTTATACAATGTCTCTGTGCTGTAGGCTTTACGATGTACATACCTCAATTTGGTTCTCAAATTTTGTGAACAGCATACTATTTTTACCATTTTACCGATGAGGGAAACTGAGGCTCTAAATAGAAAATAATTGGCTGAAGTTATTTTTCTGATAACAAAGTCTTTACTCCTCTTCGTATATCTTCTGGTTCCTGAAAGGAAGTTGGGGTTTCTGTAGGCAATGAGGAAGAACTTTATAGCAACATTTTCTGGACAGTATTTTTTATAAATTTATTTGTTGAATTTATTATCTGCAACAAATTGCTGTTAGCTGCTTGTGGGTTCCAACTCGCAAAGACGCTTTGACAATAAAATGAAATTCCCATTCTGTACCCTTGTCACCTTCATTACTATGTTCGATCTCTGTCGCAACTGCTGCCCATCCACTTGGTTGAGGGCTTCCTGTTTCTCACAAACCCTGTCCTTTCCCAAGCATGACGCCTTTTCTCCAGACACGCGTCCCTTCTGATAACGTGTCCAAAGTACGTGTGATGAAATCATGACAGCTTTGCCTTTGAGGGGCACTCTGGATGCACTTCTTCCAATACCGATTTGTTTCGTTTTGGAAAGTCCACAGTATGTTTAATATCCTTTGGCAGCACCGTCCTCCAAAGGCATCATTGCTTCGTAGCCATTCTTTACTCACGATATGAGGAGATCGAAAATACCTAGGCTCCAGTCAGCCATGCCTTACTCTTCAAAATGACTTGCCTTTGGATACCTTTAAGAGGCTTTTGCAGCAGATTCGCCCAATGTAATGCATTTTTTTATTGGTCCGCTGCTTGTATGGGCATTGGTAGTGGATTCAAGTAAAATGAAATCCTGAGCAACGCCAGTCAGTTCTCTGTGTTTCCTGATGCTGTATATGGATCCCATTGTAAGGATTTATTTATTATTTATCTACATCGAGGTGTTATGCATACTAAAGGCTATAGCCTGGAAACTTCACATTCAGTAAGCAAAGCTATCTCACGTCTCCATGCCTCAGGTTGTTAATGGGACTTCCTTCAATCTGGACGTCACATTCTTGTTCATGTAACCCAGCTTCTTGGATTACTTGCTCAGCATACAGACCGAATAACTCTGGTGAAAGGGTATAATCCTGAAACGCAGCTCGCCTGCTTTTCAACCACAGTGTGCGCTGCCACTGCTTGAAGAACATCCTCTTTGTCTATCACAGGTTCCTCATGAGCACAATGAAGTGTTCTGGAGTCCCATTCTATGCCACAATTTGATATGATCCACACTGGCCAATACCCCTGTCACAATAAAAACACAGGTAAACCTATTTCTACACCGCTTTAATATCTTCATCGTCATTTCGAATATCCTAGGGGGAAAACACTTGAAACAACCTTCAATCCTCAACTAGTACCTTCACTTAGATCGATTTAAATATTTTCCTATCAAGCAGGATATGTCCAAAAGATGCCTTTTCAATCTTTATGTGGCAATAATGTATATGTTATTCCAGCCTATGAATAAATCTGATATTTATATTTGCATGATTCCACAGTCTTCCTAGTCTAATAGTTTTTGACTATTTTTTAAAAAGATGAATTTTATTCAAATGAATTAGCTTCTCAACACTGACATTGGGTACAGTGCATCCATGTGAGTTGGGGTCTGGTTATTTAATGGCATGTTGGCTGCTATCTGTTCTATTGATATACTTTCATAATTTTGCTTGACTAATCATCTGCACTGTCAATCCAGGAAAAGAAAAGTAAAATGCACAAATAAATTATGGTTATTTGATAAATTGTAAGTGAAGTGATAGCAGAGGGATAAGGAATAAATGGTAAGTGCCAAGATACATGTCTTAAAAAAAAAAGACATAGAAGCATCTTTACTTCATTGAAAACCAGAAAATGTGACATTTTTGTCTCCTAGGTATCTGTGTTAATCTGAACATGTTTACTTTTTCATCACATATATTTTTAATGGATACATTAAATAAAGATGATCAATTTTAGAGGTTAAAATATAGAAATTTTAGATGCCAAATTAAAAAAATACTCCTATTTAATTTTTCTAAAGAAGATCTTCTTCCCCATCTTTCAAATTTAGAAGTTTTGAAATTTGTAGATAAAAATCCTATAATTCTGAATGAAGCATGAGAACAATGAAATTTTAATTGTATAGCTTTTCAAACGCAGTCCAAAATCAACAGTTAATGTTAAACAAGACTGACTTCAATTTACTCTGCATTTTTTGACGTTCTATCACACAAACTTTGCTTTAAAACGTTAAGTAAGCATTAAAACATGCAAATGCTCTAAATCTTCTATCTTACTTAGAAAAAGGTTTCCACCTCAAGAATTAAATTTTTTGCAAACATATATATTAAGGTGACCAGATTTTAACATTGGTAGAGTGGGACACCGTTGATAAAACTCATATCCTGGCTAAATAGCCACATGGCAGCCGAAAACTGTATACCCTAGCTTGTCCTGCATTCTTTCAAAAAATCGGGACTTTTAAAAAACACCTCAGGACGTGGGAAAATTGTATATATATATATATATATATATATATATATATATATATATATATATATATATATATATATATATATATATATATATATATTCCAGAATGTGATTACTTCTGATTGGCTTGTCAGTTTACCCTTGGCCTCTCTTTGCTTTTATTTAGTGTAAATTTCAATGTATTGTTTATAAGTTATTTCTGGAGCCACTGTGAAGAGTCTGCCTATCTGTAATGCATCTCACAGGAAGACCATGTGTTTCCAGTGAGGAATCAAACAAGGTTGATTTCTTATTTTATCCCATTAGGAGAGATTATATGCTGTACAATTAAAATTTTTAAAACTGTGTTTTTACCTAGTATATGATACATTTTGAAGAATGTCCCATGCACTCAGAAAGATAATGAACTTTATTTAGTTCTTTTTTGGGGGAAATAAAACATTTTGTTTTCTTGTATTTAACTGATCTAATAAATAACAGCTTTGTCAGTGGATTGAACATGTGGATATTTGAAATAGATGATGATGTAATGGTGTACAGAAGGGATTGTAGATGTAGATAGGGATTGGCGATATTGTTTAAGGTACTTGAATCAGATATGAGGGCAGATAACATTTTCGTTTTTCCAAATCATTTTATTAGGAGCTAAACCAGACATCATACCATTCCATGGTTCAGTCATATCAGGCAGTATTGTACAATCGCTACCATCAGTTTCAAAACATTGTCTTCCTTCTTGAACTCTTTTTTCCAGTTGATGCTCTATAGCAGGAGTCTTCAAACTTGGGCCCGTGGGCCACATTTATCCGGCCTGCTGGGTGTTTTTGGGGCTGCCTGTCCTGCTCAGCAGTGCACATGTGTGGAATGTGCTTCCGCACTGCAATCTCAGACTCCCCACCTTCTCTGTCTCTCCACTCCTCCTCTCAGTCTCTGGTGTGATCGGAAGAGTCGTGAGCTTGCCTGTGCAGAGCCTGCTGCTGCCAGAGGACCCAGGTAAGAATAAGTTAGGATTTTTTTGGTTTTGTTTTGAAGTTAGGAGGTTTATATATATTTGCAGTTAGTAGGGCCTTTTTTTTGCAGTTAAGGGGGGACCTTTTTTCCTGAAGTTAGGAGGTCTTTTTTAAAAAAATTGGTTAGTTGGGGGTGGTTTCTAGCAGTGATAACGCAAATAGTGCACAGTGCTAATGCAAATCGTCAGTGCTCAAAGGTAATGCAAATTATGAGTGCTCAGTGGTAATGATAATTGTAAATGGTCAGTGTTAATGCAAATGGTCAGTGTTCAGTGTTATCACATGGGGGCGCCAAACTGGTAATCTGCCTAGGCCCCATGGGAACTTAATCTTGCTCTGCAGACATTCGAGGAGTAGGAAACCCAATTTAATTCACAGTGAGTGCATTTATATTCTGATTGCTATTCAGTTGTGTATGATGTTGTATGTTGCGTGCTGTGTAAGCCCCGTTTCACACTGTTGTGATCTCTGAGCAGTACGAGTTCAGCCATATGCTTGTCTGGCTGAACTCGCATTTTTCCCTGCAGTGGAATCTGATTGCATGGGTCTTCTCACCCATGCGATCAGATTCCTGTGCGAGTTCACAGATTGCAGTGTGGTTCACACAGGGTAGTGTGAACTGGAAAGGTGGGAGGAACTGGCTCTGTAATCATGCGGGTTCCTGCACTGCATCACTGTGAGCCTGAGGTAAAAGTGGAGTTCACCAATATGGGCACTGGTGAGGCTGAAATGATGTGGACTGGCAAGGCTGCATTGATGGACACTGGTCAGACTGCATTAATGGGCAGTGCAGTCTATATGTCTCTGTGTGGATGAAGTTATTGCTGGTATATTGTTTTTGTGTATTACTGATAGCAATTTGGAATCTTTAGTAAACAATGATATCAAGAAAGAGAAAAATTGACTCGGAGTGTAGTATATTCAAAGAACAATGGGCATATGATTACTTTTCCATGCAGTACAAGGAAAGAGCTGTGTGTTTGATATCCAGAATATAGTGTCTGTGTTCAAAGAATACAATTTGCGTCAACACTATCAAACTCAACATAAAGATAAATATGATTGTTTGGTTGTAGAAGTGAGAAAAGATAAAACATTACAACTGAAAAATACATCGACAACTCAGCAAAATACTTTTGTGATACTTACCTGGCAGGGGAGATACCATGATCACGAAGGTGGTTTCCCCAGGGCGAGGCTTATCCATTGCACTCCGGATGTGCTAACCCCTGCGATTTCCCCAAATGTGGGAAACTCGACTGCATAATTTGTGGTAGTGGGGGACTGCATTCGTGCTAAAAAAAACAAACAAACAAAAAAACTTTTGTGAATTAGGAGCAGCTAAATATTTCATCACTGCGAGCAAGTTTTCAAGTTGCCAAGCTAATAGCGTACACTGGCAGACCATTCGTGGAGGGTAAATTTGTTAAAGAAGGCCTTATTTCTGTTGCCAAAGAGATGTGTTCAGGTAAGGCTGATTTATTTAGTACAGTGAGTCGTTCAGGAACTACAGTTACATGAAGGATTGAAGAAATGGGAGACAATTTGCATCAGCATTTGCAAAACTCCGCCACAAAACTTTCCTATTTTTCCTTGGCACTCAAGGAAAGTAATGATTCTTGTGATTCTGCACAACTTCTAATTTTTATTTGTGGGACGAATGACTGTTTCAAAGTCACAGAAGAGCTTGCTGCACTGCAAAGCATCAAAGGAACAAGTACAGGAGAGGATGTCTATGAGAAGGTTTGCCAAACTGTGAATGGTTTGGAGCTGGACTGGGCTAAACTCGCCAGTGTGACAGCTGATGGTGCTCCTAGCATGGTGGGGTCTAAGAAAGGAGTAATTGCTCGCATTAACCAAGAGATGGACAAACTTAACCATTCTCATCCAATAGCCATAGACTGCCTCATCCACCAACAAGCTCTGTTATGAAAATTGTGGTATCGAGTTAATTTCATTAGAGCTAATGCACTAAACCACAGACAATTTCAGGAATTTCTGTCTGGGCTAAATGTTGCCTATGAAGATGTTCTGTACCACACAGAAGTCCGTTGGCTGAGTCGAAGGAGAGTTTTGAAACATTTCTATGACTTCCACAGATTACAGCTTTTCTGCTTTCAAAAAACAAGGAAGTACCAGAGCTCAATGGTGCAGTATGGAAATGGCACCTTGCCTTTCTGATGATGTAACAGAGCTACTCAGCAGTTTCAATGTGCAACTTCTAGGAAAGGGGAAGCTCACCTGTGAGATGCAATCACCTGTGAAAGTATTTGAAATAAAATCAGGCCTCCTCATCAAACAAGTGAAGGAGGAAAATTCCTGCCATCTCCCCACAACTCAAAATCCGTTAGTGGAAAACCATTGGTTGCCTTCCCAAACAAAATATCTGTGGATTCACTGGAAAAGTTGCAAAAGGAGTTCCGATTTAGATTTAAAGAGCTTCATCTGCACGAACAGGACATACAGCTTTTCCGTAACCCATTTTCTATTGACATTGTCTATTTACCAGATGGAGCTGGCTGAACTGCAGACTTGTGACTCTCTGGAAGACGCATTCAAGGCAAGCAGCCTTCCTACTCTCTGTGCCTCTCTCGACTCTGAGACACATCCTCATCTCAGGATCCATGCACTCAAAATGCCAACCATCTTTGGCAGCACTTATGTCTGTGAACAGACTTTTTCCAGAAGGAAACATCTGGAATATCCAACCAGATCTAGACTAACTGATGCACACTTGCAGCACTTGTTACGACTAGCAAGTGACAAATATGGAACCGGACATTGACCATCTCATTAGCAAAAAGCAGGCCATAGTTCCCATTGAAATACTGGTAAGTTTGTTGATTTAACTTAACTTGTTCTTCATTTTAAATATTGTATTTGTTCCCGTTTTATTTTTTTTACTTGAAAATAAGTTATGTGCAGTGTGCCTAGGAATTTGTTCATAGTTTTTTAAAAAAAACTATAGTTTCGCCCTCCAACGGTCTGAGGGACAATGAACTGCCCCCCTACCCCCATTTATAAAGTTTGAGGACTCCTGCCTTAGGGGATCATCTGTCCTGGATTCCGTGTGTTTCCAATTCCTATCTGCACCAGTGTACATCCTGTGTTCTAGCCAGATTTGTAAGGAAGACTTGGGATCATGATAGTGGGGGTGGGGAGAAAGCATTTAGGAACTAGAGGAAAGTTGTATGTTGCTACACTGCACCCTGACTGGCTCGTCTCCTCCCTTAATGCTTCTGCAAGGGGTTGTCCAGTGACCTACAGATGGGCTTTGGCTCTCCACTCTGCACTCCCCCTCATTCACAATGATATGAGTTTTTTGTTCTTGATGCCTGATACCTGATTCCTTCGGTATCTTGTGATCACGAGGAGTATTCTTAATGGAATGGCTGCAACAATGGGATCAAACATAACAATTGCTAGGAGGGGACAAGAATGCATAGCGTTCCTTCAGTTGTACCTGGGCTTGGAAGAGTCAGAGTTGATTTTATGGCACCTAACAACCAGAACCACCACCACATCTCTTTTTCCTCTCAGTGTTCCTTCACTGATCGTAGAATTCTGTTATAAAACACACATGAGAGGGCATACCCCCAAACACATGGCAAATTTTTTTCAAAGCTATGTATTTAAATTTTATCACCTTCAAAGTACTCTCCATTACACTTAATACTTTTGTCAAATCTGCGATTCCATTCTTGGAAACATTTTCAAACTCATCTCTTTGGATGGCTGGCAGCACTTCCCTCATTTTTTCCTTTACCTGTTCTACTTCATCAAATCACTGTCCTTTCATTTGCCTCTGAATTCACAGAAACAAAGAAAAGCCATACAGAGAGAGTCAGATGAGTGAGGTGCATGGGGCAAAAGAGGCATGCTGTTTTCTGCCCCAAACTGGCACACTGAGATGGCTGCACAAGCATGTGCAGGTGCATTGTCGTGGTGACCAAGCCAGTCCCCTTTGTGCCTCAAATCAGGCCTTTGGGTAGCACACTGTTACATAATCTTTCCAGAACCTCTCCATAGGAAGCTTGATTAACAGTCTACCCTAGTGAAACAAACTCCAAATGCACTCCTAGTCCATGACGTCCAGAATGAGGTTTGTCATTAATCAATATTTCACCTTTTTTGAAACTAAAAAACCACTTGTACATTTGAGTTTTTCTCATAGTGCTGTCTTTGTAATCTGTGTTCAACATCATAACAGTTTCTGTGGTATTTTTACTGAGCAAGAAACAAAATTTCACAGCTGCAACCTATTCTTTTAAATTGGTTGTCACAAAAAACAAGGTTCGAATAAAACTGCTTTTATGACAAAATTCAGTTTGACCAGAGAGAACCTTCCCAGGTGGCACCACTGGGTGCACTAACTTAGAGCGAGTTGCTTGATGCTCACCTTGCTGGAAAAATGCATACTAGGAAAGCTTTACTCCGCCCCGCGCAATTCTGGTTTTCTTTTGGGTACCCCCTCATACATATAGGATTGCATTTATTTATTTATTTATTTTTGTGTACTTGTGTGAGCTGACCCTTTCTTTTATCATTAAAAATATCCCATGTATGACTCTGGATATATTATTTATTATAGAATCTATTTTATCTAATAAGCATTCCAGTTTCTCATTAGTGTTTTTATGCTATGTATATATTATTTTACTTTCAACTTATCTGCATCTTTATATTCAACATTTTCTTTCTGGGTCAGCTTGTGGTCTTGTGATCTTATCCATTTTGATAATTGTTGCCTTTAAATGAAATATTTCCAACCTATGGAATACAATTGTTTTTATATAGTTTCTATTTAGATCTATATACTTTTGAAGATAGTTTCTCCATTTTTCATTCTTTAACTAAAAGTCCCCTCTCTGATTTACAGCGCATCAAAATGGCAGTATTGGGGTTTTGGCACCCTAGCGGGTCTCTAGGAGTTGCAATCCACTTGACAGCAACTAGCAACAAGAGGGGGCTCTGCTCATATTCTTTAGTTGCTCTTCTGAAGGCCAAGGTCAGCGCTGTAGAGTGGATAGGATAAGGTTTTCCAATGATATCCTTATAGGACAGCCCTCAAAGAATGAGTAGGTATATTATCTTGATGGAAAAAAAATTCCTTAGGACACCTTTTCTGGCTTTTCTTCATCAATGCTGGTTTCGATATTAAAACAATTTTTCTATAGTAAGTCTCATGGTCATCCTGTATCTTTATCCTGCATTCTTGGTAGAGAAACTCAGTCAGTATTCTCCCTTACGAATTCCCCAAACAGCCAGCATGCTACTCTAAGTTGATATGTCTTCCTTTAATTAAACTGACCCAGCAGTCCCCTCGGCAGCTGCAGTTTAGATTGGGCTCTCTTTGAAGGCGTTCTTCAGAGACTTAGACAAGTCTATCACTGAGAGAACTTACCTGTGCCCCCTGGTCGCAGAGATATGCTTGAACAGAGTTTACTTGGCATCAACCCACACCTGGATGAACTGGGACTCCAATTGCAATACTGTCTTACTTACCCTTGTATTATAGTAGATGATAGAGGGGGCAAAGTTGTAAACGTCAGACATAACCAAACACTTTGAGGGGATGTGTTTAAGGACTGGGTGTAGGGACTCAGGACCGCAGTCTGAGCAGACCCTAGGTCAGTTGGCAGGAGATAGCCCACAGGATTTGACATCCTACTTTGGTCCGGAATCATGAGGGTCTTAAAAGAATCATCCTTGTTCAGGGAGTGATCATGCATTCGGCTGCACTCTGCACAGTCAGCAGTTTGAAACAACCCCCTGGGAGAAAGACTGGGGTTTTCACTCCCCGAAACAGTTACTGTCTCAGAAACCTGCAGGGGGTCGCAATGAATCAGAATTGACTTATAGCAGCGAGTTTTTTTTTTTTTTAAAGATTGTGTGCAACCATCTAACATACAGCTATTGTTCTTTCTTTGACCGGCTCACAGAAGAATGAGGAAAACAAAGGATTCATAATATTAACTAATACAAAGGCTTAATGGACTATGTGATCTATAGTCCCCACTGTGTGGGAGGAGGAAGGGGCTGTGATGACGCACTTTTGAGAAATGTCCTCAAGGTAAGGTAGGGTGTTGGGTTTAAATTAAAATAGTAGATACTCTGAATCAAGGCAATGTTTATAAGCTCCAGAAGCATATGATGGAAACATAGTTTGAAGACAGCCATCTAAGCTTTAGCACTTATCGAAGGACTCTCATTGGTACCCATGTTTTTTTTCTTGCGTTCTCACTCAAGGGCTGGTCATTCAAACCCATCCAACAGCATCAGGAAGCCAAGCTTTGTGCTCTGCTCCCACGAAGATTACAACCGGGAAACCCTTTGGAGTTCACTTCTACCTGCTGAAAGGTGTGGCTGTCATGAGTGAGAAGCATGATGACAAGCCACTTGGATTGGCTGACCGTGTATTGATGTGCACCCCTGGAAGCTAGAGGATCATTTGTGATGCTTCCCTGGAAGAGCATTTGAGAATAGAAGGTTGATTTTGATGAAGTTTTTTTTTAAGGAATAACAAAGTGTGTTTAAAAATCTAAAAAATCTACAGAGGACCATACATATTGTGTATATTAACTCTGAATATATGTGCTTGATGATAGTAAACGGGAAATACATGAAAAGAAAACAGGGAGAAGAACAGCCTACAAAGTGGTAATATTTTTGAGAACTGAAAAGTGACAGTATATTTACTGTTGATAAGGGAATTGGTAGAAATGCCTAATGGAGGGTTAGTGGCCTAGTGGGGAGTGTTCTCTCAGTGTTTGGTCAATTGCAATATTAAGGGTGGATGTTCTACAGGTATTTTAGGGCCATGAATAAAATAGGAGGCCATTGTCAGGGTTACCGGAGACTCCAGAAAGCACCTTCATCTTGGATTCATGCAATCCTGAAGTTGGAGTGAGTTTTGATGCTTGGAAGTAACTCTTACCATGTGCTACAGGTCAGACCAGATCACTGCTTGTAGAATGTGCTGAGCTATTTTTGAAGTAATCACTGGGGATATTAGAGAATAAAAGAGACATTTATGAGGAAAGCTAAAGGCTATGGAAACACCCAATGGAGTTCTTGAATTCCTTTGTGTGTTTTCTAATGATCACCAAGAGCACTCACATTTGAAAAGAGACCACCATCCTATGGTAATTCTTTCTCATATTCCTTGCATTTGTTTTCATCGGGAAGGCCAGCGCCTATCACTGTAGCAGCGTGTTGATGCAAACATTACGATCCCAGACTGAGAATGTGCTATTATAACCCAGTGACCTTGCTGCTTTAGGTCTTGTAATAGCTGCTGTTTTCAAACACAGCATCCGACAGCAATTGTTTTCCAAATAATGTAGCATGTTTCCCCTACTCTAATAGCTTACTTAAAGAACCATTTTCCCAAGTTAACCATGAATGTTAGAAGTAATATCTGCTTTTCCCCTGGCTTGTATTCTAGTTGTCAAAAAGTCAAAACACAAACACTAGCTGAACAGACTCAGTTACAGCTCAACATGGTAATTGTTAAATCACTCAGTAGGAGGAAAATAAAAAAAATCATACATGGAGTTATTATTATGCATATGCATTTTTAATGTCTGATTCTCTGTATCACCTTAAATTACAATGCAGGTTAAATTTCCCTTGCTGATTTATAAGCATAATGTAAACTCTAGACACAGTTAATGATATTGCAATGTAAAACGGTTCTGTTGCAAACTAAAGACCTTGCTTAGCACTGCAAAGCTCCGGGTTCATTTCAATGTGATCATTGAGGCACTATGTGGAGATTATGCATTTATTGTATTTTTTTCATGAATACATGAATGAATAATAAGTTCAACAAACAAGAGTTTCCTACTGGGAATGTCAAACAAATCATTCTGCAAAGTGCTCTGAATTTCAATCAATCACTCTCCATAACGCTCGTCCCACTGCGGTCTTGAGCTTCAGCAGCGTCAGCACTTGGAAGCATTAGGAACGGTCTTGGCCAGGAGACACAGAGTGCAGGAGTGCAGAACGAGGGTGCACACTTAGGTGTCCTTTGCTTCTCTTGCTCCAGCAGAGCAGCTGTGATAGCAGAGGAGGCCTAGGGCTTTGGGGAGACACAGTCTTACAGTCTTCCTTCACCCACACCTTTCCTGTTCAACGGAAATCCGGTGGCTTCAATGGATGGCTCCGTCGAGGAGAAAATGTCTACTTGTGGTGGGTGAACAAGAGAAAAACACCAGAAATCGGTGTTGTTTACTTATCTTAGGCTGGGTTCACTATAGAAGCAAAGCAGTTATGCTTATATATGGGTACAAATATAAATTTCTATCAATGAAATGGCTCACACAGCTGTAGAAATGGAACATTCCAAGTGTAGGCAGGTTCCCAGACCTTGGGTCGAATGTTGAGCTAGGGGAGTTTCCTGATAGCTACTAATGAATCCGAGATCACCAGGAGGGACTGGGGACCATTGAGGCAGAGGAGTACAAGGTCAGCAGAAGCGGGTGACTCCAAGCTTGGGAGGTCAGATAGATTGCTGAAGACTCCTAGGTAAGCCACAGACTCAAGTCCAAATGCACGACCCAGAACTATCAAAAAATAAGCAATCTTTTCCACATTATCCAGTTGTGACCTGAGTACACAGTCTGCTTACAATTGATTAGCTTCTCACAGAAAATCCCATATTGGAGTTGATTACATTGTGGTAGGTCACATCATGGGGGCTTTAACTGCCGAACCACTGAGAATCTTGGTCCAGCCTAGTTGACACAAAATCTACCTGGTGGTTTTAGAGTGGATACATCTTTGAGATTTGGATGGATAGTGATATTGGCCTATTAAACATGAAGGCACAATACAAACTTTGGTTTGGTGAACATGGAATCTTTATTTTGCGAAGTGTCGTCTGAAATTGAACTTGGTGCCTTGCTTCTGGGGACTTTCTGTTTTCATTGGAGAGATTACCATACTGCTATTATGGTGACTTTGATTCTTATAGAGGTCAGTGAGGTAGAGGGTTGAAGAAGGCAACGCTGGTTTTTAGGAAGTAGTGTGGGCCTCTAAATTGTCCAAAGGTCACTTTAGGATAAAGGATCTTTAAGATGGAGCTGTCTCCTTCTTCTTCCTAGTTCCCTACATCGTGATCTGAAGCAAATTCTCCCGTTGAACTTGAAACATTTTTTGGCTGATGAGAGGAGTTGTAGTGGCACCCTCGGTGAAGCTCGGGCCACTCATGGCGCCAACCACTCCTCTGGGGAAAGATGGTACTCTGCCCTCGGGAAGGTTTACAGTCTCAGAGATGCTCAGGAGCAATTCTGCTCCATCCTACAGACCTGCAATGAGTTGGAATGGACTTGATGGCAGTGGCATTGGGTTGATTGGGGTTACCAAGATGTAGTTGCATTCCCAAGGCTTGAGGAAGTATGCTCAGTGTGGAGAAAATCGCGCATGTATGTACAGCAGAAGCTTGCTGCTCATCACCTCCCAAATCAACGGATATCAAAAGATCTTAAATGCAATCCAAAGAGTGTGATACTTATGTTTCTACTTCCATATAAATGCATAACTTACCCTCCCCAGGCACTTAAGCGCTACCAAGGAATACAATTGCTGATATTTTATTTACAGCCTCTAGAATGAGAATCTTATTAGAATTATAATTCGACCCTCAGACCACAGAGTTCATCGGGGTGACTCGGTTGTCGCTTGCAAGCATTCATGGCCCATGGAGGCCAACTAAAATGGGTAGTTAATGAAAGTTGACTCCCTCTCTTCCCATTTTCTCACATTCATCACAAAAACAAAATATCACCAGTTACAAATTTATCAAGTTTTGCTACAAAATTCCTTTCCCACTGTGAATCTGATATGAATAAATAACATGTTTCAGCACCTTTTCTGTAGAAGAAAGTGACTGGATAAAATGTGACAATCACTTCAACCCTCTGGGGCAGGCCCTGGATTATTCATCGGAGTGGGAAGTGTTTCTGATGGAAACAGGCGCTCATACTCATCTTACAGTGGGCTGACTGTCCCGACAGGATATGCGATGCGGGATAAAGGACATAGTCATCATCAGCCTGCATTTTCTTATCTGTAAAATACAAGCGTCATAGAGGTTTCTTTCAAGGACCCTTCGGGCAATAGAGCACAGAGTCTGGAGCCAAACTGCTTGAAGTTCAAATTCTTGGGTTTGTTCCTTCATGTCTCTCTATAAAACAGTCCTCATATGTGAAATAAAGAATAATCATATTTTTTTTAGTGTGGCACTTTTAAGTAAATTTTAAAAAGAAAAAAAATCATATTTTTATGTTCTCAGGTTATTATAAGGCATAGAAGAGTTGATCTATATAAAGCACTCTGCCATTCTAAGGTACATTTTATAAATGTAGCATAATATTATCTGTTGTGTAGCTAGTATGTTACTCCCAGACACGTTATTTACCTTATATCAGAACAAACCTCTGATGGGATGGACCTACTGCCATTGTCTCCATTTACAAATGTGGAAAATAAGCGTGAGTAAGGGACCAAGATCTCACATCATAACTAGTTAGTGAGCGAATTAGGATCCAAATGCACCTTTGCAAGACTGTCTTCTCCAACAATTCTTATCCTCTGTTTTTTCTCCAGAGCTCTGTGAGAACCAGACCCGGCTTGAGGTTCGCCCGCAGAGAACTGCCGAAGGAGACTCCTTTGATGCTTCAGATTAGGTTGATGTCAGACTCTGAAATCCTCTGTTGAATAGATTTTCACCACTTTCATTGCTGACTTTGGCACTTTGTTTCACGTTTAGTCAGTGTTTATGTAAACAAGTTCAAGCTGCTTTCTTCTCCCACACAAATCCATAATGACCTCTTGCTTCTGAATTAATTACTAGTTCAAACACTTTGTTG
This sequence comes from Tenrec ecaudatus, assembly GCF_050624435.1. Lineage (NCBI taxonomy): Eukaryota > Metazoa > Chordata > Mammalia > Afrosoricida > Tenrecidae > Tenrec > Tenrec ecaudatus. The sequence goes on from NC_134531.1 coordinate 127,636,845, forward strand.
GTATTGCTCTTTTCATTTCTCACTGAGCTGCTTCGGACTACTTTTATCTTTCCAACCTGCTTTTCTACTCTTTCATCCTGAAAACCCCTCCTCCTTCCGAGAAACAAGAGGCAAAACTAAGCAACACTTGTCCACAAGTGTGAGCTCAGAATCTCCTCATTCAAATTTCTCTAAGTAATGAGTGCATCTCCGTGTGTGTTGTCGCCAGTAGCCACACTACACTTGCTTCTAAATATGGCGGGGGCTGACTGTGTTATAGATGACGGCTCCAGGATGGTAATAGGTTGTTGTTAGGTGCCGTTGGGTTCGTTCTCAGCCACAGCAGCCCCATGCCCAGCATTGCTCAGTCCTGTGCCATCCTCCCCATTGTTCCTCTGCTTGAGCCCACTGTGCTGCCACTGTGTCTGTCCATCTCCTCCAGGGTCTTCCTCTTTTGTTCTTTTGCTACCCCTCTACTTTGCCAAGCATGGTATCCTTCTCAGAAACTGGTCGGTCCTGAAACATGCCCAAAGTATGTAAGACGAAGTCTCACCATCTTTGCCACGAAGGAGGATAATAGAATTTATTAAGGGCTTAGTGACCAACGCTGATTCCTAGGCCATAGCAAGACTGCCTTGAGCCTCCATGACTCCTTATAAGGAGGCATGGGTTTCTATGGCTCTGATGGACAGGTGTTTGGGGGCTCTGGACCTCCCAGGCCACATTAGCAAGCATTACCTAAGGGTGACTAAGAAAGCAGAAGTGACTTATAGTAAGCAAGACTGTAGCCATATTTGGCCTTGCCAAAGCCGATTCCCCTATACTCTCTTCCTTGAGACCCACAATTAATATCTGGCACCCCTCCCAAGCCGAAAGGTCCCAGGAGAGCTTGAGAGGAGTTTCATAAGTATGAGGCAGGGACAGCCACTGTTGCTTCAGTTTGAGGAACAGGTCACAGGAGCGATATAGGTAAGGCAGAAAAATAATCCTACAGCCAGAAGGTCAATACCCAGAAAGAGCCCCTGGCAGGCAGAGGAAAAGCAGGTGGCCATAGCAGACCAGTCACTGGTGTGTGTTCACTAGTTTCTGCCTGTGGCCTCGCCAAGCACTCATGTTCTGGTGACAGTCTGGAATATAGGTAGAACATTCACTCTTTCGTGAAGTAACGAGTCATTTGGTACTAGCGAGCTACCTTCTGCATCTGGGTGGTTTCAGCAGGTAATCGCTTCAAACATTCTCTGCTATCTTTCATGGTTTATTTAGCCAAATTGATCAGAGCTTCAACCTGTCCAGTGATTTCCACAGAGACAAGGGAGGAAATAAAGAGTTAAATGTGCTATACCAGTGGAAACACTGTGCTTTGTCCATCTTGTTGATTTAGAACATCAGTTGCCAAGGGCTGGGGTGACCTTGGAATTAGTAAAGGGTTCCAAAGACACGGGATGCACTCTGCCTCTCTATGAGCCAGACAGGCTAGTACTTACTCTGCTTGTCTGCTATTGACCAAGGTGCTGTGACTTCCAACTTGGGGCCTCCAGTGCCCCTGCAGGGCTCTTCCCTCTGAGTGATCGCAACACGGGCACCCCTAGACATGGACATAGGGGACACTGTCTCACACAGAGCAGTAGGAGCCAGAGGGTGGGATTGTTGATCTGGCTTTCATCTGCCACAGATGAATAGCGCTATAGCTGGTCGTTTGCCTGTATGTTAATTTCATTTTCCTGGGGTCTCTTACAGCTCTTATCACAATCCATACCTATATCCATCTTGTCAGACACATCTGTACATATGTTATCATTCTTTTTCAAAACATTTTCTTTCTACTGGAGCATCCTGGCATCAGCTCCTCATTCTTCCCCTTCCCCCCCTCCCTGCCCCATGCCCCCTTGAAAATTTATACATTATTCTTTTTTGTTTTTTTCATGTCTTACACTGACTGTTGTCTCATTTCACCCATTTTTCTGCTGCCCACACCCCTGGGATGGGGCCATATATTGACCATTGTGATTGATTTCCCCTTACTGCCCGCACCCCCCAACCTTACCCTCCTAGTATCATTGCTCTCCTTATTGGTCCTGAGGGTTTATCTGTCCTGGATTCCCTGTGTTGCAAGCTCTTGTCTCTACCAGTATACATGTTCTGGTCTAGCCAGATTTGTAAGCTAGAATTGGAGTCATGGTAGTTGAGGGTGGTGGGTGGTGGGGAGGAAGCATTAATGAAGTTTTGTTTGGTAGCCACTGAATCCATCCACATCTGTCTTCAGGTTACTATCCAGCGACTGCTTGTGAGGGGTTTTCTGGATGGGTGATTGTCTTCGAGGGTTTTTAAGCCCTTCTCACCCCCTTTTCCCCACTGGCTCGCCCCTTTTCTCTAGCTATCCCTCTCAGTTTCACCAAGGTTGGCTGCTCAGAACTCCACGTGGTGTGCAGATACGCTGCAGGGTGGGGCCACCTGGCAATCTTGTTTTTCATCTCTGTGGCCAACAATCCACTGTCTGGATCCTGGTGAGTGAGGAGCTCCTTTTTGCTGCCTTTGACCACAGAGCCATCAGCTGCTGCTTCTTGAGCAAGGGGGAGAAGGGGAAGGAGGCGAGAAGAGAAAAGAGAAAGAGATGAGGAAGCAGTTTCCCCAATCAGGAGCTTGCCTGATCCAACCACCTCTTTCGGGTGCTCATTCGCCCTCCCCGCTGCCCTCAGCCATGCAAGAGGGAGGGGCTCGGCAGCACTCTGGCCAGCACCCCAACTTACATAGTGACAGCTGGTACTGCTCATTTCCCCAACTCAGTCTCTGGTGCTCCAGGCCACCTCTCACTCTCTGAATTATTTCTTTTTCCACCTCCATTTTTGTAACACTAGCAGCGCACCATGTTTAAGGATGTCAGTCATAACACTCCCCACACTGTTGCCCATCACTTTCTGTCGGTGTTCTTGCAATGTGCTTACATGCATTTTAGAGGCTGATTGGCCATTGGCGGCCAACCAAACTGCCCAGAGCAGCTACCGCCTTTCTGGCCACCACTCCTCGTCCCTTAGCCTCTTTTCCACACGTAAGAAGTTTCACCCTTACCCACAATTGTGCGGCTTTGCATGGTGTTTTCAGAGCATCCCTGAATTTACAGTGCAGTTACTGTGAGCCTAGAGTCTAGACATGGCCCTAGTCGATACATGTGGGCCAGCACTTCCCACACAGAGTCCTAGTTCTCTATCAGCCACGTCTTTGGTCTCCTGGCTGGGTGACCAAATATCTGGACATGGACAAATTTACTCTCAATTTGTCTCTGAATGTGGGGTGCGAGAAGTGGCTGAAGAACGAGGCTGGCAGCTCCAGGTTGATAAGATAGTTTATTAAGACTGAGGCTGATCTCTGAGCCATGGCAGGGCCAACTGAAGTCTCCGTCGTCGTCCCTCCCCCCTCCTCTCCCAGAGAAACAGTGGGTGGGGGGAGGGTTATGATTCCAGCTAACAAGGTGGCACTTTTCCAAGACTCCAGACCTCCAAGGCTACCCCAGCAAGTGATTTAGCAAACAGGGAATGAGCAGCAGAAAAGAGCATATGCTTTTCCAGTCTCACAAAGGCCTCACAAAAAACATTGTGTGTGTGTGTGTGTGTGTGTGTATAACAGAAAAACAAACCAAGAGACTCTGCATTTCCTTTCTTCCCACTTACCTAACATATAGTCCTTGTTTCCAATGATGGTTCCCAGTGGGTTTCAAAATAGCTGTTACCTGGGAATTGAAGCAGGTCGTACGTGCTGAGTCAACTTAAACCATTCATTCCCATTCCATTTCTGAAGGTAGAAGGTGCTGTCCCAGGGAAAGGATGCTTTACCCTCTCTGAAGGAGGGAAGAGTCTTTTGCTGCCACAAAACCAACACATGTTCTTTATTACCGACAGTCGTGTTAAATTTACATCATATTTGGCATGACATGCTCTGATCCTGTGTACTACATTTACCATAAGATGTTGAAGAGGGAAGTTGTTCGTGAGTAGCTAAAAGACATGGTATCTGAATCCAGCCTATTCTAAAATTTACAATTCAAATTGGTAAAGGATTCTAATATTCTTCTCACTTGTCCCAGTTACAGAGAGGAAGAAGTTCATTTCTAGGCCAGAAATGATAATAGATTCTTATATTCTCACTTATCTCTCTCTCTTTTATCCTTTAGTAATTGATATTCAGTAAGGATCATGTGTGTTTAATATTCATGGGGACACATATACACCAATGTAGGGAGATCTAATGGATCAGGTACTTCACTGAGAAATGGGATTATTGGGCATTTGGAATGCGACTCATCATTTGTAAAAAGAGAAAAACACCTAACTCTCTCCTGACCCCTGCCTATGTACCCGTGAGGCACGGTGAGAGTATGTACCCCCAATGTCCAGAAATTACAGAGCGATAGGTCGTTATTGCATGATTGAACAGAACACAGAAATAAGAATCCCTTTCTGTGAGAACCCGCTTCCTTTCTGCGGGCCACAATTTTGGTCTATTGCCGTTTGTTGAGAAGTTACTTGCCATTGCTGTAGCTGCCATGTCTTTTCCTCTGACACTGTCTCTTCTGTCTCCTCTGCCTTAATGGTTCATGTTTTTTAGAGTTAAAACAGACCAAGCTAATGGCACTTTTGAGTGTCCTTTTGGAAGTAGGCGCTGTACAATATCGTTCAGAGAAGTTTTTCCTTGCATGTTGGTGTCAACACGTTGCAGTTTGATACGAGGGCTTTCCTAGTTTTCCCTTTATCTGTCATCTCATCTTAGGAACAGACACGCATTCTTTTCTGACTATTGGTGATGCCACTCAAATATCCCCAGGCCTCTCAAGCCCAGTGGACTTCAAGCCAAATTCATTATCCCTTTCCTTCTGTGTTTCCAAACCCACTTGTGCCACATGTCCCCTCCCTCAGTTAAAAGCTTCACCATTTTCTTCAATTGCCCTACTAGAAATTAGGGAGTGATTTACTGATCACCGTTCTTTCACCTATCTCTCTCTCTCTCTCTCTCTCTCTCTCTCTCTCTCTCTCTCTCTCTCTCTCTCACACACACACACACACACACACACACACACACACACACACACACACATTTCCATTAGGTTTTAAGTCCTATCACTTCGATCTGTCCCCCTTCAGCTTCTCTCATTATCATTTCACTAGACAATTTTAATATCCTTTGACCTTCCTACCCCAGCATCAGCCTCTTCTCTCTGAATATACCTTTGTCATTACTGTCAGAGAAACATGACTCATGTCATTTCTATTCACAAGACTAGTCTCAGACTCCTACACACACTGGATAACTCTTTTCTATCTAATCGTAGATTATCTTTCAGCTTCACCACCAAAGAGCCTTCACTACGCTTCACAAACTGTTTATTGTTCCTGAAAAATATGACAGCGTTTTATATCCTGATGTTATTGATGTGACCTGTCTCTGTTGGCAGGGGAAAGCAGTCCCTGGGGAAGGACCACATGCTGGTAAAGTGGAGCGTCAACGAAAAAGAAGCCACTCACCAAGAAGGATGGCCACCGCAACGATGGGTTCCATAGGAAGAGCCCTAGCGAGGATGGCCAGGACTGGGCAGGGTTGCACTCTTCCTGTCCTTAGGAAGACGACGAGTCAGAATCGGCTCGATGGTACCTAATAACAAGAATACAACAACAGCAACGATAGCACTCACATCAGTGGCCCAGTAGGACCCAGTAGAACTTCCTCAGAGGGTTTCAGAAACAGGTAGCCGCATCATTTTCCTGTGGAACAACCAGTTAGAATCATTGATTTTTTTTTTTTTGCTAGTAGGCAAGCATTTAGCTACTGCCCCTAATAGTAGACCGCCTCCAATTTATATATCTATGCTAAATTTAAGGAACCTTGGTGATCAAGTGGTTAAAGTGCCCAGCTACTAAATTAAAGATCAATACTAACAACTTCGTCCATAAGATTTACAACCTTGAGAGCCCCAGGGGCAGTTCTGCTCGATTCTGTAGGTAGCTATGAGCGGGCATCTCCTTGAGGGCCATGGCTTTGGTTTTGATTTTGGTGGTAATTTTTGTCTGGAGTTCTTGGGTAGTATAGATAGCTAAATCCACTTAGATAGTAGCCAAAAAGTGGGGTTCAGAGTTTTCCAGAAATGTGTTGGAAGAAAGATCTGGGAATTTACTTCCCAAAAATTCCCTGAAGTCCTTGTGGGACCACAGCTCTACTCTGATACACAAATGATCTCTGTGCCTTGGAGTTGACTTCTGGCAACTGGCTTTAAGCTTTTTGGGGGGTCTAGAATTCTCTGTGATTTACACATAGGAAATCGAAGTCAAGAGACCATGTGTGCTTTGTCCAGTTTTAAATTCCAAGAACCCTGCACAGTATCAGGCATAGAATAAACACCAAGAAATAAACAGAATTACGTGGGATTATCATTACTAAGCAGGATATACCATTGCTTCCAAGACAGAGCTAGCGTTTAGATCTATTTTTCATTCTGAAATAGTTGATGGCTTTTGGATTTGGCTAAATGAGGCTCTCAATTCCACAAGCACACCTTAGTCATCAAAGTGACATCTCTGTTCTTTAACACTTCAAAGAGATCTCGTGCAGCAGATTCACCCAAGGCATTGTTTGATCTCCTGACAGCTGCTTCCATGAGCATTGATTTTGAATCCAAGTAAGATAAAATTCCTGACAACTTCTATTTTTTTCTCCATTTTGATGATATTACCCAGTGGTTCAATTTTGAGGAATTTGGTTCCTTTCCATTGATCTGTAACCCATACGGAAGGCAGCAGTCTTTGATCTCCGGCAGCACGTGCTTCAAGTCCTCCTCACTTTCAGCACACACATTTGTTTCATATGTATAAGGAAGGTTGTTACATAAGTATACTGCATTCAATAAAATGCACCGAACAAAAGAATCGAACAGATTTCAAAAGGTGACTTGAAAATACAAAGTAAACTATTTTGACAAAATGAGTAAAGGCATGGGATTGGCAAACCAAAAGGGAAAAAACACACTTCACATGTCTCAAGCTTAAAGAACGGGAGAAAAACTTCATGTCTTGAGTTGAAATACTGAAGGAGTTCATGAAGAAAATAAACCTGTCTTGGAAGAAATACAGCCAGAATGTGCCTTAAAAGTGAAGACAGTGAGACTTAATTTCACATAATTTAGGTATGTTGTCAGGTGGGAACCTATCTTTGGGGAGGATATTATTCTTGGAAAATTAGAGAATCTGTCAAAAAGAGTAAGCTATTCAATGAGACAAGTGACACAGTGGCTACAACAATGGGGTAAAGCACAGCGACAATTACCAAGATGGTACAGGACAGGACAGTGTTCACTGTGGTGAACACAGGGCTGCTATGCTTTGGAACTGATCAGCTAGTACTTAGCAGCAACAACGAAATGAACAAAATATTGAACAATACAAGAAGAATCAAAATAAGATGGAATACAGTCACTGTACTAGAAAAAATTGGCTGGCAGTTAAGCATTTCAGCAAATAGCATATGATCACGAGTGAGTGGGACTGGAGGAGGAAGGCCAAGCTTTACTGCAGGCATTGGTTAAAGACAGGTCTCTAGGAATTGAGGGCATACTACTTGACATGTGTGTCAGGCTGGGTTCTCTTGTTAGGTGCCATCAAGTTGGTTCTAGTTCCTGGGTTCTCTGGAGAAGTAAATCCAGTGACTCTTATCTGTGTGTATATGTCTGTAGAAAGAAATTTATATCAAGAAATGGCTCACAGAGTTGTAGAAGCCGTCTGGTTCAAGTTTGTGGGTCTAATATTGAGCTAGAGCAGTGGTTCTCAACCTGTGGGTCATGACCCCTTTGAGGGTCAAACGACCCTTTCACAGGGGTTGCCCAATTCATAACAGTAGCAAAATTACAGTTATGAAGTAGCAACAAAAATAACTTTATGGTTGGGGGTCACCACCACATGAGGAACTGTATGAAAGGGAAGGTTGAGAACCGCAGAGCTAGAGACTTCTTCTGACTTGTGTAGTTGTTTGGGAGGCAAATGAGCCAGGAAGATGAAGCATGAAGACCACAGACTGGTGGATGCAAAGTTGGATGAATTTAACGTTGGCAGACCATTGATGACTCCTGGGATTAACCGCTAATAGGGGAGGAAGCTGGCCAACTATATTCAGAAGTGACAAACTTACAAAGGAACAGGCCACACCACCAAGAACTAGTTCAACTAATTGCATCAAAACCGACCTGATCAAGAAGGCTGAACTCCACAATTGCTGGCTGTGCACAGGGTTGATTAATTTATATGAGATCCCACCACTGAATTTATCACATTGTGGTAGATCACGTCATGAGAGATTACTCCAAACAACTGAGAATGCTGGTCCAGCCAAGTTGACACAAAACTGAACTATCCTAAGATGTTTCAACAAATATATGCAATGGTAGAAGTGCTAAATGATTAATGCTAAGAAATTTGAAAAACAACTTCTTAGCCAAAAGGTTGCAAAAGATTCATACTTGTGTCTATTCCAAAGAAACATGATGTAACAGAATGCAAACATTATCAACCAATATCATCGATCTATAAGTACATAATGAAGATCTTTGTCAAAAACTGTGTGGATCATTACAAACTGTGGATAGCATTGAGAAGGATGGAAATTCCAGAACACCTCACTGTGCTCATGTAACTTGTATATGGATCAAGAGGCAGCTGTGCAAACACAAAAGAGGGATACTGCATGGTTTAAAATCAGGAAAAGGGTTAGATCCTCTTACCATACTTATTGAATAGGTATGCTGAGCAAATAATCAGAGAAGCTGTATTATATGAAGCATGTGGCATCAAAATCGGAGGAAGACTTATTAAGAATCTGAGATAGGCAGATGACACAGCCTTGCTTGCTGAAAGTGAGGAGGACTTGAAGCACTTGAGGATAAAGATGAAGGATTGTAGCCTTTAGTATGGATTACAACTCAATGTAAAGAAGACCAAAATTCTCACAACTGGACCAATACATAACATCACGACAAAGAGATAAAAGTAAGAGTTGTCAAGGGTTTTGTCTTGCTTGGATCCATATCAGTGTTCATGAAAGCAATAGTCAAGAGATTGAATGGCCCCTTGCATTGGGTAAATCTTCTACACAATACCTCTTTTGAGTATTATAAAGCCAGGTTTTTGCTTTGAGGACTAAGTATTCCTGACATTGTAAGTTGGACATATGAAACTTGGACAGTGGATGAGGAAGACCAAAGAAAAACCTATGCATTTCAAACCTCTATGGAGTTGGGGGAGAACATTGAGAGTACCATGGACTGCTAATAGAATAGTCCAACCACAAAGATAGTGAGATTTTGTCTCACACAATTTGGACACATTTTCAGGAGCGGTCAATCCCTGGGGATGGATATCGTACTTGGTAAAGTGGAGGGACAGCGAACAAGAGGAAGGCCTTTGAAGAGATGCATAGACACAGCTGCTGCAATAATGAGCTCAAACCCAGGAACAATTGTGAGGATGGTGCAGAGTCAGGCTTTATTTATTTATGTTGTACATGGGGCCAGTATGGGTTAGAATAGAATTGAAGGCACCTAAAAAATAGAACAACAACAACATCACTGACATTATATACAAGTAAAATGTTGCTGAAGGTCATCTAACAAGAGTTGCAGTAATAGAACAACAGGGGGCATCCAGAAATGTAAGCAAAATTCAGAAGGATGTCACAAGAGGCATGCTGTTGCTACTGTTGCTGTTAGGTGGGTTGAGTCTGTTCTGACTTAGGTTGTTATTAGATGCTGTTGAGCTGATCTGACCCATAGTGACCTGATGCACAACGGAATAAAACCCCGCCCAGTTCTGCACCATCCTCAAAATTGTTCTTCTGTGTGAGCCTATTGCTGCAGCCAGTGTCAACCCATCGAGTTGGGGGTCTTCTTCATTTTGCTGTCTTTCTACTTTACTGAGCATGATGTCCTCTAGGGAGTTGGCTCTCCTGATAACATGTCCAAGGCATGTGAGACAGTCTCACCACCTTTTCCTTGAAGGATCATTCTGGCTGTATATCACCCAAGACAGATCTGTTTGTCCTTTTGGCAGTCCATGATACTTTGAATGTTCTTTGCCAACACCATCATTCAAATGAATAGATTTTTTTCTTTGGTCTTCCCTACTCAATGTCCAACTTTCACGTACTTATCAGACAATTGCAAAGACTGTGGCTTGGAATATTTAGTCCTCAAAGTACCATCTGTACTTTTCAACACTTAAAAGAGGTCTCGTGCAGCAGACGTATTCAATGTTATGTGTCGTTTGATCTCCTGATTGTTGTTTCCATAGCATTGATTGTGGATCAATCTATTCTCCATTTATCATGATGTTACCTATTGATACAATTGTGAATATTTTAGTTTTCTTTACATTGAGTTGTAATCTATAATGAATGCTTCAATCCTTGATCTTCCCCAGCAAGTGCCTCAAATCCACCTCAGTTTTAGCAAGCAAGGATGTGTGATCCACATATCGCCGGTTCTTAAGTAATCTTCCTGCAATCCTGATTCCACATTCTTCTTCATATAATCCAGTTACTCTGATTGTTTGTCCAGGGGACAGATTGAATATGAATGGTGAGAGAATCCAGCCCCTTTTCTGTTTTCAAATCACACAGCTTTTCCTTGCTCTCTTTGGACAACTCCCTTTTGATCCATGTACAGGTTCTACATGAACACAATGAAATATTCTGGAATTCCCATTATTCTCAAGGCTGTCCATAGTTTGTTATAATCCACACATTCCAATGCATTTGCATAGTCAACAAAACACAAGTAAACATCTCTCTGGTATTTTCTACTTTCAACCAAGATCCATCTGACATTGGCAATGGAATCCCTTGTTCTATGTCATCTTCTGAATCTGGCCTGAATCTCTGGCAGTTCCCTGTCGATGTACTGCAGTAACTGTTGTTGGATGATCTTCAGCAAAATTTTACTTGCATGTGATTTTAATGATGTTGTTCTATAATCTGAGCTTTCTGTTGGGTCATTTTTCTTCGACATGGTTATAAATATGGATCTCTTTCAGTCAGTTGACCAAGTAGCTGTTTTCCAAATTTTCTGGCATAATTTTCTGGCATAATATGACAAAATAATAATCTATAAATTATCAAGGGCTTATAAGGGAGGGGGGAGCGGCAAGGGAGGGGGAAAAAAAGAGGACCTGATGCAAAGGGCTTAAGTGGAGAGCAAATGCTTTGAAAATGATTAAGGCAAAAATATACAGATGTGCTTTATACAATTGATGTATATATGTATGGATTGTGATAAGAGTTGTATGAGCCCCTAATAAAATGTTAAAAAAAGAAAGTTAATGTCTAGAAAAGAATGAAGGCAATATATGTACAAATTTGCCTGATGCAAGCGACGTATGGATTGTGACAGAGTTGAGAGTCCTCAATAAAATAATCTTTTAATAAAATAAAAAAGAAGAGTTGCTTCATCAGTTTGTGAAAACATTTCAATTAATATTCCTTTAAGTCCTGGAGCCTTGCTTTTGGCTTGTGCTTTCAATGCAACTTGAACGAATTTTTTATCCCCAGCTTGAACTTCTTTTAACACCATTGATTCTTGATTATATGCTATCTCTTGAAATACATGAATGCTGTCTAGTTCTTTTTTATATAGTGACCCTGTATTCTTTCTATCTTCTTTTGATATTTCTTACATAATTCAGTATTTTGTCCATGGAATCTTTCAATGTTGCATCTTAAGACTTGAGTTTTTCCTTCATTTCTTTTAATTGAAGATATTCTGAGCATGTTTTTTTAACCTCTAGGTCTTTTCATATTTTAATATTTCACTTTGACTTCTCTAGCTGCCCTTTGAAATTTCTTTTCAGGATTTTGACCCCATTATTTCGTCTATATTCCTTAAGTACCCTGTGGTTAAGAAACTTCAGAGTTTCTTCTGACATCCACTTTGACCTTTCCTTTCTTACATGCCTTTTTAATGACCTTTTGCTTTCTTTGTGTTTGATGTTCTTGATGTGCTTTTACATCTCATCTGGTCTTTTGTCATTACTGTTCAATGTGTCATTAGTGTTCTTGAGATGGTCTCAAAATTCAGGTGGGATATACTCAATGTTGTACATTTTATCTCATGGCCTTGCTTTAATTTTCTTCAGCTTCAACCTGAATTGAGGTATTCAACTCCTGGTATCATGATTCTTCATCTTCTCTCCCCAGAGATGTTGTCAACTGGATACATCTGTGTTCTATTTCTTTGTGTTGCTTTAAAAAGGTATTTTCTATACAGAAGTTTCTGGTCTTGCAAAAATTCCCTCATTCAATCTGCAATATATTTTCTATCACTGTGTTAGGCTGGGTTTACTAGAGAAACAAATCCAGTGACTCACATATATGTAAGAAAGAGTTTTAGATCAAGAAGTTATTGTATATCAGGAAAACATCCCAGCCCAGTCCAACCCAAGTCTATACGTCTGGTAGTAGTCCATAAGTCCCTCTTGAGACTCATACGATCACAAGCAATGAGGCAGAATTCAGCAATATCACAGGCCCCTGGGCGAAAAGTCTTGTGGATCCACCATCAGGGAAGGCGGCAGAAAGATGCAGGCGGAGAGTGAGGGGGACATTCCCAGGTCCCTCCCAGGATTTACCTGAATCACCAAGACCATCTTTCCTCTTTGTTCCCAAGTTTTCCATTCCAATTGCCAATAATTACGAATGTGTCTGCATCAATTTTATACTGAAGACATCGATGGAGTCCTTCCATTTCTGCATCATTAGTTTTAGTGGTTGGAATGTCAGTTTGAATAATAGTTTCATTGACTCTTAGCTTTTTATGTGGGTAAATATTATCCTTTTATAGACAACATTGTTCCTCAAGAGAAATCTTGCAATGTCCTTTTTACTATGAATGAGACCCCATTTCTCTTGAACCTATCAATCCTAGCATGGTAAACCATATGATTTTTTGGGTCCAAAATGGCCAACACTGGTCCATTTCATCTCACTAACACCTATAATACTAATTTTTATGACATCCATTTTATTTTTCACCACTTCCAGTTTTCCTAGATTTATACTTCATAAATTCAAAGTTCCAGTTATTAACAGATGTTTGCAGCTGTTTCATCTTATTTTGAGTCATGCCCCAGCAGCGCATGAAGGTTCCAAAGGCTTTACATCCGCAGGGTTTACTCCGCCCAAGTCCTTATTGTCGACTCTACTTTGGGAAGGCAGCTTTTCCTCAGTCATATTTTAAGTGACTTCTGATCGGAGGGGCTTATCTTCTGGCACTGTCTCTGACAATGTTCTGCTTCTCTTCGTGGGTTTTCATTACTTGACACTTTCAATGTTACCCATGAGGATTTCGGTGGCTAATTCCACTGAAGTGGACAGCTTATTCCTTCTTCATAGACTGTTCGTAGTCGGAAAGCTCTGCTGGAATCTGTTCACTTTGGGTGAACCTGCTGGTACTTGAAATGCTGGTGACATAGCTTCCAGTAACACACAGCACAGAAGCCACCGCAGTATGACAAACTGACAGGAGTTGGGGCATGAGGAATATCATTGCTGATATCAGACAGATATTGGCTGAAGCATAAAATACCTGAAAGATATTTATGTGTGGTTTATTGACTATGAAAAGGCGTTAAATTGTGTGACTCATAACCAACTATGAAAAATGCTGCAAAGAATGGGAATTTCAGGATCTTTCATTGAGCTTCTGTAGAACATGTACACAGATTGAGAGGTAGTCATTGGAACAGAATAAGGGGAGGTTGCATGGGTTAAAGTCAGGAAATGCGTATGTGCCTCATGGCAGTATTCTTCACCAAGTCAACCTGTGAGCTGAGCAAGTCACCTGAGAAGTGGCAGTGTAGGAAGATGTATGCGGCATCAGGACTGGATGAAAACTCATGGACAATTTCAACATGCAAGTGACAAAGTCTGGTTTGCTGAAAGTCAGAGAATTGGAAGCAATTGCAAATGATGATTAAAGATTACAGTCTTAATCCATATTACACCTCAATATAAAACAAAAAATACTGAACCGATAAGTAACACCATGATAAATGCAGAAACATTTAAGTTGCTAACTTTTCTTTATAATTAACACTCATGGAAGAAGTGTTAAGACAACAAATGATGTGTTATAATCAGAAATATGTTGAAAAAGGTCCTATCTAAGTATTTAAAATTAAATCTGTCACTTTGAGAAGTAAGGGGTGCTTGATAGCAGGGGATGGTATATTTAATCATCTCATAGGCTTTCAAAAGCTGGACAATGAAGATAAATGGAGAAAACTGATTTCCTTTGAATTATGATGGTGGTGACAAACATTGACCATACCATAGGGCAGATGAATGAACAAATCGGTCTTGAAAGACGTATAGCCAGAGACCTCTTTAGTAGTGAGGATAGCAAGAGTTAATCTTCCATACTTTGAGAAAAATATCAGAAGAAACTATTTCCTGGAGAAGGACATCATGTTTGGTAAAGTATAGGGGATCAGTATAGACGAGGAAACCCTTCAACACAACGATCGACACAGTAACTGCGTCTATGAGTTCACATGTAGTAAGGATGGCAAAGATGGCTCAGGAGTGGGCAGGGCTTTGTTTTGTTTTACAGAGGGTCTCTACGAGTGGGCAACGTCTTGATGGCACCTAACAACTTCTACAACAACATTTAATTTACTTAAAAATAAGTCTCACTGAAGTTAGATAGCATAGGGTAATTTCCAGTATAATCGCATTAGTGGGAGAGTGGGTATTTGCTGAGCCAAGGAAGGAATTAGAATGATTAATCTGGGAGCGGGGACCTTTTATGCCTGCCTAATGACAGTGCTCAGAACATTATGAACACTGCTTGATATTGAATTATTAAATTTGAAGGCTGGGGTATGATTTCAAACTTAATAACATTTGCTGTTGAGTTTTATCAAAGATTCCCAATTTCTGCACTTCATGGAAGACCAATCACTTCTGTGATTGGCATAAAAATGGACTGTTTTGGTCATATTTTTAGAATTAATTCTCCTTCCTACCCCCAGACACCCACACTCAAACGGATGGCTTTCTTGAACGACTGTTCATGTGGCAACACACTGATTATTATAATCCTGTGTTATATTCTACATTGAAGTTCTGTCGGATTTGAAGATACAGAAATGAAAAACAAATGTTCTGAGAAGAACAGCTGAAATCAAACACTTTAATTTAGTAAGATTCTATCTGGATGTTTGATAGTTCAGTGTGTACAAAGATCCCCGCATACCCTTGTGGGGACGTATATTTAACAATTAGGCAGAGTTCCTGAAAGTTAATGTTTTATTTTTGAGCACTTGTCTAGAAGGTCAGTTGAGTGATTTAACATTTTTCCCAAGGGCATTGAAGGGGGAAGAAGCTCTTCTTTGTTATAATGGGAGGCTATGAGTCACAGGGGAAGACGGTTGTAAAGGTGCAGTTGTGAATCACATGCTTGCTCTACTTTAGTTTTCTGGCTTTTTCTCTTTGCCTTCCAGTATGTCTTCGTGGCAGAGGGGAGGAGGCTTTGGCACGCATCTGTGTGTTTCTGAAAGTGTTCTGGAGGAAGAACATAACATCCTCTTCAAAAGCATTCTCTGTAGAGTCTCATTCCTGGACAAAACGTTTTTTTAGGCTGTTATGACTTTCATAGAGTTCTGTCTGTTTTTCTATTGAGGTCAACATCTCCTTCTGTTCCCCTGGTGAGTTCACAGGAAATAGGAATAATAGTTAGTGAAATATTGGGAAACCGGGCGTTTCTTCAGATGATTGCTTTGCAGAATGAGAGGAGCCTATGGAGATATAAGGATTTATGCATTTGTGTATTGTCAGTCAGTGTGTACTAAATAGGATGCTTTTTTTATTATTTGGGGGCATGTAATCAGAAAGAACCAGTCACTGGAGAAAGACATCATGTGTGGTAAAGGAAAGGGTTAGAGAAAAAAGAAGTCCTTCAATAAGATGAACTGGCACTGGCTGCAACAATGGGCTCAAACATTTGAGAATGGCACAGGACCGGGCACTGCTTCATAACCAACTTGATGATAGGTAACACCAACAGGATCGTTTTAATGTTGGGCCTACTGTGAGAACCAGAAGACCTGAGATTCTGCGGTTACTGAGTTTTTAAATATTGAGTAAATAATATAATGTTTCTAGGCTTTATTTTTAAAATAGTTTTATTAGGGGCTCATACAATTCTTATCACAATCCATACATACAACCATTGTGTCAAGCACATTTGTACATTTGTTGCCATCATCATCCTCAAAACATTTGCTTTCTACTTGAGCCCTTAATATCAACTCCTCATTTTACCCTCTCTACTCCCCATTACCTCATGAACCCTTGATAATTTATAAATTATTATTATTTTGTCATATCTTACGCTGTCCAACGTCTCCCTTAACCACTATTCTGTTGTCCATCACCCAGGTAGGAGGTTATATGTGGATCCTTATAATCAGTTCCCCTTTTCTACCCCACCTTCCCTCCACCCTCCAGGTATCGCCACTCTCACCACTGGTCCTGAAGGGGTCATCTGTCCTGATTTCCCTGTGTTTCCAGTTCCTATCTGTACCAATGTACATCCTCTGGTCTAGCCAGATGTGTAAGGTAGAATTGGGATCATGATAGTAGGAGGAAGAAGCATTTAAGAACTAGAGGAAAGTTGTATGTTTCATCATTGCTACCCTGTAATCTGACTGGCTTGTCTCCTCCCCATGACCCTTCAAAAAAGGGGTGCCCATTGGGCTTTGGGTCTCCACTCTGTACTCACCCTCATCTACAATTATATGTTTTTTTGTTCTTTGATGCCTGATACCTGATCCCTTTGACACTTCATGGTCACATGGGCTGGTGTGCTTCTTCTATGTGGGCTTTGTTGCTTCTGAGCTAGATGGCTGCTTGTTAATCTTTAAGCCTTTAAGACCCCAGATGCTATATCTTTGCTTGCGGGGCACCATCAGCTTTCTTCACCACATTTGTTTATGCACACATTTGTCTTCAGTGATCATACAGGGAAGGTGGGCACCCACTGATATGATTTTTTTGTTCTTTGATGTCTGATACCTGGTCCCTTCTACACATCGTGGTCACACAGGCTCGTGTGCTTCTTTCAGGTGGGCTTTGATGCTTCTGAGCTAGATGGCTGCTTGTTTACCTGTAAGCCTTTAATGTCCCAGACACTATATCTTTTGATAGCTGGGTACTATCAGCTTTCTTCACCACATTTGCTTATGCACACATTTGTCTTCAGTGATTGTGTCAGGAAGGTGTGTACATGGAATTCTGGGTTTTATTTTTTGCATTGAAAAATAAAACCAAGAGCAATGGAAATATCTTATTGATCAAGGAAAGGTTTGAACAACTGATTTTTGTCATTGCTGTCAGTAACTTGCACATCTGTAAAAAAGTGAATTGGAAAAACATGTGGTAGATACAGTTCAATAAGGACAAAAATAGAATACTTGGTATAACCAATAATCTCATGGTATTTACTTTTTATGTTCTGAAGTTTGGGTCCTAGTTTCACAGAACCTCATGGATAATTGACCTAATAGTATTTTTAGTGCCTCTATTCTACCTCCTAGTTTGACACATATTAAAAGCTTGCAAGTATCCATCCCAGGTATAACAATCCATATCTATTTGCCTGGAACAACAGAAAAAGATGAAGGGTAGGTGTAGGAGGAAGAAATGGATGTATAGCTAATTGTCTCCATGAAGAATTGCCTCCTTTGCCTTGAGATCAGAAGAACTAGAAGAAGTCTAGCTACCTTTATTGAACATTTCAATCAAAGACTACACCAAAGAAAACTCATAAAGAGGAGAGACTGCCGAACAGAATGGTAAATCCTCATGTTCTTGAGACTTAGGGCCATGAAGGTTGGATGCAATCTTAAACTATTCACCTGAGGTTGTCTTTGAACCTTAAACCAAAAAATTCCCCTGAAGTTTTCTTAAAGCCAGACAATAAAATAGCTTAATTAGTGAAGTATGTCTGCCTTGATCATTAAGCTCCTTTAAGGATTATCTATATGGGATTAAAAGAATATCTAGTGGTTGCATGTTGGCCACAAGGTCTACAGTTCAAAACCACTGGGCACCTTGTGTTGGGCCGGGTTGACTAGAGAAACAAATCCAGTGACACTCATATGTGTGTAAGAAAGAGCTTTCTATCAAGATGTAACTCAGTCCAACTCAAGTCCGTAAGTCCCTCTTTAGACATACGCAACCATATGCAATGATGCAGAATGCAGGAAGATCACTGATTGGTGGGTGAAAAGTCTTATGGATCCAATGGCGGTGACTCTGCCAGCTCTCTGAGCGACCTACTAGCAAGAAGAAGGCAGAGAAAAGGGGGAGGTTCCGGGACCCATCAGGCTGATTGACAGGCTAGGTTCCAACTTTACAAACCTTCAAGTTCACATGAAATTATGTAGCTACCACATACCACAAGGGAGAAACATGGGGTTTTCTACTCCCTAAATAGTTAAAGTCTGGGACAGTTCTACTCTGTCCTGTAGGGTCATGATGAGTCAGCACTGACTGATGATGGAGTTTGGTTTCTGGTTTATATGGGATTAAGTTGAGGAGAGCAACTCAAAAGATTAGATAGAGGCTGTTGGTCCTCACCCGCTAGGCTCTGGGTGGGAGGAAAGCCCTTTAGGGAGCCGGGTTACCCAATGGGGAGGGGAAGGGCTGCAAAGTTTTATTGCCCTTGGCAGGCTGTGAGCCCTCTGGGGGCAGTGTGCGAGCTGCAGCGGGGGTGGGGAAGGGAAGAGACTCCACACACACACACACACACACACACACACACACACACACACAAAAGAAAGAAAAATGAAAGAAAGAAAACGATTAGGTAGGAACCTGAAGAGCCAGTGGATTTATGTTAATGGAGGAGGAGCATACGAATAGTGAAGTGAAACCAATAATTGCAATCAATATCTCTAAATGTAGAAATTGTTGAACTGTAAGTTTTGCCACACATGTTCTCTACTCTAAACCAAACCAAGCTTGCTCGGTACAAACTTAAACCCACAGGGTCCGAGAAAAGCCTCTGTCTTATGTAGCCAGTGGCTTTGAACTGCTGACCTTAGCAGTCGAATGCATAACCTCTATGCCACCAGGGTTCCTTATATTCTCTACAGCAACAACAAATTGATAAAGATTATATAAAATAAAATAATACATAATAATAAGTTTGTTTGTTTCTTGACAAGATAGTTCTATACGTTTTCTGTAGTTTACCACACAGTGTCCTGGGCCAGAAAATTATCAAAGAACTCCTTTATAAAAAAACATCAATCCATTGATTAGCAGCGATGTACACAATAACTAATTTACAGGTGCCTATGGTCTTTGCAGTTTTTAAAAATAAATGCTAATGTTCACTAAATCACGTTATCATTTGGTACGCAACGTTATCTAAGTGTGTACACACTTGATTTGCCCTTCATATTTGGAAGTACCGTGGAACATTGCATATGGTTGTTCTGAATTCATCAGTAATCCTTTCTGTGATGTCCACCTTATATAGTAACACTTTCATTTTCTTTATATAGTACAATTTAGGTTTTATACAGCCACATTTGTGCTATAGTCTTGCACTTTCTCAAACTTTATTTTAAGATGGGGAAGATGGTTAGAACACTTTTGGATCACAAAAAGACTGGTTTTATTTATTTGTTTATTCTGAGGAACCATTTTTGTTGCTATGTTCTTCGGAGTGAATTCCAAAAGGGCGACACAGGATGACAGAGTAGGGCCGCCCCAGAGGGTCTTCCAGGATCTCCGCTTTACTGGAGCAGCCTGCTGGCGCTCTTCGCGCAGGGAACCACCGGTGACTTGGAAGTGGGGAATGATCCTCAGGTGACTGACTGATGCTTAAGCACTGCGCCACCAGGCCTCCTCTCTGCGCAAACACTGGGCTCTAAGGAAGACGATTTTCGGGAGGAAAATTCCCACTAGTAGTAACTTCTAGGAATGCTTTTGAATAGAAAAATCATATGCATTTAACTTGTATATTATAAAATCTTAGTGAAATATAGATCTTCAAATTTACTTCAAATCATCAAATCTCATGTTTTGTAAGTTTTTATACTCGTGAGTATACTGCTTTACATAGTTTGCATATTAATAGCATTCATATTATGAAGTCTAAAAAAGATAAAAGGTTATGTCTGATAATAATTAACATACTTTTGCTTTAAACTTGTATGCTTTAATTTAAGGGAAATGCACTAGAAAATGCTCTATTTTGTGTGGGAAAGCATTGATTTTGATCGTTGTGAGGTAGCTATGAAGTGGTCTCACTTTCAAAGCGATATGCAGGACATATGCTTGCACATTCTGTTAACAGCTAATGATCCAAATGGAGACACATAGCATTTCCATGAGCAAAGCAAGTTGTGTAATGCAAAGGACTGGGATAATTAGGAGGAGGCTATTAAAAACCTTCCAGATCCTCCACGTCGATGACACACATTTTAAAATGTTTTAAATCAGACATCTTCTACTTGCTGATGAATATTTGTATGTCCACGTAACTAGTCTATCCAGGTTGTTTTCTTTAGCAGCAGCCTCCCCCGTTTTATTTATTTAACATGCTAAGTAGGACAAAGAGGTTCTTTTTCTGATGGTTGACGTGTGTCCTGAGTGTGTTCTGGTGTTCCCTTCATTTTTCTGACTCATCTTCAGGTTGAAAAAAAACTTGCATATTTGTTTGGCTGGTTGAAAAGAAACCCTTCCATTATTTCTTTTTCTCATGTCTGAAATGGTTCATATTAAAGCTTTCATAATACCCTTCAGTTTCTGTGTTAAATTGATGTTTAAATTGGAAAGAAAGCGGGAACCTTGGCAGTTGAGATAATTCACTTCATCTGGTGGCCGGCTATGTTAACAATCACATCATATGCCAGCACTTACCCGAGATGAAAGGCGCCCCCGGGGCACTGAAGCTGCAGTTTAGGAGCGGAGTAAAAATGCAGTTAGACTTCTTTGTTTCATCATTTTAGTCTCTCAAATGGCAAATTATTTTGACCGGAATTCCAAAGTGTTAAAAGAACAATTTAAAGGTTATGTGGTGGCTTAGCTGTGGAAGCTGACTGTGGTTGTTGATCAGTATGCTGGACAGAAAGCGCTGAGCTCCATGTCAGCACCTGATGCCTTTTCTTCCCTGTGTATTGAGGGCCGTGAGGAAATGGTGATATTGTTTGCATATGAATAACATCAAAGTCCTTCACTGGAAGATAAACCTCCATCCTCTGAAATAGAGTGCACAGCCTACCCCTCATGTAGTCAAGGGCCTCCCATTCTCTCCGCGTGCTCGGTCCAACCCCAGAGCCATTTCATCCAGAACAGACAAGTTGATATTCAGCACCGGGCTGCTGGTGCATGACCGCACATTCCATCACTTAGGAGAAAACATTTTCACATCAAATTGGCCTTTCTACATGAAGGCTGTGGAGGCGGTTACCATTTTTGCTTGCTTCTTTTTTTTTTTTTTGAGGGTGCATGTGACATGTGCATGTGACATTTTCTATAGAAGTTCCACATGATGCATGTGGCTTTTATTATTTGTCCCCCAGTTGACAAGAAATTGAGGGGATAACTGCTTCTTCAACTCTGAATGCAGACTTGACTCTTTTCTTTGCTTCTGGTCTTCAATCAATACTGACATGCTGGCCAGACACAATGTAAGAATAATGCATCATGCCACTCGTCTTTTCTGCACATATTGTTCAAGCGGGCCAGGTCGCTCTCCCCAGGAGCCTCACTCCACCTGTCCCAATGGGCAACAAATGCTGCTGCTACTCACAGTGAAATTTCAGCTCAGCAGCCGAATTTTAAGAATTATTTTAAGCCCATCAGCCGCTGAAAATAGGTCCTAGGATGATAAACTCTATGATAGTCCAGAACAGAACAAGTAATTCCAGATGCCTGGGATGTTTAGTCTATTAGTTCATAGGGACATGTAAGAAATAGTCACTTTCCATTAATGTCCACTTTATTGTTGGCTTAGATGCTTAGTGGATGCTGCTGCTAGTCGTTTTCTGTAACAACTTTATTTATAGAGGAAGCCCTTTCTGAAAGGTACGTGGCTAGGACTTCATGTCTGAGCTCATATGTTATGCTGACCAAAAAGGTCTGTCAACATTTAGATCAATGCCATGTGCTCTATTTTTGTTTTCATTACCCTTGGAGTCCCCACCCCCACCCCAGATCATTCGTGTTGCCAACTGTAGTATTAACATCCAGTAACATTTGGGTTAGCCGAATCCCAGCCGCTGTTTTACAAAGAAGCCGAGCATAATGTGGACATGATTGATTTCCAGTTTCTCACTCTGCTTGTTTAAAGACATATCTGTGTACGAAAGCAAAGAAACTACACATTTGTTTTTACACAGCATTGAATGTGCTATTTGTGAAAAGTTGTTCTATAGCCATTGTACTGACAGACTTCTGAGTTTCCTTTGTCTTGCATCCGCTGCACCACTTACTGCTCTTAGATTCTCACAGGGGGACCTGGGCTTTGAAAGTGAAACTTGGTGTGTCAAACTTGTTTGATGGGGAGATTCTGGGTTGTGTCCAAATGGGAGGTTGGAACTGAAAGCACTGACACAAAGGCTTCCAGGCCACGTTAGGAATACTAAGTACTGTCTCCAGAATGCCTAATTAATTTCCAAGACAAATGCTCAGGAAATTACTACAATGTACCTGATTCAGCTCAAATTTTAAACCCAGTGGATTTTTGTAAGAATTAGTATTCAGTTTTAGATGATTCCATTTGAGGTTTCAGTTAAGTCTTTGTATTTCAAATCTCACATTTCTTCTCTGTTTTTCCTAGTCACATGTTGGTCAGCGATCAACAGCTGCCATTGTTCTGTACTAGATTTTCCTCGGAAGAAAAAGCCCTACCATTTATCGCTATTCAGGGAAGGTTGAAAGGCACCATGCATGATTTAATCATCGAGAGGTTTCCATGTAGGGCATTGCTTAAGAGCCTGTTTGTTACTCTTCTAATTATTTTTTCATAAAACCCCTGGGTAATAATTTACACTTTTTTTTTTTTTTGGTGCACCGTTCCTGGAAGTACTGCAATACCAGGTCGATGCGTGGAGTGGACGGAGCAAGCTCCTATTCCAACTCCCTGTTTCAAAAGTCCATTAATTTACACATTTTAAAGAATGCTTCATGTACCAGCTAGGAGCACAGAATTAGGCAAGGACCAAAAAATTTCATTGGTGGAATAGCTTCTTAATGATGTCAGAGTTGGATGAAACTATGTTTGGGATGCCTAGCAAACATCACAGTCATCAATTCCTAAAGTGGCACACACACATACGTGCGCGCACGCACACACACGCACACGCATGCACACAAAGGTTATTTGTGTGGCCTGCAAAAAATTAGAACTATTCAGCTGGTTGAAAAAAGCCCCAAACCCATTGTTTTAATACAGCGTGGGGTAGAACTTCCTTCCGATGTATCTGTCCTCCTCGTGTTTGAATAAAGATTGAACACGGTCATATTTCTGCCCGACACTACTGAGCTCAGACCTTTCCAGGAAATCCAGTGACTAATTTTGGAGCCTAATTTGAATATTACTAGTAACCCCATAGAAAACCACACTGTAAGAATTCTGTCTTAAGCTCACAGGGACGTTTTAAATTATGAACCTCAAAATGTTGTTAGAGAGAGGTAGAACATACACACTTGAGAAAGAAATGAAAAGTGTAAAAAAGATACAGCATGTACATGGATTCAGGGATGGACAGATTATAATGGATAATACTTTCTAAAATATTTTCAAACTTATTATTATAAAAATCTAACGAGTCATTTCCCATTCCTTTATAAAACACTTTTCTACTCTCTGGAAGATCACTCTAAAGTAAGAATTTAAGAATAATCTTATTTCAAAACTAGATGGCAGCCAATGAGGTAGAATGCCACCATTCTTCAGGAGCAGCTGTTTTATTTATCTCACTACTTAAAGTGTTAGATGAGTATTTTTAGAAATTCTTTGGTCAAATAACCTCCATGGTGAGTTAATCATTAAGAAAAGAGGTCATAAATATCTATGCACTTATGTAAATATTAAAATATGCCATGTGCATGAGAGAAAGCAAGAGAGCATTGCTACCAAACCATAGACATCTTTAACAACAACAACAACAACAACAACAAAATCACGTGAGAAGGTATTGTTTCTCAACACGTCTTCCCCGTCTAGTTCTGTATGCTTGAGAAGAAGTGTGTCCTTCTCTCTAACCTTCTTCAAGGACGTCTGTGTTCTTTGATTTGGTTCATGCCACCTCAAAACGATCATTTTGGCCTCCTTGGAGGATGCAAATTACATTCCTCTGATATGTTCTTTGAGTTTGGGGAACAAAAGGAAGCCTGACAGGGTAGATCAAGGGTGTAAGGTGGATGAGGAAAGGTTTTTTCCTTGGTGAAATTCTCACATGACAGCTTTCATGACCCTCACAGAGTGAACAGGTGCATTGTTATGGTGAACATTTTTCCTCCACAAAATTTCTGGCCTTGCCCTCAATAAGGAAGTGCCCACTTACAAAGAAGACTTCTTTCACCAGTCCCCGTGAGAAGCCTTTACCTTCCAAGAAAATCTGTCAAGGTGATCCCTTTGAAATCTTAAAATACATTCACTGTAACTGCTGAGCTCACCTCTCTGTCATGAATTATCTCGATACATCTACAATCTACTGTTTTATATGGTTTATCGTTCCCATAAATATATGGCAAGTTACAATGATTTGGGAGGTTGTCTACTTAAGTTTTGTTTAAAACTCCCCGCCCTTAGAATTTTTTAAATTAAAAGATTATTTTATTGGGGGGCTCTTGCAACTCTTATAACAATCCCTACATCAATTGTATCAAGCACATTTGGACATATGTTGCCATCATTATTTTCTAAACTTGACTTCCTATTGAGCCCTTGGGATCAGCTCCTCGTTTTTTCCCCTCTTTCCCTCCCTCCCTCATAAATCCTTGATAATTTACAAATTAGTATTATTGTTTCACGTCATGCACTGTCTGATGTCTCCCCTCACCCCCTTGTCTATTGTCCATCCTCCTGGGAGGAGGTTATAGGTAGGTCATTATGATAGGTTCTCCCTTTCTCCCTACATTTTCCCCTTACCCTCCTGGTATGGCTACTCTCAATATTGGTCCTGAGGAGTTTATCTGTTTTATATTCCCTGTGTTTCCAGCTGTTATCTGTACCTATGTATGTACTCTCGTCTAGCCAGATTTGTAAGGTAGAATTAGGGTGATGATAGTGGTGGGGAGGAACCATTAAAGAGCCAGAAGAAGGCTGTATATTTCATCGGTGCTACACTGCACCCTGACTGGCCCGTCTTCTCCCTACGGCCCTTCTGTACAGGGATGTCCTATTGCTTGCCCAGGCTGGCATGCTTCTTCCATGTGGGCTTTGTTGTTTCTCAGCTAGATGGCCACTTGTTTATCTTCAAGCCTTTAAGACCCCAGACACTATATCTTTTGATATCTGGGCACCATCAGCTTTCTTCACTACATTTGCTTATGTACCTGCTTTGTCTTAAGTGATCATGTCGGGAAGGTGAGCATCTCAGAGTGCAGGATTATTAGAATAAAGTGTTCTTGTCTTGAGGGAGTAATTGAGTAGAGGTCCAATGTCCATCTGCTTCCTTAATACTAAACCTATAAATATATATACATAGATCTATTTCCCCATCATTGTATATAAATATATTTACATATATACATGCCTCTATTTAGACCTCTATAAATGCCCTTTGTCTTCCTAGTTCTTTCCTGTATTTCCTTTTACTTTCCTCTTGTTCCTCTATCATGTTCAGCTTTTATTTGGGTCTCAGTAATTCCTTTAGGTTACATTCCCCTTGATCAAACCCTACCAGACCTCTTACACCCTCCTAACCATTGATTTTCAGTCACTTGTTGTTCCCTTATCCCTGGGTTTGTTAACACCCACTTCCTTCTCCCTGCCTCCCCGTCTCCCATGTTCTCCAGGAACGCTCTTCCCATTGTTCCCTCTTCCAGCTTGTTTTCCCCCACCTATCCCATCCAGGTAGACACGCAGTGACAACAAAATGCACAAATGCAAGATGGAGCACAACAAAGCAACAATAGAAAATAAAACAACAGGTACAACAACAATAGAAACAAAAAGGCAACAAAAAATAGAAAAAGAAAAAGAAAAGCCTATAAATAGTTCAAGTCTATTTGTTGTCCTTTACGAGTGTTTCCCAGTCGAGTCTCATGGGGTGCCATTCCCTGGCCCCACAATCTGTTGTTGGTGTTCCCTGGGGATTTCATTGCTCTACTCCCCTTGCTGCTTTGCTGCATTCCCCCAGCATCTTGGCCCTGTGTGGTGGGCTCAGGGTGGGCACAATTCCCGCTGTGTGTCTCCAGTGCTGTCCCCCATGGTGCTATGGGTCAGTGAGGAGCGTCGTGTCTCATGGTGGGGCTGGCCCTATGGTCCTCTCTGTGCATTGACTGCTCTAAGCAGGAATATCATCCCCAGGGCTTGGTGGGCCAGGATGTGCTTCACTCTTTTTTCCTCCCCTCTCGTTGGCTCCTGTTTGCTCTGATGAGACACAACCCTCTCCTTGAGCTCTAGCTTCAGTGTTGTCCTCTGAAATGAATTCTTCTGGGGGGAACAGGGGTGCTGTTCACTTAGTTGGTAATAGGGCCGGCTTCTCAGCCTCTTTATTGGTCCTCTGCCTCATGCCAGTGTATTGCATTCTTGTCTGGTCTTGTCTGGTTGTCGGTTAAAGTCGGGTCCCTCTTTCCCTGTGGAGATATGAACAAAACCCTCCCTTTGGGAGGTTAGTGCCCTGTTCCTCTGGGTACGCATGTCTTCCCCCCCGCCCTTTTTTTAGTTGTCTACCCTAAGTATACCTGGGTTTAGTATGACCCCTGCCATATTACCTGGACTTCACTCCAGGAATGTATGTATACAGTAGCTTCTTCCCTATGCCCTTTTAGGTGAATACTATGTTTTTTCTGAAACCTTTTCTCATATGTTCTTTCATTTAAAAAAATCATTTTACTGGGGCTTGTACAATTTTTATCACAATCCATACATTTTTCCATTGTGTCCAGCACATTTACACATCTGTTGCCATCATCATTCTAAAAACATTTGCTTTCTACTTGACATCTTAATATCAGCTCCTCATTTCCCCCTCCCCCCTCACTCATGAACCCTTCATAATTTATAAATTATTATTATTTTGCCATATCTTACACTGTCCAACGTCTCCCTTCACTAACTTTTCTGTTGTCCACCCCTCAGGAGGAGGATATATGTAGATCCTTGTAATCAGTCCCCCCTTTCTACCCCACCTTTCCTCCACCCACCAGATATTGCCACTATCACCACTGGTCCTGAAGGGGTCATCTGTACCTGGATTCCCTGTGTTTCCAGTTCCTATCTGTACCAATGTACATCCTCAGGTCTAGCCAGATTTGTAAGGTAGAATTGGGATCATGATAGTGGGGAGAGGAAGCATTTAAGAACTTGAGGAAAGTTGTATGTTTAATCATTGCTACCCTGCAACCTGACTGGCTCATCTCCTCCCTGTGACCGTTCAGTAAGGGGGTATCCAGTTGCCTACCTATGGGTTTTGGGTCTCCACTCTGCACTCCCCCTCATTTACAATGATATGAATTTTTGTTTTTTGTCCCTTTGTCCCTATCTGGTCCCTTCGACAATTCGTGATCACACAGGCTGGTGTGCTTCTTCCATGTAGGCTTTGTTGCTTCTGAGCAAGATTGCTGCTTGTTTATCTTCAAGCCTTTAAGACCTCAGATGCTATATCTTTTGATATCTGGGCACCATCAGCTTTCTTACCACATTTGCTTATACACACATTTGTCTTCAGTGATCATACAGGGAAGGTGGGCACCTACTGATATGATTTTTTTGTTCTTTGATGTCTGATACCTT
The DNA here is from genome assembly GCF_050624435.1 of Tenrec ecaudatus. Lineage (NCBI taxonomy): Eukaryota > Metazoa > Chordata > Mammalia > Afrosoricida > Tenrecidae > Tenrec > Tenrec ecaudatus. The sequence continues at coordinate 127,664,827 of NC_134531.1, forward strand.
GTCCCTTCTATACTTTGTGGTCACATAGGTTGGTGTGCTTCTTCCATGTGAGTTTTGATGCTTCTGAGCTAGATGGCTACTTGTTTACCTGTATGCCTTTAAGACCCCAGATGCTATATCTTTTGATAGCCAGTCACCATCAGCTTTCTTCACCACATTTGCTTATGCACACCTTTGTCTTCAGGTAACATGTCAGGAAGGTGTTCATCATGGAATGCCAATACTAAACCTATAAATATATGCACATAGATCTATTTCCCCACCATCCTATATAAATATGTTTACATGTGTACCTGCCTGTATTTAGACTCTATAAATACCCTTTGCCTTCTAGTTCTTTCCTCTATTTACTTTTACTTTCCTCTTGTCCCACTATCATGCTCAGCCTTCATTTGGGTTTCAGTAATTTCTCTTGGTTACCAGGCTTCTCATACCCTCATCGCCACTAATTTTGGATCATTCTTGCTCCCTTGTCCCTGCATTGGTCAACACCACCTCCTTATCCCAGTCTCCTCCTCTCCCATGTCCCCCAGAACCATCAGTCCTGTTGTTTTCTCCTCCAGACTGTTCATCCAGCCTATCTTATCTAGATAGATCTGTAGAGATAATGGTATGCTTCTAAAAAACAAGGCATAGCAAGACAAGTGACAAAAGAGAACTCCACAATGACAACAAAAAAGAAAACCAATGACCCAGAATAGAATAAATTAATTTAAAAAAAAAGAAAAACTTAAAAAAAATTTTTAAAGGAAGAAAAATCTGTAAATAGATCAAGGTTTGATTTTTGACCTCTTGGCATATCCTCCAGTCAAGTCTGATGGGGTGCCATGCTGTGACCCCCTAATCTATCCTTTGCACTCCCTCAGGAACCCCCTGCCCTGCTCTCCCCGTTACTCTGCCACACGCCTTCAGTGTTTTGCCTAGGGGTCGCGGGGTCAGTCCGGGCAAATCCTGACACCGAGTCTCCAGTGTTATCCCCCAGGGCCATGGGTCAGCCAGGGACGTCGTGTCTCATAGTGGGATCAGCCATAAGGTCCTCTCTGTGCATTGGCTGTTCGGAGCGGGGATATCATCCTCCAGGCCTGGTGGGCCAGGATGTGCTCCACTCTCTTCATCCCCAATCATTTGCTCCTCTGTGCTCTGATCAGACTTGTCCCTCTCCCCTGGCTGCATCTTCAGTGCTGTCCTCTAAAGTAAATTCTTCTGGGGAGGAGGGGCATTTGTCCAAGTAGCTGGTGTGGGGGCTGAGCCCTCAGGCCCCTCCACTGGCTCCCCTCTCCATGCCGGCATGCTGCATTCACATCCCAGAACACTGGATTTAAATCTGGTCCCTCTTTCTTGTGGAGACATCAACAACGCTCTCTCTTTGGGTGGGTCAGTTCCCTATTCCCCCAGCCACACATCTTTACCCACCCCCTTTCCTCCCTCCTGCTCCCCTTTTTAGTTGGCTACCATATGTACTCCTGGATTTGGTTTGGTCCCTGCCATACTATCTGGATCTTATCCCTGGAGTGTTTGTATACAGTAGCTTTTTCCCTATGCTCCTTTTTGTAGTTTTCTTTCCTTTTCTTTTTTATATAAAGCTTACCTCAGCAGACTCATGTTATACTTTTCCTTTTGTGCTTGGCTTACTTCACTTTGCATGATTTCTTCCAGTTCTTCTCATGCAGCTATATGCTTCATGTGTTCATCACTGCTTTTTAGCGATGCATAGTGCTCCAGTGTATGTATGTACCACAGTTTTTTAATCCATTTGTCTGTTGATGGAAATTTGGGTTGTTTCTAACTCCTTGCCATTGTGAATTGGGCCACAATAAACATTGGGACACAGATGTCTGGCCGTGGTTTGTTTCTTGCCTCTTCTGGGTATATGCCCAGTAGGGGGATTGCTGGGTCATATGGTAACTCGATTTCCATCTGTTTGAGAAATCGCCAAATCGGTTTCCATAGTGGCTGTACATACCTGCAGGTCCACCACCAGTGGATGAGAGTTCCTGTCTCCCCACAGCCCCTCCAACACTTGTTGCTTTCTGATTTTTTTACTTGGGCTACCTTTGAGGGTGTCAGGTGGTACCTCATTGTTTTAATTTGCAATTCTCTTATGGCTGAAGATCGGGAACATTTCCTCATATGTTTATTGGTCATTTAGATTTCTGCCCCTGTGAAACTTCTGTTCAGGCCCTTTGCCCACCTTTTAAGTGGGCAATTAGTTTTTTTCTTTTTGGAAGCTAGCAGAGTATTGTAGATTTTAGTAATAAGGCCTTTGTCTGATGTGTCATTGCTAAAGATATTTTCCCAGTCGATGGACTCTCTTATTACTCTCTTGGTGAATTCTTTCGATGTACACAGGTGTTTTATCTTCAGCATATCCCATTTGTCAATTTGTGCCTCCTTTGTGTTTGTGTCCTTCCCTATTTAGATAGTCTATGTATTCCCTGTGCCAAAGTTCTCAAGTTGTTCCCAATTCCCTCATTGATGGCCCTAATAATTTGGGGTTTAACTTCAAGGTCTGTGATCCACCTTGAGTTTATTCTTGTGCATGGAGTGAGATAAGGGTCTTGCTTCATTTTTCAGCAGGTAGATATCCATTTTTTCCAGCATCACTTGTTAAAGAGGGCATCTGTTTCCCATTTTATATTGTTGGGGCCCTTATCAAAGATCAGTTGTCTGTATGCTGATGATTTTATTTCTGGGTTTTCAGTTCTTTTCCATTGGTCTGAGTATCTGTTATTGTACCAGTACCATGCAGTTTTGACAACTGTGGCTGTATACTATTTTTCTGCTAATTCTGTGTCTTTCAGTCTTTTTAATAAATACTCTAGGACATTTATTCAACTTTTTCTTTAAGAATTTCTATTGAGTTTTTAATTTTGTCACAAATATATTTATTGTGAGACCAATGACTTTTTCCACTTCAAATGCTTTTTTCTCATCAACATAAATTGTTATTGTACACTTGAATCTATCCAGCTAGAATACACAGGAATCAATTGATTATATTTTCCAAGAGATATTATGGAGAAGCCAGATTTACCAGTCAGAACAACGCCAGGGACTGAAGGCAGAACAGAGACCAATTGCTCATATACAAGTTCCAATTGAAGCTGTTGAAAAGTAAAACAAGGGCATGAGTCTAAGCACGACTGAATATTTCCCACCTGAATGGAGAGGCCATCACAAGGATAGAGTACTGTAACTCACTAATGACAGAAGACCAGATGAGTTTGGGGATGATACCAAGGGTATCATACATGAAGAACCCAGGATGCCATTTCAAAGGAACGAGAGAAAAGATTGCCAGAAGATACTTTGAAACTTGCTCTGAGTTCAGAAGAGTTAATGTGAATAGATATGAACAGGAGATTTCAAAATTTGGCTCAAGTAAACAAAGTAAAATAATGAAATGTGCAAAGACCTGAAGTTAGAAAGCCAAAAGGGAAGCACCCACACAGCATATAGCTTGAGCTGAGGAACCTTGAAAAAAAAAAAGTAAAACTTTGAAGTTCAAATATTGAAATGTGAACGTGCTAATTCATCAAGGCCAGGGTATTTTTGCAAGACAACTATCTAGACAACTGACCAAGATCCATATTGGTGCCTATTTCAAAGAAACGTCAAATGGAATATAGCAATTATTTAACAGTGTTATTAATGTCACATACAAGTAAATTTTTACTGAAGATATTTCAGCAGTACACTGACAGGGAACTGCCTGAAACTCAAGTCAGATTCAGAGGAGAAGATTGAAAGGTTATCATTGCTAATATCAGGTACATGTTGGCTGAATTCAGAGAATACCAGGGAGATGTTGACCTGTTTCTTTATTGACTGTACTAAGATATTGAACTGTGTGAATCATAACAAATTATGGGTAACTTTGGAAAGAATGGGAATTAAAACCCAGGCATTAAAAACGAGAAGCTGCACATAGACTGAGAGGCACTCACTCGACCAGCGCCAGAGCACACTGGGTGGCTTGAAATCCGGACAGGTGTGCATCAGGGGTGTACTGGGTGGCTTGAAATCCGGACAGGTGTGCGTCAGGGGTGTATTCTTTACCATCTTTACTCTAATCTCTGTAATGAGCAAACAGCACAAGAAGCCGGGCTATGTACAAAAGAAGGTGGAATTAGGATGGGAGGAAGGTTTACTAAAAACTTGGAGTCCGCAGGGATTGCTCCTTTGCTGAGGTAAGCACAACTTGAAGCACTTACTGCTGAGACGAAAGAGTAGAGGCTTCAATGCAGACCACATCTCAACGTAACGAAAACAAAAGCGCTGACAACGAGACTAGGAAACAACATCGTGATAAATGGAGAAAAGGCTGAAGTCTTCAAAGATTTCATTTTACTTGGATCCCCAATGATTCATGCTTGTGGTAGCATGAATCAAGAAATCAGAGGCTCTATTACATGGTACAAATTATTGCTAAAGGGTTAAAGCGCGAAGAAGCCCTTTGAGGATGTAGGGGCACCTGGCCCAAGCCAGGGTGTTTTCTTCAAAACAAAATGAAACAAAACAAAACAAAACATTATTGTGAATTTGGTGAAGGTTTACAGAGCAGATCATCAGTTTTTATTCAGCCATTTGGTTTATCCCATTTGTTGTAATTCCTTTAATGTACCATCACTTATCTTACTTCTTCCCTGTGTTTCCCATCCCCACTCCTCCGTTTCCAACCTTTCTGGATTTTGTTCTTGGGTGTGTGTAGTCCACTTGATCTTCAATGGTTGTTTGTACCTCACTAATGTTATTGCTTCCCTTATAAACATTTTCTGTTGCTGGCTAAAAACTGAGCAACTAGCGTGAGTTCAGTTCAAAACTTGAAAGGTGACTAAGGGCCACAGTCTTGGGTGTTCCACCAGTCTCTTTCTAACCATTAAGTCAGATCTCTCTTATGACTTTAAGTTTTGCTCCACATTTTTCTCCCACTCTATCCAGAACCCTCTAATGTGGCCCCGTTAAGAGTAGTTGATATTGATGAGCAGGCAGTATATAATTCTCCTGACTTTGAGGTCTTAGAGATCGATGTTTATTAAATGAATTGTGTCCTTCGGTCTTTGATTGTCTTCCTTCCTCTTGCCTCCAGACTTGGAGAGACAAGCAATTGCGACTTAGATGACTGCTCATGAGCTTTCAGACCCCGTAGGGTCTAAGGTAGGATGTGCTACATTGTTATTGCAGTCTTTGTTATGCCAAGTGACCTTGGTGTCTTTCAGGCTTCAGAACCCATTCCTTCAAGGTACCTGATTATGTCTAACAAGTTTTCATAACTTCATGCCCTGTGTGTTCCACCAGATCCATGGAGCTATGTGCATCCAAGGTGAATTTGTACACGTACAACTATCCTCTATCAAGCATATATAAAAATATATGGAGATAGATATAGCTATATGTCCGCTCTCCCTCCCACACCTCTTCATCCTACCAATCTATCCATTGAATCTGCTCATATATCACAGTTATTGCAGAATTGTGTATATATAACAGTAATTACCTCTACTGTCTTTCACTCCAAGTCATGTTATCAGCAAGTGCCTCATATGGATATAAAAACTAGGCAATGAATCTGGAAGATTGAGGAAAAATTGATGCATTTGAATTCTGGTGTTGGTGAAAATATTGAATATGCCATGGATTATCCCAAGAATGAACTAATCTATTTTTGAAGAGGTATAGTGCCTTCAAAAAAGAGGATGTCAAGGCATCATCTCTAACACTACCTACGTGTTGCAAGAAGGACTCATCCGTGGAGAAGGACAGCATGCTGGGCAAAGTGATGGTCCGTGCAAAGATGGTCCTCACTAAGATGGGTTGACACAGTGGTCACAGCAATGGGCTAGAATACAAAAGCAGTGGCGAGGACAGTGAAGGACACAGGATTTCATTTTTTTAATTTTGGAGTTATTGTGTAATTATATTACATTCTTTCAAATTAGAAAAATTCCAAATGAATTCTGGTCATATTTTTTCTTGGTTTTGTGTTTTCAAAAGGCAGAGAGTTAACTAGCCTGCTTCCATCCCTAATAATTCCACTTTAAGAAACTCCACATGGTCAAAGTTGCCAATTTTCACTTACAAATTGTAAACTTAACTGCTACAGTATTTTGTCAGCTAGTTTAAACACAGTTTACAACCATAGGGTTCTTTTATGAAAATTGAATATAAAAAAATCATCTGAAGAGGAGAGGAACGTTAGGGACATCGATTGTTATACCCCAAGTCAGGTGGCAGTGAATGTTGCCGTGGGACAGATGACATTGACCGTCTTTTATAAATATTCAATAATGGATGACGAGGAAACAATGGATTAGAATTCCAGCTTTCTTGACCTTGTATTTTTTACATGAGAAAGTAGATACAATTGATCAAATAATTGGTTACTTTTATGAGATGATAGGGAGCCCTGTTGGTGTAGTGGTTATGCACTGGGCTGCAATGATCAAGGTCCGGAGTTCAAAACCACCAGCTGTGCCTCAGGAGAAAAATGGGGGTGTCTATTCCCATAAATAGTTAGAGTCTCTGAAACTCAGAGGGGGTGATTTTACCTTGTCCTACTGGGTCACTATGAGTTGACATTGACTCATTGTGATTGAGTTTGAAGTTTGAGTTTAGGAGATGTGGTTTACACCCACCACTTTCCCTGCTGTTTGCCTCCATAAAGAGTTATCGTCTCCCAAGCCCTATGGAGCAGTTCGCCTCTGTCCTACAAGGGGACCATGAGTCCGAACTGACTGGAGTGTAGAGGGTTTCATTTTGGATTTATGAAATGAAAATTCTGTTTGATATAATCCTAACTGAATGATGCTTTTAAAGGTACTGTATAAATAGTGAATAATATATTACTTGTAACTGAGCCATCTTTAATTTTTCAGTTATAGACCAAGCATAATGTAGATATAACTGCTCAGTTTCTCCTGTAAAATTGGAGACACCCTTTAATTTAATTGCTTGGTATTTTCTCTTGAACATGTGCACCATGAGAGATTTCAATGAAGGAGACTTAATTTTGACTAAAGGAGAGGAAAAAATTCTGATGAAAGATGACCAAAACACACCAAGCTTTGGATGTTTGCTTGCGTTCTACCATTTTAAAGCAATTTTTCATTGATATCTGTGTTGAAAGGGACATGTCTTTGGTAATCTTCTTGGATTTTGACAAACTTTATAGTTCACATGAGTAGAAGTTACAAAAATATATTGATCAAATGGAAAGTGTTCTGAGGTTTCCACAACAGCTACGGACTAAGCTTTTTATATTTGATAATCATGCTGCCATTTTCATCTTAATGGTGTGGAGCAAAGACTCTTATTATCCTAGATCCTCCTCATCTTGTTATCCGAGGCTGAGAAAGTAGAGAGCAAAGGAGTTAACACACTGTACGCTGTGTGTCAACTCATACTCTGATATGCTCTCCAACCAGAGGTGTCTATTTCTAGTACAGTCGGTGCTAAAGAGATGTTGGATGTCAGCTGCTTTGGCATTCATGTGTTTAAATAACAGTAATTATTTTGTTTCTAGCTTTCTCTAATGTTATTTAGTTTTGAGAGCTAATGTATTTCTATTTTATTCCACAGTAAATATCATTTTCACTAAATCATTAGGGTTGGGTCCTACAGTTCCAACAGTATTGATTTTTATGTAAAATAGCAGAAAATGCTAACTGAGAACATGACATGTTTGATAGCATTTTGGGGGTTTTCTGATCCTTAAGTTTCTGGCAGTGGGACAACACACAGATGGGAGCTATGGTGCTGGGGTGGGTTGGACGACCAGCTGCGGGGAGGTGGGGCTATGACAAATGCATTTAAATTTTTTCACACTAAAATAAGAAGCTTTGTCATATTCTCAATTCTCAAGAATGACAGAAATATAGTGTAGCTTAAACGACTAGTTGGGGAATTATGTTCCTAGATTATATGATTTAGTAGCTATGTATTGCATTTTATTACACACAATATACTTTGAAAAGTAAACCAATAAAAAGAAAGCATAGAATAACTTATGCTCTTAGTCTTAGCTTCTATTTCATTATGCCTATTGACTTTAAGCCTATAGAAGCTTGAGCATTAAAATGAGGGAATTCATACACATGGGGGTCCCTGAAATAGTTCTACTATTTTGGAAAATTAAGTTCAGGGTATCTACTGCGGATATTCAATAAAACTTTTGGCCTTCAATATAGGATAGACTATAAATCAATGAAGTTTAAATAGTTCTGCTCTCTTGAACACCTGCTTATCTGTCTTGAGAAAATTCTGTAGTGTTTTAACCATCATTTTATGACATTAAAAAGTAATGCTCACTATGGAAGTACTTGGAAAGGCTATTAAAGTTAAGGGTCTGTCAGCTACTCCATTATAAGCCCTGATTTCCAGGAGTTTAATATAACCCAGACATTGCATGTAATAAACTCTAATGCAGGAATCTGAAATGTGGATCATTATTTTGTCTATTTTAAGACCAATTGCCCCACAAAGACTGCCTCTAGCTGTAGGAAATACCTCTGGATAAATGGCAATTTAAAAAATTTACCAACTGCTATTTTTTTCTTCCCTGTGATATTTTGTGTCTAATTTCAGATAAGCCCTTTAAAGAGAGGAGTGTTCATAAAATAGCTTTTGAATGAAGTTAATCTAATTGATTACAAAGGAGCTCTCAACTGAATTTCTTACTTTTTTATAGAGGAGATTGTGTAAATTCATACATATTATGTCTAAATATTCATTTCCTCTGATGCTATAACAAGTTACCACAGACTTAGTACCTAGTATGCCATACTATTTTTTCCCCCTGTAAATTCTGGTTGTCAGAAGTTTGAAATCAATTTTACTCAGCTATAGTCAAGGTGTTGTCAAGGTTTGTCCTGGATATTCTGAAGGGAGCATTCATCTGCTTGTTGTTTTTTATTTTCTAGTTCCGGGCATTATCACTTTTTCTTTCTATCTTCAAGCATAGTAGGAGCCCCGGTGGCGTCTTGGTTACATGTTGTGCTGTTAACTGCAACTTAGCAGTTAGAAGCCCGCAGCTTCTCCATGGGAGAGAGACGGGGCTTTCTCCTGCAGCGAAGTTACAGTCCTGGAAACTCACAGGGGCAGTTCCACCTTGTCCTACAGGGTTGCCATGAGTTGGCAATGACTGGATAGCAGAAAGGTTGTTTTTTCTCCTTTGGTTTTCAAGCATATTATTTCAATTTTGCTTCCTTTTGAGGATAATGGAGTGGGTATTTTTTTATGGGGATAATGTGAAAAAATATCTTTAATTGTCCAACATATGAACTCTTAAGTGGTACACAATGGTGATGCTTGGGCATAGGTTTGGGGATTTAATTTTAAATTACATTTTAAATTAAATTAAATTAAGTTAAACTTGAGATGCATTTCAATGTGTTAAAAATTCTACTGCAACCTTCAAAAATAGGTTGAAGTTTTAACTCCTGGGCCTGTGAATGTAATCCACCTTGGATACAGGTTTTTTGAGATGTTATCATTTATCTGGTCGTTCAGGAGTGGGTGGGTCCTCATCACATCTGAATGGTAACTAATGCAAAAGAAGCATCAGACACAGAGACAGAAGGACGCTCCTCTGACAACAGGAACAGGTGTAGCTTCAAGTTAAGTAAGGCTAACCTGTCTTTCTTAGTCCTTGATGTAACCAAAACTCCTTTTCAAAGAATGAGCTAAGAAGAGGAGCATCCTAGCCCTAATCTAAGAACAATACGTGTTCATAATATGGCCCAGCTGGATGTTTACCCCCATGAAGACATCCCTGAAGGGACGGGTGCGAGAGCAAAGTGTGGTGGAGAAGCAAGATGGTGCCTGTTTTTTCAGAAAGAAGTTTCTGGGGTCTTTAGGGCTTGTCGTCAGACAGGCAGCCATCTAAGTGAGCCATCAACTAAGTTCACACGGAGGAAGCCCAGGAGCCTGTGTGATGCAAGGAAAATGAAAAAGCAGAGAGACAATAAAATGTAAATCCAAAGGCAGGGTCAGAGGATCAGACCTTAACTTGTGAACACCCAGTCTGCAGAAGGCTGCGGATGACAGTGGAAGCCCCCAATCCGTTTGCAAGGTCCCCACATGACTTAGTTGTCGAGGAACGTGAATGGCCCTGTTACCATCCCGACAGCCTTGTAAAGTCCATTATGCCGTTAGGTTCAAATGGAACGCCCTGTCATTTGCTCTCCCGTCTGACCCATTTAAAGGTTTTAAATTTTGAATATGTACTGCTTTCTCTTTGAATGAGGTTGTTTTTCCTGTTTTGTGTCATCACTACTGTTGGGGTTTTTTGTTTGTTTGCTTTGTATGATTTCGTATTATTGTGCTTTGTTTGGTAAGATTTTGTGTATATGAAATTCAGGATAGGTAGATCTATGGAGACAGTAAGGGAGCTCAGGACAAGGGAGGATGGGGGGAAATGAGGAGCTAACGAGGATGAGAAGAAAATGTTTTCAAATTTATTGTGGTGATTATGCAAATCATCTTAATATGATTGAATGATTAAATTATATGATATGTAAAATATATGCCAATAAGGCTATTTAAAAATGAATTGGAACAGAAGTAAACAGTAGTAATAGATAAGAGGGTCAATTAAAAACTATTAAATTAATTTCTACTTCATAATGAGTTAATTCTTTTGTGGGGGAGATGCTGAAAAACCAACCACTCTCTATATATCACTGTTATCTTTTTTCTAGTAATGAATAATCAATTACAAGGAAAAAAGCCTTTTGGAAGGTAATTTGATTGAAACTAGAAGATATTTTGATGTCCTTGTGCTAGGCTTCTCAAGACCAGTCTCAGGCTTGGTGATTCATCAGAACGCTTCACAGGACTCAGGAAAGCTGCTATATTTGTGGTCATGTTTTCTTAAAGTGAATGGATACAGAGGTAAATCTTCATAGGGAGAAAGTAGATGAGTAAAGTTGAAAAGAAATGAAGTATGTGCTTCTAGTGTGCCTTCTCAGTGGAGTTACACAGGAGTGAACTTAATTTCCTCAGAAATGATGGTGAAATATGTAGGCCGTATTACCAAACAGAGAAGCTCGCCTGGGTCCTAGTGCCCAGGGTTTTTGTGGGGTTGGGGGTAGGGGTGGAGTGGGGTGGGAGATGGGGGAAGGGGTCAATCACATAGGCATGTAGAATCTGCATGGCTCTCTTCAGCTCCTCAGACTTCTGACCACCACACGGTTCAAGGTGCCATGGTGTGGTTCAGAGTCTTATGAGTGCTTGAGTACTTACAAAAGCAGGAGTTCATCCAAAGTCCCACTGATACATAAGCCATTTGGTCAACCTGATAGTGTAACTTGAGGCTTCAGACAGATAACTCAAGGATTCGAAATTTTCTGCAGGAATGCGTTGAAGTCCGCTGCTCCTGAAGAGAGGGTTTCCTCTGGATTATTTAGGGCCAGAGTCCCTCTAGATGACTGGGTTAGCTTACAGTTCCACTCAGCATGGCACAACTTAAATAAGGAAGAAAAACTGTGTGTTGTTTCCAGCAAGAAACTTTACACTAATTTGGATGCTATAGAGAAAAGGTATACATAAGATTATAATGATGTTAATCCAAATTCAGAAATGATAGCTTTCCAGTGCACCTCTAATGGTAGAACTGAGAGAAACAACACAGAATGAACACAGAAATTGGTTGGCATGTTTTTCACTTTTGTATTTTTCAAGGTCAAAGAGGATAAACATATGATCTCTAAACAAAAAATACTCACCAATTTTGCTACCTTTTCAGGTTGTGGTTCTCAATCCTGACTACATTTTAGAATCCCCTGAGGAATTTATAAAATACCAATGCCAGGAACACACACTCAAACATTCTGGTTCAACTCTCTGGGATATATGAAGGGATACGCAACAAACAAACAAAAAACAGAATTTTTTTCAAAGCTATGTATTTAAATTATTTTTACAAAACAACCTTATCACCTTCAAAATACTCTCCATTATACTTAATACATTTGTCAAATCTGTGATTCCATTCTTGGAAACATTTCCAAACTCATCTGTTTGGATGGCTGACAGCACCTTCCTTGGCTTTTTTTTTTTCTCACCTCTTCTACATCGTCAAATTGCTGTCCTTACATGTCTGTCTTCATTTGTGGAAGCAAAAAGAAGTTACAGGGAATGAGGTCAGGTGAGTAAGGTGTGTGGGGCAAGAGAGGCCTGATGTTTTTTGCCAACACCTGGCACACTGAGATGGCTGCGTGAGCAGGTGCATTGGTGTTGTGGTGACAAAACCAATCCGTCTGCCACAAATCAGGCCTTTTGGGTCACACACTGTTACGCAATCTTTTCTGAACCTCTAAATAGAAACTTGATTAATAGTCTGACCTGGTGGAACAAACTCCAAATGTACTATGCCTCTCACATCAAAAAAACAAATGAATATCATCTTGATCTTTGATTTCACTTGAGGATTTTTTTGCGGGGTGAGGTGAAGATGGCGTATTCCACTGGCTTGACCGATGTTTGCTTTTGGTGTTTTAAGAATAGCACCATGTCTCCTCACCATTAATGACCTTGGGGAAAATGACTGGGTTGTTCAGAGCTGTTCTGTCAAAGAAGGGCATGTTTCTGCATGATGCTCTTTATCTTGGTCACTCAGCACCCAAGGCACAAATCTCACAGTGGCCCTTCTCATTCCTACATCCTCTGTTAAAATTCACTGAACCAAGACCCAAGTCAGTCTAGACAACTTCTCCATCTCTTCTGTGGCCCATCGTTGGTCTTTGAGCACAGATGCACAGATTTTGTTGACATGTTACTCTGCTCAGGAAGTTGCCAGACGTCCAGAACGAGGCTTGTCATCAACACTCACCTTTTCCACCTTTTCATGACATTTCACTCTTTTTGAAATGAGAAAACCACTCTTACACTTGAGTTTTTCCCTTTGCCCTGTCCCTGTAAGCTGTGTTCAACATCACAAAAATTTCTGCAGCATTTTTCCTGAGTAGGAAACAGAATTTCACAACTGCATGCTGTTCTCATCATAAAAAAATGAGGTTCAAGTGGAATTGCTTTTATGAAAAAATCCACTGTGGCCAGAGAACCTTCTCAGGTGATGCCACTGGGTGCACTAACTCAGAGCAAATTGCTTGAAGATCCTTGAGCAGGAAAAACGCATACTACAAAAGCTCTGCCCAATCGAGCTTTTTTACTGTTTTTTTTTGGGGGGGGGTTGGGAACGGCAACTGTAACTTGGGGACTGGTATTAAAATCAACAACAAAAATATCAGATTATTTGCCATGTGAAAATGCAGAGGAACAGAATGATAGACTGCCACTAAGTCAGTGCTTCTCAATTCTGGCTACAAGTTAGAATAACATGGGGAGGGGACACTACTTATCAACCAGACTGATTCTTCAGTTCCACGCCTAGGTCTTCCTGATCAGTAGATTTGGAGTGAATCCTTGCTGAGGTTGTTAGCTGCCACTGAGTTGGTTCTGACCCATAGCGACCCTAACTAAGGACAACAGAATGAAGCACTTCACGGACCTGCGCTACTTTCACAATTGTTCCTGTGACTGAGCCCACTGCTGCAGCCACTGTGTCAATGCATCTCCTTGAGGGAGAGCCTTCCTCTTTTTCTCTGCCCATCTGCTTCACAAACCCGATGTCCTCCAGGGACTGGTCTCTCCTGATGACATGCCCTGATGCAGTCTCCCATTCTTACCTCTAAGGAACACTCTGGCCATACTTTTTTCCAAGACATATTGATTTGTCTTTTTACCACATCATGGTAATTTTAATATTCTTCTCAAGTACCACAATTCAAATGCATCCATTCTTCTCCAATCTTCTTTATTCAATATTCAGCATTCACATGGATATGAGGCGATTGAAAATACCGTAGCTTGGGTCAGACACACCTTAATCCTCAAAGTAACATTCTTGCCTTTCAATACTCAAAAGAGGTCTAGTGCAGCAGATTTACACATTGCAATGCATTGTTCAGTCTCTTGACTGCTGCTTCACTGAGCATTGATTGTAGATCCAAGAAAGACAAAAATCCTTGGCAATGTCAAACTTTTCTCTAATTTTTGTGATATTACCTGTTGATCCAGCTGTGAAGATTCTGGTCTTCTTTACACTGAATTGTAGTCCATAGTGAAAGCTGCAATCATTGATCTTCATCAGCAAGTGCTTCAATGACTCCTTGTGTTAGTCTGGGTACTTTAGAGAAACAAATCCACATAAACTCATGTATAAGAGAGAGTTTATATAAAGGTTAAGTGAACATCAAGAAAACATCCCAACCCAGTGCTGCCCAAACCCACAAGTCCAACATTAACCCATATGTCTGACACCAAACAACAAAGTCCTCCTCCATCTCACAAAACACACACGACGATGCCAACAGCAGGAGGAAAGCTGAATCAGTGAGCATGCATCGGAGCAGGTCCATGTGGCTTCTCCTAGGGGATTTCTTGCAGGATGAGCTGTGCCCACTGAAGCAGGGAACTGCTAATGCAGCTTCACCCTGGTCCAACCATCACAAAGCAAGAGACTCAAGAACTCGAAAGGTGAGACTCAGCAAGCCATTTATCTCTCCACCCTTCAATCAACCCCACATGTGTTTATCAGCCAGGTTGGCACAATAAACTAACTCACTCCTTCAGTTACTTCAGTTACTTTCAACAAGCAAGGTTGTGTTACCTGCATATTGCAGGTGGTAAAAAAACCTTTTTCTGTCCTTGATGCTGCATTCTTCTTCTTGTAATCCAACTTCTTAGATGATTCACTCAGCAAACAGATTGAATAAGTATAGTGAGAGGATACAAGCCTCATATCCATCTTTCCTGATTTAAAACTGTGCAGAATTATGTTGTTCTGTTTGCACAGCTGTTCTACATGAGCACAATGAAGTGAAATTCCCATTCTTATTATGGGAATTCCCATAGTTTATTATGGCCCACACATTGAAATGATTTTGCATAGTCAACAAAGCATGGGTAAACATCATTCTAGCATTCTCTATTTTCAGCCAAGATCCATATGACACGGGCTATGATAGCGCTTGTTCTAGCTCCTCTCTGGATCCTGCCTCTCTCTGGCAGCTCCCTGTCAATGTATTACTGGATGATCTTTAACAAAATTTTACTTGCATATGATAGCAATGACATTGTTCTATAGTTTGAGCATTCTGTTGGGCCACCTTTCTTTGGACTGGACACAAATATGGATCACTTCCAGTCACTTGGCCAAGTGGTTGTCTTTCAAGTTTCCTGGCACAGAAGAGTGAGTGCTTCTAGCGGTTTCATCAGCTTGTGGAATCATTTCTATTGGTCGGTGTGTATACTGGCCATCGTTGATTCTAATGTTTAGTCATCTTTGAGAAGTACTACTCCTTCAATTCTATTTCCTTTTATCTCTTTCTCTCTTGCTCACTTGGACATTGTGATAGACTTTAAGTCAACTTGATGTTCTTGTGGAGAGATAAGGGGGAATCCTACTTATCAATCGGGTTGCAGATTGATGGTGCCCCTTTGGGCATGTGGCCTTTCAATAAGAGAGACACTGAGGGAAACCATGCTTGCTCTTGCTCTTCACCTTCCTGCCTACCTGGATCCTGTGTCCCATGTCTGGGTGAGGTGGACTGCTTTCTTTAGAAAATTCTTTCTTAATATAAAGTTATATATGAATGCCACTTGTTTTGTTCCTCTAGAAAACTAAGCCTAACACAGACATAATATCACCAAATAAATTACATAAAATGGGTAAAATTCTCAGAGCACTCCACATGTGACTGAGGAGGAGCTGAGTTCTCAGAGTTGAGCAGGGTGACCAGAGTCATGCCAAGCCTGTGGGAGTGGAGCCTTCAGTGTATTCATGTTTGATGAGACACAACTCAAGGTAAGGAGAAACAACTGAACAAAATCTACTAATGATAAGAACTTGGAATGTTGTATGAATTTAGGAAGTGATCAAAAATAAAGTGGAATGCATTAAGTTTGATGTCTTAGGCACCAGTGAGCTGAAAAAGGACTGGCATTGGCCAATTTGAATCAGAAAATCCTGTGATCCACTATGCCAGAAATAGCACAATCAGGAGGCATGGTGTTGCATTCGTTGTGAAAAAGGACATTGCAAAATCAGTCATGAAACACAGTGCTGTCTGTTAAAGGTATATATTCATCCACAATCGAGGAAATCCAACCAATAAACTGATTCAGATTTGTGCACCAACTGCAAAAGTAGTGATACAGAAATTGAAGAATTCTACCAATGACTTCAGTAGAAACTTGATCAAACATGTAATCAAGATGAGTTGATCATTGTTAGTGGTTAGGATGCGAGAGTAGAAACAAACAGGAAGGAAGAGTAATTGGAAAATATGGACTTTGTGATAGAAACAAAGCCAGAGTCACGTGTTAGAATTTTCCAAAACCAATGACTTGTTCATAGCAAATTTGTTTACCAACACAGAAAAGGTGACTATATCCGTGGACTTCTCCCAATGAAACGTGCAGAATTAAAAGTGGACTGCATCTGTACGAAGACCACATCTGATGGAGAAGCTCAATATCAGCAACTAAAGCCAGACCAGGGGCTGACTATGGAACAGATGATCAATTTTTCATATGTAAATTCAGGTTAGAACTGACAAAAATTAAACAAGTTCCTGAGAGCCAAACTATGACCTTGAATCTATCACACTTGAATTTTGAGAATACTAGTTACAGACAACCTGATGAGCTGTTAGAGGACATCAAGACAATCCTTCATGAGGACAGCAAATGGCCATTAAAAATACAGGGGAAAAGAAAATATCAAAGTGGAGATCAGAAGAGACTATAAACCTTGATTTTAATCGTAGAGTAGCTAACACAAATGGAAGAAGTGAAGTCAAAGAGCTGAATAGAAAACTTCAAAGGGCAGCTCGAGAAGGCAAAGTAGAATACTATAATGAACTATGCAAAGACCTAGAGTTAGAAAATAAAAACGAAGAACACATTTAGCACACTTAAAACTGAAGGAACGCAAGAACGATTTCAAACCCAGAGTTTCAATACTAGAAGATTCTATGGGCAAAATAGTGAATGATGCAAGAAGCAACAAGAGAAGATGGGAAGAATACACAGAGCCATGATACCAAAAAGGACGAATTGATATTCCACCTTTTCAGGAAGTAGCATATGAACAGGAACCAGTGGTGCTGAAGGAAGAAGTTCAAGCCTAACTGAAGGTATTAGTCAAAATTAATGATGGGATACCAATTGAAATGTTTTAACAAGTTGATGTAGCAGTTGAAGCACTCACTCTTCTATGCCAGGAAGTTTGGAAGACAGTGACTTGGCTAACTGATTGGAAGAGATTCATATTTGTGCCCATTCCAAAGAAAAGTGACCCAGTAGAATGCTCAAATTATAGAACTATATCGGTGATATCACATGCAGGTAAAATTTTGCTGAAGATCATCCAACAGGGGTCATAGCAGTTCATTGATAAGGAGCTGCCAGAGCGAGGTTCAGGTTGGATTCAGAAGTGGAACAAGGGATATCATAGCTGATGTCAGATGGGTGTTGGATAAAAGCAGACTCTGTGAATCATTACAAACTATGAATGACCTTGAGAAGAAGGGAAATTCCACAACCACTTCATTGTGCTCCTGTGGAAGCTGTATGCAGATCAAGAGACAGTGTGTGAAAAAACAAGGGCATACTATATGGCTTAAAATCAGGAACTCTGTGAGTCAGGGTTATATCCTTTCACCATACTTACTCAATTTGTATGCTGGCCAATCCAGAGATGATGGATTATTTGAAGAATGCAGCATCAAGATTGAAGGAAAGCTTGTTAATTGCTTGCAATATGCAGGTGCCACAACCTTGCTTGTTTACTGTAAACTGAAGCACTGAAGATCAAGGCCCATAGCCTTCACAATGGATTATAATCCAGTATAAAGAAGACCCAAATACTCACAACTAGATCAGTAGGTAACATCACAATAAATGGGGAAAAGGTTGGCATTGAAGGACATTGTCTTTCTCGTATCCACAATCAGTCAATTCTCATTAAAGCAGTAGTCAAGACCCAAAACAACAGGTTGCATAGAATAAATCTGCTGCACAAGACCTCTTTTGAATATTGAAAAACAAGGATGTTCTTTTGAGGACTAAGGTGTGCCCAACCCACGGCATGGTATTTTCAGTAGCCTCATATGCATGTGAATGTTGGACATCGAATAAAGAAGACTGAGGAAGAATGGATGCATTTGAATTGCGGTGCGAGGGAAGCATATTGAAAGTTCCCTGGCCTGCTAAAAGTATGAACCAATGTCTTGGAAGAAGTTTGCCCAGAGTGTTCCTTAGAGGGAAGGATGAGAAGACCGCATCTTGCATACTTTGGACATGTAAGGAGAGACCAGTCCCAGAGAAGGATCGCATGTTCGGTAAAGTGCAGAGGCAGTGAAAGGAGATGAAGGCCCTCAAGGAGAGGGATTGACACATTGGCTGTAACAATGGGCTCAAGCATGGGAACAATTGTGAGGTGATTGCAGGAGCAGCAATGCTTTGTCCTGTTGTGCAAAGGGTTGCTATGGGTTGGAATTGATCTCATGGCACCTAATAACGACAACAGCAATGTGGTCATAGCTTTGATATGATTGAGGGAGGTTCCATTCAGGAGTGACCTACTCTCTAAGTTTTGTGGAAGCTATTTGACTTCTATGCAGATTTTGATCCTGCATCTGATTCGCCGAATTCTTATTATATTGTCACCAGTGCTCAGAGGCACCAGTGGACAACTGACCTTAGATTCTTTCAACTAATCCCCAATTCGTTCTACCAGCTTGTGGTCTTCCTACCTCATCTTCCTGCTTATTGTTTATTAGCCCCCACCCTTAGATGAGTCATGAGAAACCTTCATCTGACACCAGACACAGGGCTTGAACAGAACTGGACTGACTTCTACAACTGGGTGAGTCATGTCTTGATATAAATCATTTTCTATATGCACACACATATGTGTCACTTGTTTTACCTCTTTAGAGACCCTAACATAACACATCAACGTCACTGAATTATGTGTGTAGAAATTGTTGAGGGGGAACCTTATCTGCTGTGTAAACCTTCACTGAAAATGCAATAAATTATTACTAATGAAAAAAAAAACCCTAAAAGTTTGAAGGCAAACAAGCAGCCATCTAGTTCAGAAGCAACAAAGCCCACATGGAAGAAGCAAACCAGCCAGTGCGATCATGATGTGTCATAGAGATCAGATATCAGGCATCATCAAAACAAAAACTCATATCATTGTGAATGAGGGGGAGTGTGGAGTTCAGAGCCAGAGCCCATTTGTTGGCAATTGTACATCTCCTTAACGAAGGATCACGGGGAAGAGAGGAGCCAGTCAGGGTGCAATGTAGCAATGATGAAACATACAACTTTCCTCTAGTTTCTTAGTTCCTAAATGCTTCTTCCTCCCCCTGCCCCACCCCCCACCTCCGCATTACCTTACAAATCTGGCTAGACCAGAGGATATACACTGGTACCGATAGGAATTGGAAACACTGGGAATCCAGGGCGAATGATACCTTCAAGACCAGTGGTGAGAATAGCGATATCGGGAGGGTGGAGGTAGGGTATCTTGGAAAGAGGGAACTGATTACAAGGATCTACATGTGACCTCCTCTCTGGGGGACGGACGACAGAAAAATGGGTGAAGGAAGATGTCGGACAGTGCAAGATATGACAAAATAATAATTTATAAATTATCACGGGTTCATGAGGGAGGGGGGAGCAGGAAGGGAGGGGAAAAATGAGGAGCTGATGCCAGGGGCTTAAGTGGAGAGCAAATGATTTGAGAATGATGAGGGCAATGAATGTACAAATGTGCTTTATACAATTGATGTATGTATGGATTGTGATAAGAGCTGTATGAGCCCTTAATAAAATTATTTTAAAAAAAACTAAAAGAATAGTAATCAAATCCATTGATTTTGTGAATTTATCTTGCCGAATCATTCTGAGATTATCATTTCTTTAACAATCTCTTAAATGATAATAAGTAGGACTGCCTTATCTTTTTCAGATAATTCTAAAAATTATGCTTCATCTTCTTCTATTACTCATGAATTTTTCAGACCTCTCATGTCCTTTTTGACCTGCCCAACTATCACTATTACCCATGATGCACCATTTAGATTGCTATTAAGAGAATTTAAGTTCATCACTATCAAATGTTTCTTTAGTAATTTTATTGGTTTACCACCCAGATATCTCTTTTCATATATCAGACAATGGCTTACATTTCTAACAATTATAACAACAAGTCTTTGCTTTATTTTGAAACAATTATCATTTTCTTTTTTTTATCATTTTAGTAGGGGCTCATACCGCTCTTATCACAATCCATACATAGGTCAATTGTGTAAAGCACATTTGTACATCATTCTCAAAACATTTGCTCTCCACTTAAGCCCCTGGCATCAGCTCCTCATTTTTCCCCTCCCTTCCCGCTTACCCCTCCCTCATGAATTCTTGATAATTTATAAATTATTATTTTGTCATATCTTGCACTGTCCGACGTCTCCCTTCACCCATTTTTCTGTTGTCCGTCCCCCAGGGAGGAGGTCACATGTAGATCCTTGTAGTGGGTGTCTCCTTTCCAACCTACCCTCCCTCTCCCCTCTGCATATCACCACTCACACCACTGGTCCTGAAGGGATCATCCGCCCTGGATTCCCTGTGTTTCCAGTTTCTATCGGTACCAGCGTGCATCCTCTGGTCTAGCCATGTTTGCAAGGTGGAATTGGAATCATGATAGTGGGGGAGAAGGAAGCCTTTAGGAACTAGAGGAAAGTTGTATGTTTAAAAAAAAAGGGGGTTTCTGTCATTGAGTGGCACACATAGGGCATCTCTATTGCTCTATGTGCGAAATTGACATCAAGAGAATTCGGAAGAGTAATTTTTGTTACCTGGGATGCTAGTGATCGTTGGTCCTGGAAAAAAAAAAAAGAAAAAAAAAGTGTGTTACATTGTTGCTACATCCTAACCTGGATGGCTCTTGTCCTCCCTGAGACCCTTCTGTAAGGGGATGTTCACTGGCCTACAAATGGGCTTTGGGTCTCCATTCTGCACTCCCCCCTCATTCACTATGTTATGTATTTTTGTTCTGATGATGCCTGATGCCTGATCCCTTTGACACCTCATGATCTCAAAGGCTGGTGTGCTTCTTCCATGTGGGCTTTGTTGCTTCTGAGCTAGATGGTCGCTTGTTTACCTTCAAGCTTTTAAAACCCCAGACACTATATCTTTTGATAGCCAGGTACCATTAGCTTTCTTCTCCACATTTGCTTATGCACCCATTTGTCGCCAGCAATCATATCAGGGAGGTGAGCACACAATGATATGATTTTTTTGTTCCTTGATGCCTGATAACTTATCCCTTCAGCACCTCGTGATCACACAGGCTGGCGTGCTTCTTCCATGTGGGTTTTGTTGCTTCTTAGCTAGATGGCTGCTTGTTTACCTTCAAGCCTTTAAGACCCCAGACACTAAATTTTTTGATAGCTGGACACCATCAGCTTTCTTCACCACATTTACTTATTCACCCGCTTTGTCTTCAGTCGTGTGTCAGGAAGGTGAGCATCACAGAATGTCAGTTTAAGAGAAGAAATTATTCTTGCAATGAGGGAGTACTTGTGTGGAGGACCAATGTCCTTCTGCTACCTTAATAGTAAATCTATAAATATATGCACATAGATCTATTACCCCATCCTCATATATAAATACATTTACATATGTACATGCCTTTATTTAGACCTCTATAAATGCCCCTTGCCTGCTAGCTCTTTCCTCTATTTCCTTGACTTTCCTCTTGTACCACTATTATGCTCAGTCTTCGTTTGGGTTTCAGTAATTAATCTTGGTTACATTACCGTACCAGGCCTCCTACACCCTCCTCACCACCGATTTGGATCACTTGTTGTTCCCTTCTCCCTGGGTTTGTTAACACCACTTCCTTTCCCCAACTCCCCCTCTCCCATGTCCCCCCAGAACTGTCAGTCCCATTGTTTTCTCCTCCAGATTATTCATCCAGACCTGTGGAGATAATAAAATGCACAAAAACAAGACAGAGCAAAACCAAGCATCAATATACAACAAAACAACAACAACAAACCAATGACAAAACAAAACACAAGAAAGAAAAGCTTGTAGTTCAAGCACTGTTTGCTGGCCTTTGGGAGTGTTTTCCAGTCCTGTCTGTTGGGGCACCACGCCTTGGTCCCAAAGTCCACCTTCAGCAGTCCAGTCCCGTCTGTTGGGGACCTTACTGCTCCATTCCCTTGCTGTTATGTTGCACCCCCTTAGTGTTTTGCCTTGGTATGGTGGGATCAAGTCGGGCGCAATTCCCACACTGTGTTTTTGGTGCTGTCCCCCGCAGGGCCATGAATCAGTGAGGGGCATCACGTTTCATAGTGGGGCTGGCCATGTGGTCCTTTCTGTGAACTGGCTGCTCTAATTAGGGTCACCATCCTCAAGGCCTGGTGGGCCAGGATGTGCTCCAATTTCTCCCCCCCCCCCTTCATCTGCTCCCGTGTGCTCTAATCAGATATGTCCTCTCCCGGAGCTGCAGATTCAATGCTGTCTTTTGAAATAAATTCTTCTGGGGGGACAGGCAGGTGTCCACATAGTAGTTGGGATTGGGGCCAGCCCCTAATAATTATTATTTTCATATTCCTCTTTTTTTCCTTGTTATTTTTCTTTTTTTACAAATAGTTTTATTGTATAAACAGTTGTATTGGAACATAATTCAAGTATCATCCAATTCAATAGTTCAGTCATATATCAAGAAGTATACAATTATTACCACAATCAATTTTAGAACATTTTCTCTTTCCTTGTACTCCTTGTTATTGGCTCCCTATTTCCCAACCTCCCTTGCCATGCCCCTAAGGAACTATTAATCCAGTTACTGTCTCTGCAGATTCAATCCTCTTGGGCTTCAAGTACTGGAAAACATGCAACAATACAAAATAGAGTCAAAAGTGCTAACAGCAATAGCAAAATAAAAAGAGAGAAACCCTACTTAAGAAGAAAATAGAAAATATTACACCAGAAAAATTTTTAAATGGGTCAAAAGGGGGATCAAATGACAAGGTGCTAGGTTTTAGCCTAGTTATATTTGTCCTATTCCACTTTCCAGTGCATCCTGTATGTCAGCAAGGCTCTCCACAGTCCTGGTCTATGTTTCAAAGGAAGTCACCGGAGGCTCCATTCACGTGTGCTTTCCTTTCCCTATATGTTTAATGGCGAGAACTGTAGATGTGCCAAAAAGGAAATCAATTAAGAGGATACATTTGATCATTTACATCATATTTTACATTTTAATCTAGTCTGATCGTCTCTACAATATTTGCTGTCTGATGACCAGACTAGTCACATCCCCCAGCTATAGTCACTGAGATTTATTCTATATGTAGATTCTGCAAATGGATTTTTGGCTACCACTGTTTTCTATAGCCCTCTACAAACCAAGAATTCACAATTTAAACTCTGCTACCATTCCCTCCTTTGCATTTGCATTGTATGACTTACAATCCTTGGGTCACACATCCTGGTGTGCTTCTTCTATGTGGCCTTAGTTGATGCCCCCTTAGATGGCTGCTTGTTTGAATACAAGCCTTTAAGATCCTAGACACTATTCCTTCTGATAGCCAGACACCATCCAGTTTCTTCACATTTTTACTGTAGTATCTATATCTTCTGTGAGCTGAACGGGTGTGTATCAAGCAGGGCCATGTCATGGGAACTAATTGTTCTTAGATTGGGGCTAGAATTAAGTGGCGCATACCCATTCATATATCTATGGCTTATATATGCCTCTGTTTCATCTTAGAGACATCATTGTCCTTTTATGTTAGAGAGCATTATCAATTATCTCCCTGAAGCATAAAGTCATTCTATTGATAGTGTCATTAATTTAACTAATGGTAAATAATTTAAAACACAGCTGAAAAAAAGATTATACAAGTGTAGGCTAGTTATAAATCACAGTACATGAATTATTGACATGTAGAGATTAAATTCTTAAGTGACTGTACACTATTTACACAGGTAATGGGAGTTGTTGGTAAGGCAAAACCTTGAGTAATATTCATCAACAGTGGCAGAGTGAGGCCTACTAGATTAATATGTGTCTACATAAAGCACGAAGGTCATTCAAGGAGTGACAGTCCGACGACTGCCAGCTCCATACCCGTGGCATAGGTGTCGTCTCTTTCTTCTCACCCCATGCAGTTTCGGTTATAGGTGAGTTTGAGAGCCCAGTTCACTTAGTGGAGTTTCCACATCGAGTCCTTCCAGTGTGGCCTATGGAGAATGTTGTGTGCCTTACACACAGGGTCTAAAGTCCCATTAGTCTACAGCGCATGGCCTGGGTCCAAAGGGGCTGACTAGAGGCTGGGTTTAATGTGCCCAATTAGGAGCATAATACTAAGCATATTTTCCCCCTGGGCTCCATGTAAGTGTTGTGAAGCATGTTTTCCTGTTGGGAGATGGTTCCTCCCCATTTTTTACCAACAGAAATGCACTTGCCCTCTCTAAGACATGGATACTTCCTTCCCTCAATCTTGACTTGAATTTTCCAACAGGACCGCCGATCCCTCTGGTAGGAATGTCTGCTCGTTTGGGGTAACACTCCCACACTGTTGGATGCCACCTTTGGACTGATTATTGGAGTCCTGGCGTGGACAATGTTGCACACGTTCCATCTAGACCTTTGGTTGTTTCAGCTGGAAAGGCGAATCTGGTTCTGGTTACTCTACCCTAGCTGAAAGCAGAAGTCTCGCAACATGTTTTAAAGCATATAAATGCTTCCAGTTGAAAGATTACTTTATGCAATTCAATGGCTGATTTAACATTTATCCCAATCTCTATATTTTATAATTTATGCTCTTTTACCAGTCTCTCAATATTTCCTGGGAAGACATATGCGAAGACACTTCTTCGCTCTTTTCATCAGGAAAACAAGGACTTCCCCGGGGCTCAATGGAGATATAGACAGAATAAGTAAACATTCCACAGACTAAACGATTTTTCTCATCACCGTGCCTCAGCCCTCATCCCTTATGACTTCTCCTTTCTCTCCACTCTCTTGGTGATTTATTGACGTCAGAAGTAGGACTAGAAGAAGCCAGTTGAGCCATGTCCTTATCAATAGTGCAAGGACTCTCCTAGCTCTACGGTGAAATAATTGTGTACATAGAGCAAGAGGCAGTTTGGTGACTAGAGCAAGGGCGCCCTGTATGTATCAAAGCAAGAACAGTGTGTGTCAGGGTTGGATCCTCTCATCCGAGCATATCGCGAAAGCTGGATTACGTAAAGGTGAATGTGGCATCAGGAGTGGAGGAAGGTTTATCAACAGCAGGCAGTTCGCAGATGACACAGCCTTGCTTCCTGAAAGTGAGGCGGACATGAAACATTTGCTGGTGAAGATCAAGGACTGTAGCCTTCGGTATGAATTACAACTCAAACCCTCACAACTGGAGCAATAGGTAACATCATGATAAACAGAGAAAAAATTGAGGTTGCCAAGGATTTCATCTTTCTTGGATTTACAACCAGTGCTCATGGAAGCAGCAATCAAAAGATCAAGCAATGTATTACATTGGGTAAATCTGTTGCACAAGACAACTTCAGAGGATTGAAAAACAAGGATGTTCCTTTGAGGACTAAGGACCCAAGCCGTGATCTTTTCAGTCCTCTCATTTGCTCGTGAAAAATGGACATTGAATAAAGAAGGCTGAAGAAAACATGACACATTTGAATTATGGCTAAGAAGATTGACAGTACCGTGGACTGCCAAAAGAACAAACATCTGTCTTGGGTGAAGGATGGCCAGCATGCTCCACAGAGGCAAGGATCCTGAAGGAAAGACTAGCGCCTGGAGCAGGGCATCCCGCTTGGTCAAACAAAGGGCCAGGGAAACAGAAGAAGCCCCTCCAGGAGATGCAGTGACACAGTGGCTGCCACACTGCGCTCAAACATAACAATTGTGAGGCTGGTGCAGGACCGGGTGGTGTGTCAAAGGATTACTGTGAGTCAGGACCTGCTCATTGGCATCAATTCACCACAAGGTAACGAAACATGGAGGGAGAGCAGGTGAAATCATCAGAATGGAAAATAAATCAGAAGAAGGTATTTATCAGGCATGTGAATTGGAATGTTTGGGTTTGGTACCGGAAATAAGTTGATTCAACTCTGTTGTCCTTAAAAACGGTACCTTCCGATGGAAGACCCTCTGCTTTTAACTTGAACTTATTTCTGTGAGCAATTCAATCCCTCTGATAATGTTATCAATTTGAGAATGCATTCGTGTGTTGCAGTGTAAGTAAGCCTAAGGGGTTATGTATCATTATGTCATGAGTTTGGAGTCATTTGAAGTTCACATCTTATTTTATTAGAAAATAACCTGGGCTTTTGAGAAAAATCCAGTATTTCTCAAGTTTCTTGTATTGCTGGTAATGGATATATTTTGTCCCTTGTCAATATAAAGCAGTATAGATTTTATTACCAATGACCAACTTTTCAATCCAGAGAGCTCCAGATTTGGTGAAGACATCTGGTTCTGATCAGTTGTTATGGGAGTCTACCTCCCGTGGGACTGTAACTCCCATGACACTGCGTCAGCTGGCCACCTTGTGTTTTTAATACTGCCACACAAAAGAGGACTTAGTATTAAAGTTGAAAAGTCTTACAGATACTGCGTCTGGCACACTTCTCTGTCTCAAGGGAATTTGGCATTGAAATCATTTCCATGCCACCCAAGACAGGCAAACACATCATTTTGGATCAAAATACCCAGCTTGCTTTTTTTCAAGATTTTTTTTTTAATCACAAACATCTGTCAGTAACATGAACCGTGACGGATTTATAAAATCCACTTCCTTAAGGACCGTTGAATGTGATCACTTCTGATTGGCTTGCCACAATTTAACCCGGGCCTCTTTTTGCTTTTATTTACCTGTGCATTTCCATGTATTGTTTATGGGTTATTTCTGGAGTCACTCCGAAGAGTCTGCCCATCGGTAATGCATCTCGCAGGAAGACCTTGCGTTTCCAGTGAGGAATCAAACAAAGCCAAGCAAGGCATTGCAGAAGAATGTGCCTCCCTATCTCCTTCTCGCCGCTCCTTGCATCCTAAGCCAGAGAGACAGCTGTTTTCTCCCCCACACTGGAGAGGCTGAATAATAAACTGTGGTATCTGGCTGCCTGTCAGAATGATAGTAAACCGCACACCTGTCGACTCTTGGCAAGGCAGGATGGTAAAATGACTAACACTGTTTCCCCAGCTTTCTGTTCTTGACAAGCACATCCCTGGTTACAGTTCTCTCTCCTTCAGTTCACAAAGACTTGGATTTCTCCCTCGAGGCACCGAGGGAATTGAGCAGCCCCACTGCTGCTTCTATTAAACAGCTTCCCTGAGAGAAGGTGGATTTTCTTGCAGGCCTTGGGTCATTGCCACCTCCTCCCCCTCCCCACCTTTCCCACACTGGTCCCCTTCACCCTCCCGAGCACCCTTGCACAAGGGTCCTTTCTCCCTTCCTAATCGCTGCTTTGCATCTGTCAGCAGTTTTCTTCTGCAGCCACTCCGGCTTCCTAGAGGCGATCCAAAAGCCCCTTCAGCTAATGGCTCGTTTAGTGATCAATTTGTCAAATAATGCGCACAGATGTTTTTCTGACGAGCAGCGTGCAGTGCAGGTGACGACTGAGGGAGTGATCACTGGGTTAGGGGTGGGATCAAGGCACTGCTTAGCCAAGTACCTCAGAAGATGGAGGGCTACTGGTCAACCAGAGAGAGAACAGCTTCTTTGTATTAAAACAACAACAACATCAAAATCCAACAGTTCTACGAGTCAATTCCACCAGTCAAGGGTTGATGTCATAAGTAGTCCCTTGCCTAAACTATAGAAGGACTGTACTGGTCAGATACCTTGTCGTCATTAGATGGTGGTGTGCCAATTTTTGATTTAGAGTGACAGTTTAACTGCTCTTGAGAATGATTTTTTTTAAACCAATAGATTTAATGACATACAGTTCACACATCATACACTTCAATAGTTAGGCCATATCGCAAAAAGTTGCCCAACTTTGCCACAATCAGTTCCAGAGCATTTTCTTCCTTTCTGTGCCCACGGTTACCAGCTCCCCGTTTCCCTTCCAACCTTCTCTGCAACACCCCCAATAAGCCATTAATCCAGTTGTTATTTCTGTACATCTACCTTCCTGGATTTCATATACTGGAAAACATTTTTTTAAACCCACCGAAAAACAAAGGAAAGGACCAACAGCAGTAGCAAAATACAGAAGAGGAAAAACCTCCCAATGGAAAGCAAGCGGCAATGCCCACAACCAGGCATATTTGACATGGGTCTACAGGGAGAATAAACGGTAAGGTGCTGGATTTTAACCTAACTGGTTCTGCAGTCCACGGTTCATTGCACTCTGCACCCTAACCAGGTTATTCACAGCCCTGGGCCATGCCAGCCGGGGCTCACTAGAGGCTCAATCCATGG
This sequence comes from Tenrec ecaudatus, assembly GCF_050624435.1. Classification (NCBI taxonomy): domain Eukaryota; kingdom Metazoa; phylum Chordata; class Mammalia; order Afrosoricida; family Tenrecidae; genus Tenrec; species Tenrec ecaudatus. The sequence goes on from NC_134531.1 coordinate 127,693,359, forward strand.
TACTTGCCATTCACTGCTCCGTCGGCTTTTCTGCCATCTTTATGGAAGTAGACTGCCTGGGCTTCGCTGCTTGGTGAGCTCAACCCATCACACTGTTGGTTAACAGTGAAGTGCTTCACCGCTGCACCACCAGGGCCCCTCGGAGGATAGATACCTAGGGGGGCTTTGAAGAATGCGTCTTTAGCTTTGTGCTTCCTGTTTTTGAGCTTTGGCCACAATGTCCAGGCCACATACATAAAAAGGATGTAATGACATCATTGAGAAAAGGAAGACAGCTTTAAACAGTCTTCACGCTTGTCTTCAAATATAATTCAGAATCAGTCAAAAGAAAACAGTCCATTTGAAGGGGAAAAAGTGGACAACGCCGTAGGCATTAATCTGGAATGATCTGTCAAAGGCCCAGAAGAATGGAGTCTAACTGGGCTTTCCTTCAGCCAGGGCCACAACACTGAGCCGAGCAGCCTAAGTCTCCACCGCTGCACGAGCCAGACGTTCCTTCATGGTCCTGAATTGTTGCCATTAGCTTGAAAAGGGTTATAAAACCTGCAATCAATTTCGTTTCCGGGGCATTGTGTTTTGAGTACCATTTAATAGGGTGTGACAAAAACACATAATTTCCCCACACGTTCTTACACTGCGAGCGACTCTTACGTGACGCTCGGCAGTGCGCCAAAGAGTGGGAACTGACCGGAAGCTTTGGAATGGGAAATAAAGGCACAGGCAACCGACAGCCAGAATGTTCAGGGTATGAGGAGAATTTTACCTTTTCTAGGAAAGCACAGAGCTATAACCGAAATCTTTGTCTCAGCTTTCAACTCAGCTTGGTATTAGCTGGAGAGAAACAAATGTAATTATTTCATACATGATAAGTAAACTCATGTTTCAGAAAGGAAAAGATGAGCTTCAACACAGATGGACAGAATACATTTCAGAGCATCAATAAGGAGAGCTGGGCTGAATCTAATTTGCAGCTGTGGGTGAGTTGGGTAAGGATTTCGACTCCCTTTTGATGAGCAGGAACGGAGCTGTTCTAACTCAATGCACCAACCCCCAACCCGCTCCAAGTGAGTCATCTCATTTCTTTTAATGAGAGTTTGATAAGGAGAGAGACTAGTTCCTAACCCACGTACGCGCTGTCTGGGTTTCTCTCTTTTATGGGTACATTGTCTTCAAATGCTGCATTGGGTTATTACGGAAGAAAATCTGCTTTTGCTTGCTAACGTTGCTAGACTTGAACGTAGGATTATTTGGCATTTTGTCCTGTCGGGTATTTTAAGTGCCTGTAGAGCATACAGAGACATGGATTCCTCCGTTGTCATAGACAATTCGGAAACAGGTGAAGCAGATGCTTGTCAGAAAATCAGCTGTAATTTTCTCTAGCTCCCTGTTTCGTAGCAGGCACATTACACCCTTCTTTCAGTGTGTTCTGATCAGCGTAGAGAAACTTTGCATACACTAGGGAGAAATAGATCTGTTAGCACAGTGGTTGCCTCCTAACCAAAAGGTTGACAGTTTGAATCCCCAGTCACTCCACAGAAAATGTGGCAGTCTGCTTCTGTAAAGGTTTACTACCTGGGAAACCCCATGGGCAATTCTGCTCTGTCTAACAGGGTCACTAGGACTTGAAGTTGACTCATCGGCCATGGGTTTGTCATTTGGTGAAGAGGAGAAAAGTTGGGGAGTATCTTCTTTATTTGGCTTTTGTGTGAAGGATACTAAGATGCTAGAATTATTTATGGACTTAGCTGTTTTCTTTGGAAATTTGACTATGATGGGTGAACAGCTTCTCTAGCCAAAATGATGCACTATTTATTGAATATATTTATTGAACACGTTACAAATGCTTTATAGAAATTATTTTATTTATACCTCAATACAAGTCTATATGTTCAGAATTATTTTCCCTATGTTACAAGTGAAGAATCTGAAGGTTCGAGGGAGAGTAATCTGTAGTCCATTTGATTTCTGTGTATTCAACATGGAGAAATAGTACGTTTGTCTGGTTGTCTTTTGTGTTATTGCCAAAAGGTATTTGTGATGAAAGAGTCACTGGTTTTATAAAATTCTATCAATTGACTGCCAGCTTCATTTCTATCACCAAGACCATATCACCAAGACCAACTACTGTTCCTTCCTCTTTGTTTCCAATTTTGCATTCCAACTACCAGTAATTACCAGTTCATTGTGATTACATGTTTGATCAAGTTCAGACTGAGGTCATTAGTAGCTTTCTTCAATTTCTGCATCACTGACTTTGGTGGTTGGTCCATACATTTGAGTAATAATCGTATTGATTGGATTTCTTTCTATTTGGATAGACAATTCTTATCACTGACAGCATTGTACTTCAAGATCGATATCGAAATATCATTTTTTGACAAAGAATGCAAAACGATTCCTCTTGATTGTGTTGTTTCTGGTGTAGAAAACCATATGATTTTCTGATTCAAAATGGCTATATCACTATAATGGTTATATCGCATTAACTTCATAACGATTATATCTATCTTGGTGTGTTCCATGCCATTTTGTAATGAGTTAAATTTTTTCTAAATTCATGCCTTGTATATTCAAAGCTCCAATTATTAACTGATGTTTTCAGCTGTTTCTTTTCCTTTTGAGCCATGCCTCGTCAACAAAAAGCTTCACGGCACAGGCTTTACTCCATTGACATCATCGTGATGAACTCTGCGTCGAGGAGGCAGCTAGCTCTTCCTCACTCATCTTTTGAGCGCCTTCCAATCCGAGAGGTCATCTGCCGGCACTCTCTCTGACAAGTGTCGCTTCACTCCATTAGGTTTTCGGTAGCTGTCAGCGTTTCAATGCTCTCCATAGGATTTTCATGGCTCATTTCTCTGAAGTGAACAGCTGTTTCCTTCTTCGTTGTCCATTCTTAGTCTGGAAGCTCTGCGGAAACTTGTGCACTTTGGGTGACCCTGATGGTATTGGAAATACCAGTGACAAAGCTTTCAGCATCTCAGTGACACGCAAGCCACCACAGTATGACAAACTGACAGGGAAGTGGTGGCAGACAGGGTGACCGATAGGAAAATGGGGTAAGATAGGGTTTACCTCACGTATTTTCCTCCTTCGAAAGATCCCACGGTTGTGCTGCTCACTCTTGAATCCCAGGAAGCAGTGATTTTGTATGTTTTGTTTTATGAAGAGACATGCTGGTGCTTTTGAGTTCTTGACCTTGCATAACCATGCATGCATAACCATGCTGGTATTAGTGAAGAATATTGAAAGTGCCATGTACCGCTGAAAGGCAAAACAGATCTGTCTTGGAAGACATGCAACTAGATTGTTCCTTAGAGGCCAGGATGGCAAGACGATTTGCCTCGCCTACTTTGGGCATGTAATCAGGAGAAGACAGTCCCTGGAGAAGGGCATCATACCTGCTAAAGTAGAGGATTCGTGAAAAAAGAAGAAGACCTTTAAGGAGATGGATTGACACAGTGGCTGCTATACCAGTCTCAGACATAACAACAGCTGAGAGGATGGTGCTGGACCACGCACTGGTCTGTTCTATCGTGCATAAGGTTGCTTTGGACTGCAACTGACTAGATAGCACAACAAAAACATAACATACAACACAAGAGTTCAGCCTTATCAAGGGTTAGGCAGTCATCGCCACAATCAACATGGGAATCTTCTTCCTTCTTGTCCCCATTGATGTTGATTCCTCATCTCCTCCCATCTCCCCTTCTGTAAGCCCAGGTAATTATCCATCCAGCATCTGTTTTAGTAATTCCACCCATTCTGGCTTTCCCTAAACAGATACACATACAAAACAAAGCAAACAACAACAAGGACCCTCCAACAATGACCATCTAAAACATATAAAGACCTCAATCTAAGAAAAAAAACCTGAGAATATTACAAATGTAGAATAAATTCACACTGGGTCCAGAGGGAGATCAAATGACAAGGTATGACATTCCAGCCTAAGTACAGCTGCTAAAATCCACTTTACAGTGCTCTCTGTCTTATACTAAGGCTTTTAAAGTTCTGAGCCTATTTGCACTGGGATTCAATAGGAATTTAATCCAGGTAGGGACTCTGTAAATGGGTTAGGGACTAGCACTATCATCTATAACTTTCTGCAAAGCAGGTGTTTCAAAGTTTTTGCACTGGTTCCCTTCCCCCCAACAGGCTTGGATCCTATTATTTACAATCCTTATTGTTTGCTTCTTCTGTGTGGGACTTTCTTTGTTTTCTGTAACGGTGAAATGGAACAGACAGTTTTTAACTTTTGACATATCGATAAATATCAATTCCAAAATCATTTGAACCTGACACTTTTTATTAATGATAGTGAAGGGTAGGAGAATATTTTTGAAAATTTATAAATTATTCCTTGTTTGTTATGATTTCAGTTTCTTGAGTCAGTTTTGGCAAGTTCTAGCTTTCTAAAAAATATCTTTGTCACCCATAATTTGAATACATTACTACAGAGTTGTACAATAGATTAACTTGGGTATTACTTTTAATAACTTTTATCCCCTCACAAACTGAAGAGATGTTTATTGTAAGAAAAAAACCCAAAAAAACAGAACCTGTTACTATTTTAGGAATATGTTCTTTTTAATTTGTTAAACCTGGACTTTTAATGTCTGTATGTTGTGTTATAAATGGATTGAATAAAGATACTTTTGTTTACATCCATGCTGGCCTTCTAAGTGCTTGAGATGAATGTGGGAGTGTGTTTATCTAACTCACAGTGGTGGGGACAAAAGAAAAATAGAAACAATGCTCTAAAGAAGGATTGGCAACATTAATGGACAGCGGAAGCTTTATGTCTAATGCAGTGAGCTCAGGGACATGATCTCGCTTAGAACCAAGGCCCTGCGGTTGAGGATAGAGAGAGTAAAAAACAAACAAACAGTGAATAGCAAAGGCAGAACCATAGCATTGCAAGGAAGGAGGGACACTTTTGATTAACACATCTTTTTTACAAAGCCGACTACTTTTTAAAATGTTGGTGGAGATAAGTTCTGCACTGATTCAGATGGAAAAATCAGATTCTTTGATTATAGCGGAGCAGTTTTAGGATTTTGTGCATCCAAGTGGCAGAGGAAACTGCTTCTAGAAGTTCAGGCATGCTAGTGAACTTGGAGAGCAAGCCAGATTTGCGACTTGGATTCAGTTGCTTGTTTTACTTCCGGGGTGTGGGTCTTTATTTCTCCCAGGACAGGAGCAAATGCCTACTTGTAATACCATTTGCTGATTTAATGACTTACATTCGCTTTCTATTTCCGGATGGTAACATATTTCTTCAGTATATAGAGAAGCAGCAGGATGCAATGCTGAAGGAAGACAAGCAAGAGGCCTACCCTTACCAATAAAATCCACTGCTGTTGTGTCAATGTTGACGCATAACAATCCAAGGACAGTGAAGAATGTTCCACCGGGTTTTTGAGAGGGTGAATCTTTACATGAGCAGCAACCTTATCTTTCTCCAACAGAGTGACTGGTGGATGTGAACCACTGACCTGAAATTTAGCCAAATACTTAATCCATGGTGCCATCAGGCCTCATTTATTACCAATAAATAAGGAGAAAATTGTATTTGCACACATATTTTTCAGCACATATGAAAAAAGCAGAAATGGCAAAGGCTTTGGACTAAAGAGAGCTCTGTGGAATAAAAAAGAGAAACTCTGGTTGATGTTTCTATCCCGATATGAATTAGCTGTGTAATCATCTATCAACCTCTTACTTTCTCTGAACTTCCAGTTTTCCTTGTAAATGAGAATAATAACCAATACTATGTCATAAGCAAGAATTTGAACTAGTTCTTCTTGGTTTGATCATGACCAATGAAGCAAAACCGGAAAGGACGCGAATTTTAAAAATATTATTCTGTGACCAGAGTGAGAACTGGAAGAGGAAAAATTATGGGTTGACACCCTGTTAGAACCTTAATCTCCATCTTAGAAACGAAGGCCAGAGCGCACCTGCATAGCAACAAAATCTCTTGTCTGGATTAAAGAGAGCAGCATGCAGATGACTGCAGATGGCAGATGACTGCAGTATTTTGAATTGTGTCTTGCTGATAAGCCAGTCTCTCATAAGCTTCCTGAAGAGGATCACTATGGTTTTCCAGAGTCTGCCTTCCATGGTTTCAACCTGTACTCCCCCCATTTCTGGTTATTTTTTTTGGTTCATCTAATGTTTAAGAATTCAGGTTTGTTTGAATTTTATTTCATCAGCCATGAATGGACAGGCTTGAACCTTAAATTTCAACCCAAAGTATATAAACTAAATGTGTCTTATAATTAGTATTTGTTGAGAAACTATGTATGAGCGATACCTGTGTAGCAGTCAGTACTATAATAGTGAATAAAAAAGAATCCCTGTGGTTAAGAAGAGTTTATAATCCTTTGGGGAACTTACAGCTCATATTTTGGGAAAGGAAAGGGAATTCTTCAAATTCTACAAATATGAAAATTACATATATCCACTAAGAGAAAGTGCGCAATAGAATTTCAGTAAAGAAAGGGGCTGTCAATCCAAAAAGGTACCACTCTAAAATAGGTATTATCAGATGGGATCATTACTCCATGAATACCTCTGGGAATATACATAGTAGAATTATGGATAGACAAATATATAAATCTAAATAATATAAGTAGGCTCAAATAACTATGGAGACATTTAATTTAATACTTGTTTTAAAATAATATTATTGTATTTAAACTAAATAATATTATTAAAAATATGTAAGAAAATTAAAAGTAAAATATTAGTAAAAGAAACAGATGGAGTTAGATTAATTTTTTTTCATTTTAAAGTATATAGATTTCTAAAAGATCTCTTGATAAAAATGCAAGGAATATAAATCATAGGACTAATTTTTCAAGCTTCATATTTCAAATTTACTCAGTAACACTGATATGTTGAGGATATTGGTATATTTCTACCTTATTTTACCTTCTCTGCTTCTACTCTCAATTTTTATTCAACTTTTATTTTTGCGTTGCTTAAGTCACTAAAGGGAGCAGTGTGATAGTTCAGTGATAGACTTCTCATCTTCCCTGTGGGGTACCAATGCCCAGGCAATGAAGCTTGTGTCAAACTAACACCTACTCTTCATTGGTGGTTTGTTTGTAGCTGTGCTGCTGAACAGATTTCAGTAGGGTTTCCAAATTAGGAAGAAAGACCTGCTGATCTACTGAAACTCATCCAGTGAAAACTGTATGCACCACATTGTCCTATCTACAAACAATCATGGGGATGGTGCAGAATGTTGTCAATGAGTCACCATGGAGGAGAACAAAGTCTATAGTAGCTAACAATCAGATCTTTGAATGGATTCATGGCAATCAGAATGAGACTCTGAAACTTGTCCTTAATCATAGATCAGCTAAAGCAAATGGAAAAAAGGATGAAGTCAAAGTACATACTACAAAATTTCAAAGGTCAGTAAAAGAAGACAGAGTAAGATATTATAACTAAATGCCCAAAGACCTAGAATTAGAAAACCAAAAGGTAAGAGCCTGCTCAGCATCTCTGAAACTGACAGAACTCAAGAAACAAAATCAAGCCTCAAGTTGTAATATTGAAAGGTTCTGTGGTCGAAATATTGAATCGTGCAGGAAGTATCCAGGAAAAGATAGAAAGAATGGAGTTACTGTACCCAAAAGAACTCAAATCCACCTAGATCAGAGGATGTACACTGGTACAGACAGCAACTGGAAATACAGGGAATCCAGATAAGATGATCCCTTCAGAACCAGTGGTGAGAGTGGCGCTTCCAGGAGGGTGGAGGCAAGATGGGCTAGAAAGGGGGAACTGATTACAACGATCTACATATAACCTCCTCCCTGGGTGATGGACGACAGAAAAGTGGGTGAAGGGAGACATCGGACAGTGTAAGATCTGACAAAATAATAATTTATAAATTATCAAGGGCTCATGAGTGAGGGGGGAGTGGAGAGGGAGGGGTAAAAATGAGTAGCTGATGCTAGGGGCTTCATGGAGAGCAAATGTTTTGAGAATGATGAGGGTAATGAATGTACAAATGTGCATTGTACAATTGATGTATGTATGGATTGTGATGAGTTGTATGAGCCCCCAATTAAATGATTAAAAAAAAAAGAACTCGACAGTCCACCTGTGATCGTTAGGTTTATTATGCCAACTGGCCAATAGGAACATGTGGAATTCATTAGGTTGCAATTTGATTGGAGGACAAAGAGATAAATGGCTTTGCAAGGTCCACTCCCATCTTTCTTGCTCTCCGGTGATCTGAGCCTGCTGGAGCCTTTGTGCTGCTGCTGTAGCTAAGTTTTCTGCCTCAACCCATGAGCTACACCACCTGTGGGGCAGACCAACCTGTGAATTATGTAGCTAGAACTTGAGGCTCCTTCAAGACCTACTTTGCCACGCTGCTGCTTGTCTGTACATCGCTTGAGCTTGAGGCTGGTGAATTCTGTCACCTTGCACAGCTTATGTTCAACATCCCATCTGGGTCTGCTTTGTGAAATGCCCAAACTACTGGCTGTTGGTGACCCACCCTGCTGCTTGCTGCCTGTGGGCAGACTCTGCTAGCCTTGCCCCAGGGAGGACTCTGCTGTCTGCTTCCTTATTCTTGGTCCCTGCAGCTCATATGAGTTGAAGGACTTCCAGTATATTAAGTGTCCCATGAAAGTGAGTTGAAGCAAACTCTCTGTACTGCTGCGTGGACTAATTATCTGTTACATTCCTTCTCATCATATAAACACACACACACACACACACAATCATAAGTGTCCTGGTCTTATTTTTCTAGAAAACCCTGCCTAACACAATTGGTACCAGAAGTGGGGTACTAGAAAAACAGATTGTGAAGACGGAGAGTAGATGCTTGCTTGATATCTGCTTTAGCGTAGGTTTTCTTCTTTGGCTAGCAAGAGGTCAGATATGGCCATGCAGTTAACTGTGTTGTTTTGTTTTGTTTTTTTAAGAATATAGGAAGCTAAACGTTTGGTCATTGTCTTTGGTTGTTATCTTTGGTTATTCCTTTTGTAATGACAACACTAAAGGTGATTAATATATATTTTGAGCTTAAAGGGTGAAATCTCTCCTTGAATTTCTCAGAGACTACATTGCTTAGTGAAAATAGCTAAGAGAAGGTCAAAATGACTGACAGAACACCTGTCCCTGGCTTGAAGTATGGCCAAAGGCCCAAGGCCATACTTTGTATCAATTAAATAGTTTAGGTAAAGATTAAAATAAGTTAGAACTTGACTGTTTTAAGAATTTAGTTTAGGATCTGATTCTTTTTTAATACTGATTTCTTCTGTTTATTGTTATTCATATAATAATTTATAGAAATGATTATGGGAAGTATGAAAACAGAGCTTGTAAGCCCACTTGTCTCCAGCCATTAAAATTTGAATCTTTAAGTGGGTTTAGGACACACCTACAAAGAAGGTGCTGAAAAGATAAGGCTCAGGAAATTCAAAGGTGAAGAGACTTGCCTATAGGGCTGTTGACAGTTTGGGGGGAAAAAGGAACTTTTGGAATTTTGAACTAGTGGTTTGTGCTTGAGCCTACAAAAATCTGGGACTATGAAGAAACGCTCCTTTCTAGGACTGAACATTAAAAGGTGCCTATGGCAGCCTGAAATGCTTGCTAGGAGGTCACCTGGATCCACTTGTTGAGTGGAAGTGAGAGAAATGCAGCAATAAAGAAATTGGTTGAGTCTGGCCACTGACACCCGTGGACCTAGTTCACAGGGACTAGAGGAGAAGATGAGATTGGGTTAACTGGTCTGAAGTTCATGACCTAGCACAAGCAAGGCTCTAAGTGTGAGGCAGCCCACATTGAGTTGACCAAAACCAGACCAGATGAAAAGATTTTTGAGCCTGTGAACTGGTGCATATTGCTGCTAACTTTATGGGTGGTGTGTCCTGATTTGACTTTGCTTATGGGTGCAGACTTCACAAGGTTCCAACCAGAACGAAGATTCTTCACATCAAAGAATATGATTGCCTCCTCAGGGCACTGGGTTGATGTAAGTGGGCAGTATAGAAATTGGATACCCAAAATTGGGCAGATAAAGGCATGAAATGGCTGGCTTATAAACTTTCATCGCTTGGGGAATATATTCATAGGGTTAAGGTACTTAACTGCAATTGTCAGGCATAAAATATTATTGTGTTGTTCACTTATAGAATATTATGTTTAAATGAGGTTTTGGCACATTTTTTATTGTATGAATTTTAGTTTTATCTTATTGGGTATAGATATGATTTTATTATTTTGTTTAAAAATTATATATGGCTAAAGAGTTGTATAAAAGTATCAATTTGACAAGGGGTGGTCTTTGGCAGTTACATAATCTCTTGGAAACTTGTGGAGGGGTGAAGTCTAACCTGTCAATCAGGCCATAGCCAATGAGGCTTCCATGTGGGCATGGTCTTCTCCTGAGGATTCTGGGAACTTCTGTATTCCTCCCCTAAGATGGGAGACACTCACTGCTTTGTCTTCCTGCTGACAAGCCATATGGAGCTACACTGAGTCAACCAGAGCCTTGGAATTGGAGGAGCCACATGGGAACCCACGCCAGCACTGAGATGCTTCTACCAACACTGGATCCCCAAGAGTTTCCACCCACTAGCTTGTGATTTTCCTGCATTCAGCATCATGGTATGACTGTGAGTCTAAAGAGGAATTTGTGGACTAGTATTGACATATGGGGTAATTTTGGACTTGATCTGGACTGGGCTGGGATGTTTTCTTAATGCACAAGTATACTTTTATATAATGCTCTGTCTATGAATTTGTTTCCCTAGTCAATCCAGACTAACACACCACCATTTCAGGAGGTAGCATATGAGCAAGAGCCAATGATGCTGAAGGAAGAAGTCAAGCTGCACTGAAAGCATTAACTAAAAATAAGGATCCAGCAATTGATGGAATACCACGCAAGCTGATGAAGCCCTGGAAGCATTCATGCATCTAGGCCAGGAAATTTGGAAGACAGCTACTTGGCCAACTGACTGAAGAGATCTGTTCTTGTGCCGATACCAAAGAAATGTGACCCAACAGAATGCTCAAACTACAGAATGAAATCATTGATATCACATGCAAGTTAAATGTTTCTGAAAATCATTCAACAATGACTGCAGCAGTACATTGACAGGGAGCTGCCAGAGGCTCAGGCTGGATTCGGCAGAGGATGTGGAACAAGAGATGTAACTGCTGCTGTCAGTGATGGACCTTAGCTGAAAGCGGAGAGTACCAGAAGATGTTTACTTGTGTTTTATTGACTATTCCAAGGTATTCCAATGTGTGGATCATAACAAACTATGGATAACCTTGAGAAGAATGGGAATTCCAGGACACATCATTGTGTTCCTACAGAACTTTTATATAGATCATGAGGCAGTGTGCAAACAGAACAAGGGACTGTTGCATGATTTAAAACCAGGAAAGGTGTGTGTCAAGGTTGTATCCTCTCACCATGCTTGTTCAGTCTGAATGCTAAAGAAATAAGCAGAGAAGCTGGATTATATGACAAAGAACAGCATCAGGATTGGAGGAAGGCTTATTAACAACCTGCAATATGAAGATAACAACTTACTGAATGTGAAGAAGACTTGGAGCACTTGCTGGCGAAGTTCAAGGATTGCAGAATTCAGTATGGATTACAACTCAATGGAAAGAAGACCAAATCCTCACAACTGGACCAATAGGTAATGTCAATAAATGGAGATAAATAAATGGAGAAAAGGTTGAAGTTGTCATAGATTTTGTCTTGTTTGAATCCAAAATCAATGCTTAAGGAAGCAGCAGTCAAGAAACCAAAGGACACATTGCATTGGGTAAATCTGATACACAAGAGCTCGTTAGAGTACTGAAAAGCAAGGCTGTTACTTTGAGGACTAAGGTGTGCCTGGCCAAACTCATGATATTTTCCAGTGCTTCACCTATGCACATGAAATTTTGGCATCGACTAAAGAAGACTGAAGAAGAATCAATGCATTTTAATTGTGGTGCTGGAGAACACAGAAAATACCATGGACTGTTGAAAGGACAAACCTGTCTTGGCTGAAGCGTGGCCAGAGTGCTCCTTACTTTGAACAAGTTTTCCAGAGAGACTAGTCCCTGGAGAAGGCCATCGTGTTGGAAAAGGGGCAGCGAAGGAGAGGAAGGCTCTCAGGAGAAGGATTGACATCATGGCTGCAACAATGGGCTCAGGCATAGAAACAATTGTGAGGTCAGTGCAGAGCCAGGCAGTGTTTTGATTTTCTGTTGTACATAAGGTGACTCTGGGTTGGAACTGACTTGATACACCTAACGATAATAACAACATTCTAATTTAACCTCCTGCTGAAAATGTGCCTTTCTACCCCAGATACACTGAATCATAATCTACCTTTTTACAAGATACACATACGAATGTATATACAAGTATATACCTAAGAATCACTTCAGGATCTTGTTAAACTATGAACCTGGGTTCAGTATATTTCAGGTTGAAATGCAAATTATCAGCAGGGGCCGGGCGTCATACTGGAATGAACTGGTTCAAAGTCCTACTAACAACAAGTGTGTTTCTCTTTTAAAATCATAATCTCCAGAGTTGTTAAGTCCTACCTCTATATCTACATTGATTTTATGTTCTTTTCAAGCCTTTTTGCAATTCTAGCTTCTATGTCTTGATAGATCTCTTGGCTAACTGGATGAAAGACACACGCAGAAAGTTCCTTGGAAGGCACCAGGTAGCTTCTTCAGAATCAGAGAGCTCTGCAGGCAGCCAGAACATGAGGGGTCAAGGGCCAAAGAAAATGAGAGGCAGGAAAATGAGACGTGAATTCACTGGTGTCTTCCTGTTGAAGCATTTACTAAATTCTTAAGTACCAATGGTAAAAGGCTATAACGAGTGGCATTATGGTGGTGGGGGCAGGGTGGGAAATTGAAGATTATGATCTGACAAGGAGGGAGTCCCTACTAAGCACCCTAGATGCTCAATTGAGATCCTCAAAGGGCCTCATCCTAAAATTAAAGGAAATCAGAGCCAAACCCTGACAAATTTTGATTCTGCTACAAGTTAGCAGAGTCCCTGATTGGATTAAAGGAAAATGCTATATTGCAGTATCTGAGCAGAAAGTGGAATAAGAAAAATGTTCTACAACTTTTAAAAGCTTCTATTACTTTTATATGTATTTCATGTATTTTTCATACTTAATGCTAATTCCTTAATAACAAACTGTCACTTTTGCAAAAAATTAAAAAAATAAGACCTAGAAAACCAATGAAATCAACTCACAGATGCTTTAAATATTAGAATTATCAGGCTCAGACATTTTCATAACTGTGAGAAATACATTCAGAGAAATGTATGACAAGATGGAAAATTTCACCAAAGAGCTACCATCTATTTAAGAAAAGAATCCAATTGAAATTATAAAACTAAAGAAAAGCGTCTCAAAGAACAATCTATAATCTCCCTTGGAATTTAAGATCTAAATCAATCTTCTGCTGTCTTTAATGGAAATTCTTCTTTCTTTTTAAACTTATTTTCCATTTCTGTTTTAAGAGTGGTCATCCTTGTAGTTTTCTATGAAAAAGGATATAAATATTCCTCAATATACTTCTAGATAGTCACAGTTCTGAACCACGCATATTAGACTTGTGAAATTTAATTCCTTATGGAAGAAAATTAAACATTTTCACATGACATGTTCACATTACATGAATATAGGGTTGACATATTTTCTTTAAATCATCTTTAACATTCCTAGAATAAATGGCGGTGTTTGGAAATCTATGATTAAAAAATCCATGTTTCATTTGTGCATTTTAATGTATTTAATGACCTAATTTTGAATATAAACACTGTGACATGGCATCCTATTTAGGAATCTGTGATAGAAGACCCAAACCTAAACCCAAACCCAAATTGCCATTGAATCAATTCTGTTTGGCTCCTAGAAATATTACGGGACAAAGCAGAGCTTCCCTATAGAGTTTCCAAGGCTGCAAACCTCTGATGGAAGGACACTGCCACATCTTTCTCCTGTGGGAGTGGCTTTTGGATTCAAACCATCAACCATTCAGTTAGCAACTTATCACCTAGTTACTGCAACACCGGGGCTCCTCTCAAGGAACATAGAAATGACCAATTCTAACTTTACTGAAAATTATATATATAACTTCCTCCTGGTGTCTAATATCATTTTCTGTGTAAGAATAATAAAATAATGGCAGGGTATAAAACTCTAGCATATGACTGTGGATGAAGTGGATATTTATAATCACCACTCAAACATTTCTTTGGCTATATATTTTTATTTTGTTAATTAAAAACCATTTATTGGTTATCTAGCCTGTTACTTTCCAAGCTTTCCTGATATTTGAAATCGATTGGGGTACGCAGATATTATTTTGGAAAAGGAAGACAAGAGGTCTGAGCAGAGGCAACTCCTCTTATTGCGACTGAGTGTGGCTGTGGGGAGAGTCTCTAGAGAGGTTTCACAGTGAGCAGCTGGCAGTCCATCCACCAGGATGGGAAAGGTATTGCAGACAAGGGACGGACTTGTACAAAGAAGAGAGCAGGAGGCTTTTTGTTTGTTTTCATCTTAAATCTTCTGGGAAATAATAATTTAAGGGTCTCGTGGTGCCCCTTTAAAAACAACTGCTGCAATTCTGCCAGTAGCTTCACTTTATAGAACTCCCCTCTGTGCCTGGGCTCTTTACTTCCCAGCACTTTCCCCCGCATCTGACCCAATGGCTGCGCCTGGAGGCTTTCTTTCCCAGGAACTCAATTCAGGCGTGAAGGTGCCCAGAGGTCAGATTCGTTCCTAGGAAGCCGAAAGCCACCAGCACTGAATCACACGTAACTAGTTGACAACCCCAGAAACACAGAAACAACAAATCCTCAGTAATTAAGAAAAATGTGGAACAAAAAGTATCTGAGGTACAACTCTTGGTTTCTTTCTGTCTAGAAGAAAGACGAGTAATGAAAACTGAAGACCTAAGCCAACCACGATCATCACTCTCCATGACTCTGAGAGCAGAAGAGCTAGATCATGCCTGGCTGCTACTACCAAGCTTCACTGAGAGGGATCACACAGGAAGGCCTGGTACAGAGTGGGAGAAAATTGTGTAACAAAATACAAAATCATAAAAGGGACCAAGCTTACCAGTTGGATGAATACTATGACCTTTGGTCCGGAACTAGACTCACCCCATGCCTCCCTTCTCAGCAAAAACAATAGACAGGACTCTAAGAGGACCACTGACACTAAACAGGTGCCTGCACCTTTGAAAAACCAGCCATTGGAGACCAAAATGTTAGCATTCACACAAGGACAAAGCTCAGAAAGCAAGCAAGAAAAGGAATAGAAACAAGAACTACAGGGAGGAAGTGGGATAAGTGATGTCATGTTGTGGGAATTGCAGTCAATAGCATGAAACAAAACATGTATGAATTGTCGAATGGAAAATGATTTGCTCTGTAAACCTTTCCCCAATTCTTTTTTTAAATTGTATTTACTTAGAAGCATTCAGAATGTCAGCAAAACAGTTGCAACGTTTTTGTTGTTTTTGCAATTACAGAGTGGTATTCAGTTAACAGAACAACAATTATTTCATACAAGCTGCATCATAGATAACTGAAGAGGAAAAAATGAAACAAAAACAATACTTCCATCCCCATATCTAAGTAATGTGTGCCGTGCACCAACAAAGACCTGCTTCAAATCTCCATGCCCATTTACAAGCCGCACTGCACCAGGCAAGGTTAGTGGCTACTGAAAAGACCACCCGGACAGGGCTATCTAGAGACACATTTGGTAGTGTGTTAACTATACAAAAAAAAACACAGTACAGTTTAAAAACAAATCTTACACAGCCTTTCATTTAAATTTTTTTCGTTAAAAGAAGTGAGTTGTGTACAGGGGGGTTAGATGCTTTATAGACAAGAAAAAAACCTGCGCTGGAACCAACTTATACATCATCAACACCGTCTTCTTCATCTTTTCCTCCTCTTCATCCTCCTCATCCTCCTTCTTTTCCTTGCCTTTCTCGGCCTTGAGGACTCCCTTTCTGGCAGCGTCGGCTTCCCTTTAGCCCGGGACGCAGCGACACCTTTTCACATTTCTCCTTCAGCTTGGCGGCCTTCAGGTCAGGCCGCATGTCATCTTGTCATCGACCGCACGGTGACTCCACATCTCTCCCAACTTCTTCGCAAGGTCCCCAATGGACAGGCCAGGGTGCTCGCCTTTGATTTTGGGGCGATACTCAGAGCAAAACAAGAAAAAAGGCTGAAGGAGGCCTCTTGGGTGCGTTGGGATCCTTGAACTTCTTTTTGGTCTCCTGTTGAGGAGGGATATAAGTTTTCATTTCTCTCTCATAACGGGCCTTGTCCGCCTTAGCCATGTCTTCAAATTCCCCCTTCTCCTTAGCAGGTATGATCTGCCACCTCTCTGAGCACTTCTTCGAAAACTGAGAAATTGACAGAAACATCGGGTGCTTCTTCTTATGTTCCTCCCGGCAAGTTTGCACAAAAAAATGCACAGGATGACATTTTGCCTCTCGGCTTCTTAGGATCACCTTTGCCCGTGTTGTTATCTTTTTACATCTGCGAGGCAGTCGCTCAGTGCCATCCGGCTCTGTCTGGCCCGGAGCTGTCTCTATGGAGCTCAATGGTCTGCCTCCCAATTCTTAAAAAATTAAAATAAACAAAAATGTTCACCACAAATGCACATAACCACAGCATCTACTATTCTGCATCAATCAGAGGTGAGCCCATGTGTTTCAGAGTGGAACTGTGCTTTTTAACGTTTTGAATGACTGGGTTTAGAAGAAATTCATTAGGTCTGACTTCTGAGGTCTTTTTGTATGGAACCAAACCAGCTTTAACTGTGTGAACCAGTCAGGAATTCCACGTAGTAATTATGAAAACACGAATGAAAATTCGTCAAAGCAGGGAAAACACCTGATAGTATACAAATGGAAACATACATTCTCAAATTTTGGGGTACATTCAAACACCAGGAGGCTCATTAAAGCACATAAGGGATGGTAGGCTCCCGATTTCTAAAGTGGTGGGTTTGGAGCAAAGCTTAACAATTTGTGCTTATAACAAATTCCCAAGTGATTCTTAGTCCAAGGAGCTCACTTTGAGGACATCTACCTTAAGAAAGTAAACTGTCCTTGTCTGTAATGAGAAGGGGCTAGAATATAAAGAGAAAAAAAAGTGCAACTTTCATATTTTATCTATAGTGACATTTAATGATTTCTAAAAGTTACTAATCACCACTTGCCTTACATACTTTGGACGTGAGACACTAGTCCCTGGACAAGGGCATAATATTTGGTAAAGTAGAAGGGCAACCAAAAATAGGAAGGCCGTCAAAGAGATGCACTGACACAGTGGGAACAACAATGGGCTTACACATAGGGACAGTCATGAGGCTGATACAGGGCAGGGCGGTGTTTAATTTTGTTGTGCACAGGGTTGATATGGGCCAGAGTCAATTTGATGGCACCTAGTGACAACTGCAACACTTGTCTGTCGGTTGGTTGTGCTGTGGCGGCTTGCAGATTGTTGCGAAGCTGGAAGCTGTGTCATGAGTATTTCAAATACCAGCAGGGTAAACCCAGGTGAACCAGTTTCAGGGATCTTGCGGACTAAGCACAGACTACAAAGAAGAAATCGGAATAAACCCAGAAAACCTTATGACTAGCACAGAAACATTGTCAGGGAGAGAGCCAGAAGATGAGCCTCTCAGGTTGGAAGACGCTCAGAATACAACAGAGAAAGAGCTGCCTCCTGAGAGCGGAGTCAGCCGCCATGGAGCAGATGGAATAACGCTCTCGGGACCCGATGTGCTGGTGGGGGATGATTCAAAATAAGAATAAAGAGCTAAAAATATCCATTAGTAATCAGAATGTGGAATGTATAACGTTTCAATCCAGAAAAATTGGAGATGATAAGAAATGAAATGGAATTGATTGATATCCTGGGCATTAGCGAATTGAAATGACTGATATTGGTCATATTGAATCATATAATCATACGGTTTACTATGCAGGGAATGAGGAATTCAAGAGGAATGATGTCACGCTTATCATCAAAAAGAACATTACAGGAATGGGGAATGAATAGCATTGATGACTATGTAACTCCACTCGATGGGATCGAACAATAGAACTGTATGTGAATGGATATATTGGATTGTGTAAGATATGCCCGCCACCCCCAAAATAAACTATTACTCCTGGGGAGTATGATGGGGTGTTAGGGGACAATGGGGAGCTGATATTAAGGAGTTCAAGAAGAAAGAAAATGTTTTGAAACTGATTGTGGTAGCAATTGCATAATACTAGTTGATATGATTGAACTATGGAATGTTATGATAGCTTAAGAGCTCCTAATAAAATAGAAAAAAGTACATTACATTTCAAAATATATCTTGAAGTACAATCCTGTTTGTGTTAGGATAACATTCTATATGCCTATAAGAAAATCCACTTAGTACAACTCTTATTCAAATTTATGCTTTAAGAAATTGGAGAATTCTACCAACTTCTTCCATCTGAAATTGATCAAGCATATAATTGGTGATTGGAATGTGAAAGTCGGAAATAAGAAGGAAGGTACAATATTTGGAAAATTTGGTTTGGTGTTCAAAATTAAGCTGGAGACCACATGATAGAATTTTGCAAGATCAACAACTCCTTTATTGCAAATGCATTTTCTCAACATCATAAATGACAACCACACATATGGTCCCTCGCCAATTGGAATACACAGCAATCCAATTGACTACATTGTGGCAAAAGCTGATGGAGACACAATATTAGCAGCCAATAAAAGGCCAGGGGTCAGCTTTGGAAGATATCAGTTGCTCATCAGGTTGAATATGAAAAAAATTAAATAAGACTAGAAAGGTGATTAGTTTAGGATGTCTATCCTCACTCAAGTCCATACTCAACTAGTAATTAGAGATGTATTTATTGTAGAAGACTTCCTGTGTTGTCTGAGCACTAGAATCACTCGAGGAAATCTAAATGTTGGGCCCAGTGGTGGCAATCATTTGAATCTACCCAGAAGATATTAATGTGCGTCAAGGCTTGTGAAGGACAAGTCATTGTAGTTATTGACATATAGTTATTCATTTAGGGGTAATCTGTATTACATGAGCAAAATTTTACTCCTTGCTTTTCGATGGAGTTTTTTTATCAAAGAATATGTTAAAGCTTTTCATTATACTTATGTCTTAATGAAGCAAGATCCCTCTGTAGTAAACAACCCTTTGAAATAATGCAGTGCTCCGTTTCTTGCCAATTAGTATAGAAATTATATTTTTCCCTCTAAGTTCTATTATATATACAGATTAGAAGCAAATTTAAAAAATTACAAGGTTTGCCAATCGGAAAACTCCAAGGAGCATGTTCCAGCAACATGACAAAAATGATGGAAGTTCTGAGAAATTTGTTGGCAGGAAACTCACTGCCACAGATCACAGTAATACCTTGTTGTCTGTCATCCTGCTGGGTAAATTGAAGGGGGCTTTTGATTGAGGGAGGGAGCCCTGGTAGTAAAGTGGTTCAAACCGACCAGCTGCTCAATGGAAGGAAAATGTAGCATTTACCTCCATAAAAATGTATAACCCTGGAAACCTTATAGGGCAGTTCTACTCTTTCCTATAGGGCTGTCAGGAGTTAGGGTCAATTAGAAGGAAACATGCTTGGTTTTTAGCTTCTTGATTAAAGTTGCAATCCAACATAAATCAAAGAGGGAGGGATTCTTTTGCACTTTGGGTTCTTTTTAAGATAGAAGAATTTGATTGACTATAGATAAATTTCACTGACCACGTCCAAGGCCATAAGTCCCTCCCATAGTGAAACCAGTTCCATTTTAGAACCATGCAGGCGATAATAACAGCACGGGAGCCATGTGTGACCTTGAATTTCACAAGGAGGAAAGATAACTAAACTCAACATCAGCCCATGGGAAATTCCTATGAGGTCCATGTCCAAACTCTGCTCTCAATTCTGTCATCAACTCTCCCACAAGGTAGTCTCTGCTTCTTTGCTGTATTCAGACATTCATGGCAATGGTCACACAGAATTCACAGACAATACTCAAAATGATGGAGTTTATCGGGCCAGTCAACAAGGTACAAATCAGGACCAAAAACATTTGGGATACAGTTCTTCTAGTCCAGAATGCCTCTCCTAAGCCATGTTTGCACATTGCCTCTCCCTGGTTCAACCATTTGACTCCTTGGCCTCTTTCCTGCTTGGGAAATGCTACAAAACTCTTTATAACTGCCGACTCATGCCCAAAGGACATGCCCCTCGGCCATAAGCCTCAGTCCGAGGGAATTGGCTCTAGTTTCATGGGTCAGAAAATCTAGCTCCCTCAATGAACTGCCTAGAAATAACTCTCTCTGCAAGTAAGCTTCCTGCCTAAAGGCATTGAGCATTCTTCCATCGCCTGGGAAGCTCATTGCTGTGTCTTACGCTCTTGAGGCTGCTTCTCCACTGTGTCGCTGGTTCACGGCCCTCTGTCTCGTGGGTTAGAGAAAGTTCAGTGTGCAGTGGTCACAAGGTCCAATCCAAATGATATCCCCCCCCCCGCCTCTTCTTTCTGATGACAGTGAGATCCCCCAGTTTCTACATTTAACACACCCTAGCTAAAGCAAATGGAAGAAATTATGACTTAAAAGAGCTGATTAGAAATTTTCAAAGGGAAGCCTGAGCTGGCAAAGTAAATTATTATAATTAACTGTCCAAAGACATGGAATTAGAAAGTCAAAATGGAAGAATATACTCAGAATATCTCAAGTTGAAAGAATTGAGGAAAAAAAATAAGCATTGATTTTCAATATTATTGAATTCCATGGACAAGATATTGAATGAAATAAATCATCATGAGCAGATGGAATGAAGGCACAGAGTCACTGTATGAAAAAGAACTGGTGCATGTTCACTGATTTGAAGAGATAATATCTGATCAAGAACCAGTGGTACTGAAGGAAGACGTCAAAGCTGCATACAAGGCATTAGTGAAAACAGGGCTTTAGGGTTGACAATATCACTGAAATGTTTCCACAAACAAACGAAACACTGGAACTCCTCACTAGTTTATGCCACGAAATCATGATAAAAGCTATTTGATCCACCAATGAGAAGAGATCTATATTTCTGCTTATTCCAATGAAAAATGACTTGACAAAGCAGAAATTTTCAGCTTCCCTAATATCACATTCAAGTAAAATTTTTCTGAAAAGCATTCAACAGCAAAATTTAATAGTATAATAACAAGGATCTTCAAAAAAAATCAAGCCTGATTCAGAAGAAGATGTGTTGGAATTTTGGCAGAAAGTAGAAAATAACAGAAAGACAGTTGCTTGTTTTTACTGACTATGTAAAGCATTTGACTGTGTAGATCATAACAAACTGTGGATACCATTGAGAGGAATGGGAATTTCAGGATACATCGTTGTTCTCATGCTGAACATGGAAGAAAAACAATTGTTCTAATTAAACAAGGAACTATTATGTGATTTAAAATCAGGAAAACTGTGTATCAGGGTTATTTTCTTTCACTTACTTATTCTGTATGCTGAAAAATAATCCAGAAGCTGGACTATATGAAGAAGAATGTGGTATCAGGATTGGAGGAAAGGTTTTAACAACTTGTGAAATGCTGAGGACACAACCTTTCTTCCTGAAAGTGAGGAAGGCTTGAAGAATTTGTTGCTGAATCAAGGATTGCAGTCTCCAATATGGAGTGCAAATCAATGTAAGTAAAACCCAGATAATCACAAGTAGACCAATAGTGAATATTATGATAAGTGGAGAAAAGATCAAAGTAGTCTAGGATTTCCTTTTGCTTAGAGCCATCATCAATGCCAATGGAAGCAGCAGTCAAAAATAAAACGAGGCATTGGGTTGGTCGAATGTGCTTCACACGAGCTTTTTAAAAAGTGGAAGACCAAGGTTGTTACTTTGGAGATTAAGGTATCCCTGACCCCAAACAACGGTATTCTCAATCACCTACCACCTATGCATGTGAAAGTTGGACAATGAATAAGAAACAGCAAAAATGAATGTATGCACTTGAATTGTGGTGTTGATGAAGAATATTGAAAGTAACATGGACTGCAAGAAGAATGAACAAATATTTCCTGGAAGCAGTACAGTGCGAATGCTTTTTAGAATCAAGGATGGTGAGACTTTGTGTCCTATACTCTGGACATGTTATTAGCAGGAGAGCTCAGTTCTCTGGAAAGGGACCTTCTGCTCGATGACGTAGAGGACCAGTAACCAAAGAAAGCCCCTTGGTGAGAAAGGTTGATAGCGGTAGCAGCCAAGTTCTCAAGCCTCACAGCAATTATGAGAATGGTGCAGAATCGGGTCATGTTCTCATCTGTCGTGCCGAGGGTCACTGTGATTCAGAACCAAGTGGACGTCACCTAAAAACAACATGATGGAAAAATTGACCAATCCTCATGTTAAAATCCCATTCACATGATTTGCATGTTTCCACCCTGTCGTTTGGTGGCAGTTACAAAGACTAATTTAGTATACACAAGAATAATTTTTAAAAACTATAAGAGAAATCTGTCCAATTAGTGATTTTTGCTAGTTGCTAAATTCCTGATTTATTTTCCCCAGGTTGCCGTATTTTTCAGATACAAATACAAGTTGCACAGTTAAATGTGGGGTTTGGATAAACAATAAGTAATTAAAATAAACATTGTAACAGTTATATTGACATATAACTCATATATCATACAATTCAATGACTTAAACATATCCAAAGGATTGTGCACTCATTACCACAATCAATTTTAGAATATTTTCTTCATTCTTGTACTCAGAATTATTAGCTTCCCCCTCATTTCCTATTAATCTTTCCATAACCCCTAGAAACTAGTAGCCAAGTTACTGTCTATATAGATTTATCTATCCTGGATTTTTTTATGAAGGAAAACATACCACCACCACCCCCTCCCACCTAGTAAGCATAACAAAATAAAAAGAGAGAGAAACCTCAATCAATAAAGAAAAGCAGAAAATCATAATAATTTAAAAACAATAACAAATTTAACCTTACTTACCTACATTATTCCACTTTCCAATGCATTCAGTTTGATAGGAAGGCTCTTCATATCCCTGATCAATAGAGGATATTCTCTCGAGGCATAAGCCACAGGGGGACCCTGAAAATGCATTGTGGGCTTTCACAGTCATCCATGTCTTCTACAACCAGGGTGTTCAGAATTTAAACTCTAATACAGTTCCCTTCTCTGTTCTTGGATTTTCCTAGTGACAGTCCTTGGATTACACAGGCTGGTGTTCTTCCATGTAAATTTAGCTGCTGCCTCACTTAGATGGCTGCTTGTTCTAAGATAAGCTGTTAGGATCCCTGATGCTATTCTTTTTAATAGTTGAGCACTATCTGATTTCTTTACCACACTTTGCTATAGCACCCATACCTTCAGAGATTTCTTCATGAGGGAAAGTATCAAGTAAGGCCTATACATAAGAACTATTTTTTCTTCAATTAGAGCTCTGACGAAGTAGAATTCATTCATATACCTATGGTTTATATATCCCCGGTCCACTTTCAAGGCCTCCTTATCATTTTATTGGTGAACCTTATAAATCATCCCCATGGAGTATACAATAATTCTATTGATGATATCATTAATTTAGCCAATGCTATATAATTTAAGATACTGCTGAGAAAATGATAGTATACCTGTATAGGATAGCTTTTTAGATGAAAATACATGGAGCTTTGATTGTGCAGACTAAAAGCTTAAGTGATTGGACACTCTTTACCCAGATAATGAGTTGAAGATAAGGGAAAACTTTTAATAATGCTCATTCAAAAAGCAGAACTATGCCTGTTGCACATGTCATGAAAGCAGAGTATAAAAAGAGTAAGTGTGTGGTCGTCTTAGATTGCACATTGAAAGCAAGATATTTGAACTAGACTCTAATGACTTCCGAAGCCACAATCTTGCTACTTCTGCATCATTTATTATTTTCTAGGTTGAAAAAAGTTTTCAATTAGACTATTGTTGTAAGTATAAGGTAATATTTTATCATTGTTTTGATTTTCATTTCCTGAATGGTTAGTGATTGGGGGAATTTTTTCATTTGTTTGTTAGCCATTTCAATGTCATTTTTAATGAACTGTCAGTTCATGTCTTTTGCATATTTACAAATTGGATTAATATTTTTTTCTTATTGAGGCACATCACATGATTCAGTAGATTTTAGAAATTGTGTCATTGCTAAAGATTTTTCCATCATTTGTGAGGTCTTTTTCCTCTTTTAATGAAGTTTTTTGATGGACGTAAGTGCCTTCGTTTTAATATGTTTCACTTATCTATTTCGTCATCTACTGTGTTTGTTTCCTTTATTATAGCTGGTAGTCATCTATGTCATACTTTGACAAAAGAGGACCAGAGACCTAGATATAAACCATGGAGCCAAAAGGATCATCAGTGAGAAATTTGGGACAAACCACCTTGAGTTTGCTTATGTTCATGGGATGAGGTATGAGTCTTGCCTTGTTTAATTCTTCCACAGATGGAGATTCACTTTTGTGTGCACCATTTGTTGAAGAGGCTGTCTCTTTCCCATTTTAAAGATTTTTGGTCCTTTGTTGAAGATCAGTTGCCTGTAAGTAGATGTATTTATTTGTGGATTTTCTATTGTGTTCCATTGATTTGTATCTATCATTGTTCCAATACCAGGCTCTTTTGACCATTG